>NC_072382.2:6646250-6977500 GCF_028885625.2 Pongo pygmaeus | reverse complement strand
AAGAGCTGACCCATCAGTCAGCCTTTATTCATCCCCAAGCAGAGGTATAGTGGTATTGTGGAGGGACTTTGCTGGACACTCTGCCAAATAATTGGAGCCGTACTTTTACTCTAGTTGAATTGGCTATCCCTTTTACCCTGGCATTTCATCAACCAGAAAAAACAAAAAAAAACAAAAAAAAAACATGGCATCGTAAAACAAGAGAAGCCCTTCTTGGGTCCTTTGACCCCCATGTTTATTTAGATGCAACTAGCATTTCACAAGGTATACCAAATAAATTCAAAGCTAGAGATCAAATAGCCACGGGGTTCAAATCCCTCCTCCCACAAATAACAATAAAAACGTACGGACATCAGCAGAAGAATGTAAGTAGGGTAATTATACATTTTATAAGGGGACAATCCAACGTCTTTCCTAGGGGCAGTTTTAATTTTTAATAAAGCAATAGGAAGATGTTTCGTTCATGGCAACCGAGTCTTTAGGACTGATTTAGTTACATGATTTTTAAGAGTCTGATTTATCCTTTTTAATCCTCCTGAAGAGGATGGATGGAAAGGAATGTGATATTCCCACTTTATGTCTAGTACTTGCGCCAGTACTAGATAATAACATGTGCAGTAAAATGGGTTTCATTGTGTGAATTAATATTTTTTATTAATCTAAACCTAGGTACAATATGTTTAATTAAGGCTTTGACTGCATTACTGGCAGTTACACTTGAAAAAAGAATGGCTTTTACTCACTGGGTAAAATGATCTACTATTACTAATAAATATTTTAGGCCACCAATTGGGGGCATTTTAGTATAGTTAATTTGAACACTTTGAAATGGCTTTAGTCCTGGATTTTTTCCTCTAAGGGGTATTTTTTTTAAGGCTTGATTATTTGTGTTTTATTTTTTTGCAAATTAAATAACTGTAACTTGTTTGGCTAAAGTATAAATTTTAATACATCCATAAACAGAACTGCATCACACATAGCTTGGGGACCCTAATGAGTTCCCTGATGTAGCTGGGACAAAATTTCTCTTATAAGAGGCTTGGATAACATTTGTCTTTGATCTGGAAATAGCCATCTTCCTTTTGAATTTTTTTTGAGCTCTAATCTTTGCTAACTTTTTCGTCTTGAGAGAAAACAGGAACTATAGTAGTAGAAGGGAGACAAGGGGTTAAATGAAAAATGCGCATCTCAGAAACAGCAGCCTGCTTTGCTATTTGGTCTGCAAGATTGTTTCCTCGACTTTTAAAAGAAAAGTTAGGTTGGTGTCCTGGAACATGGACAATGGTTATTTCTTCAGGCAATTGAAGATTATTAAAAAGATGAACAATTAGTGTTTCATGAGGAAGTTCTTTACCTTTACTGTTAATTAGTCCTTGCTTAGCCCCAATTTTCTCAAACGTATGAGATACCCCAAAGGCATATTTAGAGTCAGTATAGATGGTTTTTACCTGGTTCTGTAAATATTTTAGGACCTGACTAAGTGTGACTAACTCGCAAGGTTGGGGCAGACCAACGATTTGGTAATCTTCCTGATTTTACTTCTTTTAAGATCTTCCTATAATTATAGCATATCCATTATGTCGTGTCCCTTCAATTACCTGGGAGGAGCCATCTATAAACAGATGTCGCTCTGTTTTAAAAGGGGTCTCTACTAAATCTGGCCTAACTTTTGTACGATAGTCAATTAAATCTAACCACAAATGTTCTTTTTTTGAGCAGTAGTTTTCCTGTTAAGAAGCTTGCTGGATTTCAGGAATTATCTGTTAAATCGTCTTTTTTTTTAATAGAATAGCCTCATATTTTAAGATTCTAGAATCAGTAAGCCATCTCCCAGCTTTTTGGTTTAGGATCACCTTAACTTGGTGAGGGGCGTTCACTGTTAGATACCCTTCAAAAGTTAATTTCTTACTTTCTTCAACTAGTATTGCTGTGGCTGCTACAGACTGAATACACGGAGGCCATCTACTGGCAACTGGATCTAATGCTTTTGATAGAAAGGCTACTGGTTGTTGACCGCCTCCATGTTCTTTAGTGACCACCCCACTCTATCGTCTACGTTAACAAAAAGATGACATGGTTTTCTAAAGAGGGTAAGGCTAGGATGGGAGTAGTGATGAGTCTTTCTTTTAATTTCTCCACTTGATTAACTTCTTTAGAAGTCCATATAAGGGGATTCGGTTCCTCTTTAATTTCTTATATAAGTTTACTTTTTAATGCATATGAGTCAATTTATAAACGACAATACCCAACTAATCCTAGCAATTTTTTAAGTTCTTGTTTGGTTCGGGGCAAGGGTAGAGACATGATTTTCTCAATTTTTGGGGCTCTTATTTTTCTTTTACCTGCACTTATTAAATGGCTTAGATATTTAACTTTAGGTTCTACATATTGAAGCTTTTCTTTTGAAACCCACAACCCTTTATCTTGTAGGTGGTTAAGAACTTTTGTAGAAAGTCCAGCTACTTTTTCTATCTCTTCCTTAGATATAAGAATATTATCTACATACTGAAGCAAGCATAACTGTTTTGGGACAATAATTTTTTAAAAATACTTGACAAAAAAGATTGGGAAAATCTGTAAATCCTTGGGGTAAAAAGTGTCCACCTGTATTGTTGCTTTTGCCCTAAATAGGGGTCCTCCCACTCAAAGGCAAATATATTTTGGCTGTCTTTAGCCAAAGGACATGCCTAAAATGTATCTTTTAAGTCTATTACTGTGAACCACTGATGACTATATGGAATTTTACTAAGAATAGTGTAGGGGTTAGGCCCAACAGGATGAGTGGTTTGAACTATTTGATTGATAGCTCTAAGATTTTGCACTAATCGGTATGATTCATCTGATTTTTTGACTGGTAACATTGGAGTATTGTATGGAGACATAGAAGGTTCAATAGCCCATCTTTAATAAGTCTTTTAATTACAGGCTTTAACCCTATTCTTCCTTCTAAAGGAATAGGGTATTGCTTTCTTTTTACTATTTCCCCTGGAGTCTTTAACTGAACATGTGTTGGAGGAATCTGTAAATTTCCCTGATTACCTTCCCTTGACAAGACAGCTGGATGAATGTATTTTTTATCTGCTATAGCTAATAAATTTAAAGAGGTTAGGAAACCTTTTGGACTAACTTGTAAACCTATACCTAACTTTAACGTTAAATCTCTTTCTAACAAATTGGCTTTTGCTTTAGGAATTAATAAAAATTGTATATAAACCAATTTATATATTTAACTTCTGTATTTTCTAAAACTTTTGCCTTGAATCCTTCCCCTTTAACCCCAGAAACTGTTAATTCCTTTGGGGAACAAACTAAATGAGCTGAAGGAAAACAGGTGAATGGGCTGCTCCTGAGTCGATTAAAAAGGTGATTAATTTATGTCTGGGTCCCACCTCTAAATTTATCAAGGGCTCTTGGTAGGACTCAAAATAGAAAAGACAGAACCCCTGACCCCCCTATTCTTCTTTAAAGGTGGTCACAAGTGGGGGAGCTTTTTCTGCCTTTTCTAACTTGGGACATTCCCTTTTAAAATGACCGGGTCTTCCGCATCTGTAACATCTGTCTTTTCCTTCCTCCCTACCAAGCCCAAAGCTTCTTTGCTTCTCCTCTTTATTTTCGCATCCACAGCTCCCATGACACTTACTTTGACTTTTTTTTCTAAAATACTGACCTGGCCGGGCGCGGTGGCTCACACCTATAATCCTAGCACTTTGGGAGGCCGAGGCAGGCCGATCACCAAGTCAGGAGATCCAGACCGTCCTGGCCAACAAGTGAAACCCTGTCTCTACTAAAAATACAAAAAATTAGCTGGGCATGGTGGTGGGCGCCTGTGGTCCCAGCTACTCAGGAGAATGGCGTGAACCTGGGAAGCGGAGCTTGCAGTGAGCCAAGATCAGGCCACTGCACTCCAGCCTGGGCGACAAAGCGAGACTCCATCCCAAAATAAATAAATAAATTAATTAATTAGTTAAAAAATAAATAACCTCGCCCTCTCCCTCGCCCTCGCCCTCTCCCTGCCTCTGCCTCTGCCTCTCCCTCTCCCCTCTTTCTTCGGTCTCCCTCTCCTTCTTTTTTCGGTCTCCCTCTGTTGCCGAAGCTGGACTGTGCTGCCGTGATCTCGGCTCGCTGCAACCTCCCTGCCTCGGGCTCCTGTGATTCTCCTGCCTCGGCCTGCCGAGTGCCTGGGATTGCGGGCGCGCGCCGCCACGCCTGACTAGTCTTTGTATTTTTGGTGGAGACGGGGTTTCCCCGTGTTGACCGGGCTGGTCTCCAGCTCCTGGCCGCAAGTGATCTGCCTGCCTCGGCCTCTCGAGGTGCTGGGATTGCGGACCGAGTCTCGCTCACTCGATGCTCAGTGTTGCTCAGGCTGGAGTGCAGTGGCGTGATCTCGGCTCGCTACAGCCTCCACCTCCCAGCCACCTGCCTTGGCCTCCTAAAGTGCTAAGATTACAGCCTCTGCCCCGCTGCCACCCCGTCTAGGAAGTGAGGAGCGCCTCTGCCTGGCCGCCCCATCTGGGAAGTGAGAAGCACCTCTGCCCGGCCGCCCATCGTCTGGGAGGTGAGGAGCGCCTCTGCCCGGCTGCCACCCCGTCTGGGAGGAAGTGAGGAGCGCCTCTACCTGGCCGCCCCGTCTGGGAAGTGAGGAGCACCTCTGCCCGGCCGCCCCGTCTGGGAGGTGAGGAGCGCCTCTGCCCGGCCGCCCCGTCTGGGAGGAAGTGAGGAGCGCCTCTGCCCGGCCGCCCCGTCTGGGAGGTGAGGAGCGCCTCTGCCCGGCCACCTTGTCTGGGAAGTGAGGAGCGCCTCTGCCCGGCCGCCCCATCTGGGAGGTGTACCCAACAGCTCCGAAGAGACAGCAACCATCGGGAGCGGGCCATGAGGACGATGGCGGTTTTGTTGAAGACAAGGGGGGGAAGTGTGGGGAAAGGAAGGAGAGATCAGATTGTTGCTGTGTCTGTGTAGAAAGAGGTGGGCATAGGAGACTCCATTTTGTTCTGACTAGGAGAAGTTCTCCTGCCTTGGGATGCTGTTGATCTATGGCCTTTCCCCCAGCCCCCTGCTCTCTGAAACATGTGCTGTGTCAACTCAGGGTTAAATGGATTAAGGGCGGTGCAAGATGTGCTTTGTTAAACAGATGCTTGAAGGCAGCATGCTCTTTAAGAGTCATCACCACTCCCTAATCTCAAGTACCCAGGGGCACAAACACTGCAGAAGGCCGCAGGGTCCTCTGCCTAGGAAAACCAGAGACCTTTGTTCAGGTGTTTATCTCCTGACCTTCTCTGCACTATTATCCTATGACCCTGCCATATCCCCCTCTCCGAGAAACACCCAAGAATGATCAATAAATACTTCATAAAAAAAAAAATAAATTAAATAAATAAATAAATAAATAAATACTGACCTTGCCTTCTTTTTTTGTTTTGCATTTTTGAATTCCTAAACTTTTTCCTTTTGCCTCACCTAGAGAACTTTATAGGCCCGGGTCTAGATCTAGTCCCTGGCATCATCTGCCAGAGACTAGTGAATTTTGCCAAAAGATTTTTGCTTTTTGCCTTTGTCTTTCCTCATTTTTTTTACATTTAGTTTTTGAGCCTTTTTAAATAACTTTTTTATTGATTTTTTAAATTTTCTAATTTTTGTAACTTTTTAGCAATGTCTGGCCAACTGTTAGTAACAAAGTGCAGTTTTGACATTCCTTGCCCAAGAGGGCTTTCTGGGTCTAAGTTAGAATATTTTTTTATTTGTTCTTTTAATTTATCTATGAACCTCATAGGTCCTTCATCTTTCTTTTGTTGGACCTTAAATGCTTTGGAAAGGTTTTGGGGTCTGGGTGCTGAGTTTTGAATCCCCCTGATTATTATTTTTTAAAAATTCCTTATATTATTTCGGTGGGCAGCATTATTTTATCCCACTGCGGGTCCTAAGCAGGGAATTTATTATTTGCTGCCAGAACATTTTGACCTGGAGGATGTTTACGTTCCCAGATCGTATTTATTTTTTTCCTTGAAAAAAGAATACCTAGGATGCACACTAATTCGGCCCAAGTATATAACTGATGACCTAAAAACTGATCAATTTGATCTGCCACCCTGTTAGGATTATTTAATAGTGGCTTTAGTTCTCTTTTTAAACTCCAAACTTCAGACCCAGTAAGGGAGCATCCACAAAACCAATAGCTTCTCCTCCTTGAGGAACGTTCCTTAAAGGAAAGAATGTTGAAGTTAACTTTTTTGAGGGGGAGGAAAAGGGAAATTCTGAATATCCTTCTTACATTGTTTTAATTTTCGTTGGAGTCTTTTCTTTAAAGAAGGATATTTAGAATTTTTAGGCTCCTGGGATTCACAAGAATCTGGGTTATATGGGGGAGGAAGAACATGAGTAGGGGGGCCCGGAGTGGCAGCTGGGTCTGGGATCAGGTCCAGAAGGGGATCTAGGACAGCAGCAGCTACCTGGGGAGGTGGCGGCAGGTTATTAAGAAATGGGGAAGGTGGTTTAGAGGGTCCTGTCTCTTATTAGATAAGGCCATTTTTGACTCTTTTATTTTCTAGTCCCCCTTTGGTTGTTTTTAAAGGATAAAGAATAATAGGCCCTTGCTGCTAGCATAAAGCATAATCAATTTTTCTTGTGACACAGGACTTTTCCTATAAACATATATTATTAAAAGTTGACAGATTTAATCTTTAACTGACGTAAATTTTGACTAAAAAACCGCTGGCTTGAGAATTGGCTTTTTAGTTCAAATAAAGCAACAATACTCAATTATTTGCTGCTTTTTTTTTAATTTAGTTTTTTAATTATCTTTCCAATACTTTAACATGAGCCTTAAAGGACTATTGGGAGGGATTTGATAACTTGCATCTTTTTTGCCCCCGATTTACTAGAAACCTTTCCCATATTGAATATCAGGTAGACTTAACCTCTTAATCCTGGAGTTTCTTGTCTATCCTGTTTTTTCCTGGCTTGCTTATATTTTCAATCTTACGTGCTTGAGGTTTCGTTTTGAAGGGGTGGCCAGCTCCTCCACACCTGTGGGTATTTCTAGTCGGGTGGTACAAGAGACTGAGAAAAGAAATAAGACACAGAGACAAAGTACAGAGAAACAATAGTGAGCCCAGGGGACTGGCGCTCAGCACCGGCACCAGCCTCAGAATTCCCTCAGTTTTTATTGATTATTATTTTCATGATTTCAGCAAAAAGGAAGGTAGTAGGAGAGCAGGGTGATAATAAAGAGAAGGTCAGCAAAAAACATGTGAGCAAAAGAATCTATGTCATAATTAAGTTCAAGGGAATGTACTATGACTGGATGCGCATGTAAGCCAGATTTGTGTTTCTCTCCACCCAAACATCTCAGCGGAGTAAAGAATAACAAGGCAGCATTACTTCAAACATGTCTCACCTCCCACCATAGGGCGGTTTTTCCCCTATCTCAGAATTGAACAAATGTACAATCAGGTTTTCTACCGAGGCATTCAGTTCCCAGGGGCAGGCAGGAGACAGTGGCCTTCCTTTATCTCAACTGCAAGAGGCTTTCCTCCTTTACTAATCCACCTCAGCACAGACCCTTTATGGGTGTCGGGCTGGGGGACAGTCAGGTCTTTCTCATCCCAGGAGGCCATATTTCAGACTATCACATGGGGAGAAACCTTGGACAATACTCCGCTTCCAAGGGCAGAGGTCCCTGCGGCTTTCCACAGTGCATTGTGCCCCTGGTCTATTGAGACTAGAGAATGGCAATGACTTTTACCAAGTATACTGCTTGTAAACATTTTGTTAATAATTCATGTCCTGCACAGCCCTAGATCCCTTAAACCTTGATTTCATACAACACATGTTTTTGTGAGCTCCAGATTGGATCAAAGTGGTTGGGTCAAAGTGGCTGGGGCAAAGCTACAAATTAACAACATCTCAGCAAAGCAATTGTTTAAAGTACAGGTCTTTTTCAAAATGGAGTCTCTCATGTCTTCCCTTTCTACATAGACACAGTGACAGTCTGATCTCTCTTTCTTTTCCCTACACGTTTTCCCTGAAGAGGATTTAACTCCTCTTTTTCTTTCTGGAGGCTTTTTACACTCTTCACTCACTTTGTCCTACCTGGCCACTTTCCTCGCGGGAATTTAGGCCCCTCTTAGCTTTGGCGTGCCGGTATAAACCCCACGGCAAGATCTGCCTTAAGTCGTATGAGGTAGCCATGGAACCGCAGGCGAGACTCACTCGCTTGGTCCAGCAGTAGGACTTATAATGATTTAGGCAAGCAACACCGCCTGCAGTGAGGCTTGTGACTATTCACACACACTTTTAACCTCCAGCATAATCCCGACCACCAAGCAAGTACTTTGTCGCCCCCTTGCGACGTTTCTTTACTTTGCTCTGTGAACAGAGTATCTGGTCGCTGCAGCAGTGCAATGGAAGCCTATTCGTCCTTTTCCGCCTTGCTGAGGGTCTGGGTTTATTCATCACAACAGGTGAGTCCGGATTCCCAGTCCCTGAGGCCACCGCAATAAGGCAGTGGGGGTCCTCCCCTTGGTGGGGGGCCTCCTCTTGGTGGGGGGCGGGAATCAGAGACCCCGACCCGAAGGAGACTGGGTGATCCCAGACGAGCCCCCAAGCTGTTAGAAATAAAGCCTTATTCCCCGATGCCACAAAGAAGAATCAGCAATCAGACAAAAAGCTTCCTCAGCAAGGTGATTTTTACCTTCTGCAGAAAGAGTGCTGCCCGTCCGCAATCCTGCCACGATCACATACAAAATAAAAAAGACACTAGAATATTTATCCCTTACGCATGAGGTCCCTATTGCCATGTCATTGGTTGGAGCCAGACCTTACCATCTAAACTAAAACCCGATTGGCTAACAGTTTAAACTTTTTTAAATAGGTAAAGGCAGGGAGGAACAAAGGAAAAAAGGAAGTTGCTTACGAAAGGACTTAGAAAAGTAATAATATTCCCAAATAAGGGAGGAGTGTATGCTGCAATCTGGGAAATGCCTGGACACATCCAGCACGAATATTTTGACTAAGGTACAAGGACATAGAATGTACTACGTGCCTGTGAGCATGTTTAACATAGATACTGAAGTCAGAGTATGCTTATTCTGTTACATTTGCTACATAAGGCTTAACAGAGAGTTATTACTATAAAATAAGAAACTTGAAGAAAGTTAGTTCTGAGAAAAGATATCAATAACATTTATGATTTAAAGGGGAAGCTTTGAAGAGGAACCTTTGCTTTCTACAGTCAAGGTCTCACTAAGTTGCCCAGGCTGGTGTTGATCTGCCCGCTGTGGCCTCCCAAAGTTCTGGGATTGCAGGCATGAACCACTGTGCCTGGCCCTTCCTTTTGGAAGCCCAGTTTGAATACTGCCCTCTTGTTTTTAGCTATTTGTTATGGCAGCAACCCACCTGCAATACCAAAATCCAGACAAGTTATCTGCTGCAGTATAACAAATTACCCCAAAACTGAGAGGCTTAAAACAATTCTCAGTTATGATTCCACGGTTTCTCCAGGTCAGGAATCCGGCTGCAGCTTAGCTGGGCCCTGTGGCTCACAGTCCCTCCCAGGCTGCAACCCAGGCATTGTAGTTGATGTGGGAATTGCTGTGGACCAGTGCCTGCTTCAGGCTTCCCACCAACCGCTTCCTGGCTTTGAACAGAAATAGCCACAGCAGGCATCTTAGGTGTCATAGACAGAAAGACTCTATTTTTGTTGTTTGATCACTGACAGCTTCTATGTCCCCATCCCTCCTTTTTGCCCCATATCTGGGTGGCCCAATCAGAGAACCCAAGGGTGCCCTCCGTCTCTTGGCGTGAGTAGGAATTTCAAACCACACCAGCCCCAGGCTGCACCCAGGCTGCACCCAGGCACCTCCACCCGGGTCACCCTTCCGCACGGCAGAAACCTGAGGCCACTTCTCCCCTCCCCACACAGCTTATTCTGCTCCAGACCAACCTTGAGCCCTTCTGTGGGAGGAAGGGCTGTTTATCCTCTTGCTGTTTATTATGTGAGTAATAAATTTTATGTCATGTCCACTGGTGCCAATGTCTTTCGTCCCAGTATCCACAGATCCCTGGGTGGGGGCCGCCCAGTGTCCGGCAGGGATGCCATGCACCCAAATCAAACAATTCATGCTGGGAACTGGAGGACTGGATGCCGATCCTGCACGGCATGTTTTCTCCTCTCACTCTTGGCTTACTCATCAGGTCCATACCACAGGTAGTGGGCTCAGACTGGCCTGGACTGTCTTGGCCGATTGCTGGCACACCTGTGCTCTGGGCCGCATCACTTTAGGGTGGTTCTCCTGGGATTTTCCAAGCATCTGCTTTAAAAGTAGCAGCTTAAGCCAGAGGTAATGATGGGGAAAGAGGGCCGAGGAGCCAGACATAAAGTGAATCCTGACCCCAGACTGGACCCTAGTATGTGGTAGCATCATTCATTGGAGGGAATGGTTATATGTCTCAGCCAGAAGCTGGCCCCACTTTCCCAAATGCTGCATGTAAAAAGGCAAGAACTCCCCGCGGGGGGCCACTGTTTGAGCAAGAATTTATGTGGTGTTCAGAGCACCAGGATTCCCATGGCAGAGGTTCCTCAGGGCTCAGCAAGCAGATACATTACTGCTGCTGTCCTCACTGCCGCGACGTGGTCATGCACACTGAGACTCCCTGGAGAAAAAAATTAAATAGAAACCCCCCTAAAATATCCCTAATTACAAAAGGTGAAGATAAAATGACTCAGGTCAAGGAAAAAAATTGTCCTAACTGTCATCCAAAAGACCACCAGGACGGCTACACAGTCGAAAGAGGAGCTTTACTGGCAAACTGGGAGGAGAGACTCATCTCAAACAAACAAAAAAAGAAATGTAATTGCCATTGTAACAATGTTGTGGAGCGGACCCTCCATAGGTGATTAGGTCATGAAGGCTCTGCCCTCATGAATGAATTAATCCCGTTATGGCAGGAGTAGGTTAGTGATCTCGAGACTGGGTGTGTTAAAAAAGCGAGGTCGGCCTGATTTCCTCCTTGTCTCACATGCTTGCTTCTGCCTTACACCCTTCTGCCACAGGATGACCCTTGCCTGATGCCAGCACCATGCTCTTGGAATTCCCAGCCTCCAAAACTGGGAGAGATAAATTTCTTTTCTTTATCAGCTGTCCAATTTGTGGTGTTAATTTGCAGACTAAGACAGGCTTTCTAATAACATTTGTTGGGGCTACTTGGATTTTTGAGGCAACATATTCCCATTTACAGATTTCATGAAAACCTCTTTATTCAATTTCTCCTAAGTCTGCTCATTATAAATAGCCACTTCACACAAGCCCTCCAGGCTGTGTAGGGAACGGCTCCACCACGGCACCCTGGTGGCCCTGCACATATCCACACAGGCCACGGAGGCAAAAGCTCAAACTGAGGCTCATCTGAGTCATGGCAGGACACCTTGTGATCCTCCAGAGAGTGGGAGGTCTGTAAGAGCTGCTACAACTCTGGTTGGTCCCCTGTCTCCCCCAAGAGGCTGTCATGAGAAGGTTCTGCATGGCCTTCGGGTTCTGATGAGGCCTGCCGCTGTCTGTCCTGCCCTCTTCTGAATGGAGTTGCTGTTGCAGGAAGTCAGGGACCCCGAACGGAGGGACCAGCTGGAGCCGTGGCAGAGGAACATAAATTGTGAAGATTTCATTTTAATATGGACACTTATCAGTTCCCAAATAATACTTTTATAATTTCTTATGCCTCTCTTTACTTTAATCTCTTAATCCTGTTATCTTCATAAGCTGAGGATGTACGTCACCTCAGGACCACGGTGATAATTGTGTTAACTGTACAAATTGATTGTAAAACATGTGTGTTTGAACAATATGAAATCAGTGTACCTTGAAAAAGAACAGAATAACAGCAATTTTTAGGGAACCAGGGAAGACAACCATAAGGTCTGACTGCCTGCAAGGTCAGGCAAAAAGTCATATTTTCCTTCTTGCAGAGAGCCTATAAACGGACGTGCAAGTAAGGAAGATATTGCTAAATTCTTTTCCTAGCGAGGAATATTAAGATTAATACCCTGGGAAAGGAATGCATTCCTTGGGGGAGGTCTATAACGACCGCTCTGGGAATGTCTGTCTTATGCGGTTGAGATAAGGACTGAGATATACCCTGGTCTCCTGCAGTACCCTCAGGCTTACTAGGGTGGGGAAAAACTCTGCCCTGGTAAATTTGTGGTCAGACTGGTTCTCTGCTCCTGAACCCTGTTTTCTGTTGTTTAAGATGTCTATCAAGACAATATGTGCACTGCTGAACATAGACCCTTATCAGTAGTTCTGCTTTTGCCCTTTGCCTTGTGATCTTTGTTGGACCCTTATTAGTGGTTCTGCTTTTTGCCCTTTGAAGCATGTGATCTTTGTATCTACTCCCTGTTCTTACACGCCCCCCCCTTTCGAAACCCTTAAGAAAAACTTGCTGGTTTGAGGCTCAGGCAGGCATCACGGTCCTACTGATATGTGATGTCACCCCTGGCGGCCAAGCTGTAAAATTCCTCTCTTTATACTGTCTGTCTTTATTTCTTAGCTGGCCGACACTTATGGAAAATAGAAAGAACCTATGTTGAAATATTGGGGGCGGGTTCCCCCAATATCTGGCACACCAACGTGGTTTTTTTCCTAAGTGCATGTGGGAACCCGATTCCCTTTGGTAGGTACGTAGAAACGTTCATTGGTCCGGTCCACAGAAATGCTTGTTCAGCTCCCTGATGACTGGTGAGTTGTCTGTGTATGGTCCGGGGTAACTATGGGCCACGCATAATCTAAACATTATGCTTATCTCTGCTGTATTAAACTCCTGTTAAAACAGGGAGGAGTTCAGGTACCCATGGAAAATATGGTCACTCATTTCAGGGCGGTGGAAGAACACTGTCCTTGGCTTCCTGAAAATGGAACGTTAGATGTGGAACTATGGGATCGTGTTGGTGCAAAATTCCAGGGACTGGTCCCAACAGGAAATTATGTTCCCATCACTGTTTGGGGTGATTGGGCCTTGGTACATGCCATCCTAATGACACACCAATCCTGTGACCCCCTGCAGTTACCACAATTTTCTGAATCTGGTGACCCTCTACCTCTTCCTCAGCTTTCCTCTCCCGCTCAGCCTTTGTTATCTGCTCAGCCTCTCCCTTCACCTGCTCCTCCCTGACCTGAGAATGTTGAGGATTCAATATCTAACTCCGGTGACTTTGGCTTAATGTTACTCCCTGATGATTTTATTTCTTTTCACGAAGAGCTGGTACTTGTAGCTCCCGCGGCCCCGACTTGGACAGCCCGAGACCATATCTATGCTGTTTTCCCTCTTCAAACCTTTGCAGCCTTTGCCTCTGGAGCCATCTAATGGCTCTGGGATCAAACTACAATTTATCTGTAATTCTGCAGACCCTCCCCCGTCCACCACAGCCCCTCACCCTCCTGTCATTTCGGTCCCTCAACCGGTCACTTTGCCATCCACTCAACCTGCTTCTCTGTACCCTTCTTCACGCATGGATGCCCCTGCCACTCTGGTTGCACAGGACTGGCACAATAATCACCAGTATGCTTCTGCCTCTTCTGCTCCCCCAATACCCCTTTCTCACGCTCTCATACCGGCCTGACCTCCTTAACCTCAGTTTCCCTTATCTGCACATACTTTTCCTGTCACTTCTATACCGACTCCATCTCATGTGCCTATTCTTAAAACTTCCATGTAACGCTTATTACGCCAGAACAAAGAAACAAGTGGTTTAGAGGCACGGGCTTATCCCGTCGCTCTGGAACCTCCCAATGCTCAAGGGGTACAAGTGTGTCAATATGCGCCGCTCAATCTTACCTTTTTAAAAAAATTCAAGGATGCTTGTACTCAGTATGATCCTGCTTCTCCTTATGTTAAAAGGTATTACAGACTCTTTGTACTGAGGTCATTTTGCTTCCTTTAGACTGGGACCTTTTGGCAAAAGCTGTTCTAACTCCATCTCAGCATTTACAATTCTGTACTTGGTGGTCAGAGGAGGCCTGTCTGCAGGCTCAGCTAAATCGGGCTGATGGCATTCCAATTACTCAGGCTCAGCTCACAGGCTCCAATAATTACTCTGACAATACCACCTAATTAGGCTTTGATGCTCTCAGCACCGAACAAGTAACAAAGGTGTGTGTAAGAGCTTGGGATAAATTACACACCCCCGCCAAGCTCCTGTTTCTTTTACTACTGTTAAACAGGGTCACAATCAATTATATCCTAATTTTTTGGCTAAATTACAAGGTGCTGTTGAAAAATCTGTAATTGGACAAGCTCGGTGTCAAATAGTTAAAATTTCTGGATTTGATCCAAATTTAACTGTGGTTCCTTTAAATCAGCTCGAAGTTCAAGCCACTTTTCAACATTCCATACTGTGGCAAATTCACGTGGCTGATTTTATCGGTGTTATTGACAATCATTCTCCAAAAAACAAATTGTTTGATTTTATAAAAATGACTTCTTGGTTGGTCCCTCGATTGACCAGAGATCAGCCCATTCCTGAGGCCATTACAGTGTTCACTGATGGCTCCTGTAACAGAAATGCTGGTTATGTGGGTCCTACAGACAAGCTTATTTTTACCCCTTATACCGCTGATCAAAAGGCAGAGTTAATTCTGTAATTATTGCCTTACAAGATTTCCCCAAAACTTTAAATATTGTCTCTGATTCTGTTTATGTTGTACATGCCACAAAAAATATAGAAATCGCTACTATCAAACCTATCGATAATTCTGAATTGGCTCCTTTATTTTCAAGGTTACAACAGGCGGTTCCCCAACATAGACACACTTTCTATATTAACACATATTAGATCTCATACCACTTTACCGGGACCCATGTCTGCTGGTAACCAGAAGGTCGACTGTTTGGTCTCTTTTGCAATCCATGAGGCTCAGGAGTTCCATAATCTCACTCAGGTCAATGCTGCTGGATTAAAAGATAAATTTGCTCTCACCTGGAAGGAGGCTAAGCTTCTTGTCCATGGCTGCCCTCAGTGCCAAGTTTTTGTACTTCCAAATCAGGAAACTGACGTTAATCCCAGAGGCCTAACTCCTAATGATTTATGGCAAATGGATGTGACTCATGTTAGCTCCTTTGGCAGACTTTCATATGTACATGTTTCTGTGGACACCTTTTCAGGTTTTATTTGGGCTATTTGCCAAACAGGGGAAGGCACAGCCCATGTTAAAAGACATGTGGGCCTGGCGCGGTGGCTCACGCCTATAATCCTAGCACTTTGGGAGGCCGAGGCGGGTGGATCACGAGGTCAGGAGATCAAGATCATCCTGGCTAACACAGTGAAACCCCGTCTCTACTAAAAACACAAAAAATTAGCTGGGCGTGGTGGTGGGCGCCTGTAGTCCCAGCTGCTTGGGAGGCTGAGGCAGGAGAATGGCGTGAACCCGACAGGCAGAGCTTGCAGTGAGCCGAGATGGTGCCACTGCACTCCAGCCTGTGCCACAGAGCGTGACTCCGTTCCAAAAAAAAAAAAAAAAAAAAGACGTCTGTATTCTTGCTTTGCAGTTATGGGGCCTGCATATCAGATAAAGACAGACAATGCCCCTGGATATGTTAGTAAGGCTTTTGATTTATTTATGCAACAATGGGGAATTTCCCATATTACTGGAATCCCTTACAATCCTCAGGGACAGGCTGTGGTGGAACGGGCCAATCGCACTTTAAAAACTCAATTGTCCAAACAGTCTGAGCAACAAAAGCATAATTTAACCACTCCCACTCCCAATTACATTTAGCATTGTTTACTTTAAACTTTCTAAATGTTCCTAAAGACAATACTCTGACTGCAGCTGAACAGAGGCAAAAAATTCTTCTTAAATGAAGGCAAGCCAGTGTTATGGAAAAACTCCCAGACCAATACCTGGGAACCTGGAACAATTATAACATGGGGAAGAGGGTATGTTTGTGTTTCACCAGGAGATCATCAATCCCCTGTCTGGGTGTCCACTAGGAGACTTAAACTTCGTGTGAATACTGACTATGAAAACCACAGGGAAAAGACATCTGCGTCAGAGACCGCCCTCATACCTGGTGAAATCTGTGCTGACTCCTCAAAAACTGGCACGCCAAATCAAAATGGGTCTGGTTCAATCCTCCCTAATGACAACATCAACCCCTCTAACTAATTCCACTTCTCTTAATTACCTTTCTTTTTCTCCTTACGAACCTAAAAATCTCACCATTTCTATTAGCCTGAAAATAACATCCCTCTGTTCTTCTCTTCCTCCTTCAGCACCGGATCTTGCTTACAATAGGTTTTATTTAATAATTCTTCTACTTATACTTTCTGTCTCACCAGTTTTCCCTCAAACTGATTTACCTGATACACAAAATTATTCTCATTGGGCTTATGTGCCTTTTCCTCCACTTATTCGACCTCTCACCTGGATGGATGCTCCTGCGGAAATCTATACTAATGATAGCGTGTGGATACCTGGAGCTACAGATAACCATTGCCCCGCTCAACCAGGAGAAGAAGGCACTGCATTTAATGTTACTATGGGTTATAAATTCCTTCCTCTGTGCCTCGGACATGTACCTGGTTGTATCCATCTAGAAACTCAAGTCTGGGCTGCTTATCTTCTGGAGAGATCAGCCACAGGGGAACAGGGACATTCGGTCTCTGGCCCCTCCCTTTCTCCTTTAAGACAAATGAAAAGGGGAGTAATAGGAGATACTCCATACTTTCAATATAAACCTGCAGGAAAACCATGCCCTAAAAATTTTGAGGGCCCATCTAAAACTTTAATTTGGGAAGATTGTGTTAACTCACATGCAGTAGTATTAAAAAATGACTCATATGGTTTGTAACAGACTGGGCACCAAAGGGCTATTTAAAAAACAATCGCTCCTCTGGGAATGCCTGGAGGCTATTTATTTTATTTCTTATTGGGAGGACGAGGATCATCATTCTACTTTGCATAGGAGGTTCAGCTCGTTCTTTCCCTTAAAATGGGAAGATAAGGGCTTAACCCCCCCTCCCCCGAGGCCTTGTATGATATTCCCCATTCTGAGCCCAGAACACCCAGAACTTTGGAAATTGGCTATTGCCATGTCCGGACTGTGAGTATGGGAAGGGGAAACTTTTCTGTCTGTTGTCCCCACTACCACCCCTCGCATCCGTGATTCTGAACCCCACGATAAATCCCCTTTGAACCTTTTCCTCTTTTTGATGCCGATCCTCCTTTATGGGACTGCGACTGGCATTATGATAATTCTTCTCGATCCAGGTATGCCCCTCTATCTCTTCGGCATCCCCAGGCACCTCGGATTGCTTCTGTACGATGGAGAACATTGGGTTTTGCCACCGCCGCTCCTCTCCCTCAGTATCAACGTAGATTCAAACACTCTGCTTTGTTTACCTCCAGCCTGACTATTCGTATATAGAGTTGTGTTAAGCCTCCTTACACACTGTTAGTGGGAAATATCAAAATTTGGACGAACAATCAAACTGTCCAATGCATTAACTGTCATTTATACACTTGTGTTAACTCCCGTTTTGACTCCAGGAAAAGTGTAATGTTGGTTCGAGCTCGAGAAGGAATCTGGATACCGGTAACTTTACGCAGACCTTAGGAATCCTCCCCCTCTGTACATTTAATTAATGAAGTGTTACAACGAATTCTCAAAAGATCTAAGAGATTTGTTTTCACTTTAATCGCTGTGATCATGGACCTAGTTATAGTCACTGCACTGGCCACCACTGCCGGAGTGGCATTACACCAATCTATTCCAACGGCTCATTTTGTTAATGATTGGCAAGCCAATTCCACCCAAATGTGGAATTTTCAACAGGGCAGTGATCAAAAATTAGCTAATCAAATTAATGATTTAAGACAGTCTGTTATTTGGCTTGGAGATCGGCTAAGAGTCTTGAATATTGCATGCAAATGCAGTGCGACTGGAATACTTCTGACTTCTGTATCACACCATATTCCTACAATGAGACTGATCGTTCATGGGAAACGGTCAAAGGACACCTAGGTAGGGAAGATAATTTATCTTTGGACATAACTAAATTAAAGAAACAAATTTTTGAAGCCTCTCAAGCTCATTTATCCATTGTGTCCGGAGCTGAGGTGTTAGATCAAGTGGCAGAAAGTCTTTCTGGGCTAAACCCCATGACTTGGATTAAGTCTGTTGGGGGCTCCGCTGTAGTAAATTTTGGAATCATGTTTCTCTGTTTAATTGGCTTGTTTTTAGTGTGCCAGACCAGTCAAAGAATCCTGTGTCAAAACCAAGAGAACTAACAAGCCTTCATCGCCATGGCACGTTTATATAAAAAGAAAGGGAGAGATGTTGCGGAAAGTCAGGACTCCAAACGGAGGGACCAGCTGGAGCTGTGGCAGAGGAACATAAATTGTGAAGATTTCATTTTAATATAGACATTTATCAGGTCCCAAATAATACTTTTACAACACACCAGCATCAGTTATCAAACGCTGCAGCCAAGCTGTCGCTGGGCGGCAATCACCTCAAGGCTGGCCTGGATGCTGCCTGCTTCCAAGTTCATGCCCTGGTTGCTGACAAGATTCAGTTTCTCCTCAGTTGTTGGAATAAGGACCTCAGTTCCTCCCAGGCTGTTGCCCAGAGGCTGCTCTCAGTTCCTTTAAAGGTAGGCCTCAAAAAGAACACCAGAAAGTGTGACCAAGACAGAATTGGTCTTCATAACCTGCCTTCGGAAGGGACAGCGTTACTTTTTGCCATTGTATTAGTTTTCTTTTTCTTTTTCCTTTTTTTTTTTTGAGATGGAGTTTCACTCTTGTCACCCAGGCTGGAGTGCAAAGGTACAATCTCTGCTCACTGCAACTTCTGCCTCCCGGGTTCAAGTGATTCCCACGTCTCAGCCCCCTGAGTAACTGGGATTACAGGCTCCTGCCACCACGCCCGGCTAATTTTTGTATTTTTAGTAGAGACGGGGTTTCACTATGTTGGCCAGGCTGGTCTCGAACTCCTCACCTCAGGTGATCCACCCGCCTCGGCCTCCCAAAGTGCTGGGATTACAGGCGTGAGCCACCACGCCCGGCCTCTTTTTCTTTTTAAATTGAGACAGGGTCTTGCCCCATCATCCAGGCTGGAGTGCAGTGGCGCAATCACAGCTCACTGTAGCCTCAACCTCCCTGGCTCAAGTGATCCTCCCCACCTCAACCTCCCTCGGAACTGGGACTACAAGACATGCACCACCACACCCAGCTAATTTTTACTTTTATTTTTGTGGAGACGGGTCTCTGTAGGTTGCCCACACTGATCTCAAACTCCTGGGCTCAAGCAATCCTCCTGCCTTGGCCTCCCAAAGTTCTGGGATTACAGGTGCGAGCCACCAATCCCGGCCTCGTATAAGTTATTTATTGCTGTGTAACAGATTACCATAAATTCCAAAGCTCTAAGCCACACCCATGCATTGTCTCACTGTGGATGTGGGTGATGTGGGTGAGGAGTCTGGCATGGTGTAGCCGGGGCCTCACGAGGCTGCAATCAAGGTGTGGGCCAGCCACGTTCTCAGCTGGGGTTTGGCGTCCTCTTCACACCCCTTCTGGTTGTTGCCGGAATTCAGTTCCCTACATTGGGGCACTGAGGTCCCTGTGTTCTTGCAAGCTGCAATTGGGGACCACTCTCGGCTTCCAGAGGCCTCCTTGTAGGTGGCACCATGGCCACTTGCCCTACTCCAAGCCTGCAGGAGAGCACCTCTCTGCCATGACCCTTTCTTTTAAAAGACTTACCTGACTGGTTCAGGGCCACTTAGGTAGCATCTCATTTGATTAGCTCAAAGGTACTGTAGCCCATCACATTCACTCACAGGAGGGCATTAGCAGGGTGTGGACCCCAGGGAGGGAGAATCTCTCAGGCCAGTTTAGCATTCAGTTGGTTAGCCAGGTTCGGTGGCTTATGACTGTAATCCCAGCACTTTGGGAGGCCGAGGCAGGCGGATCCCCTGAGGCCAGGAGTTCGAGACCAGCCTGGCCAACATGGTGAAACCCAGTCTCTACTAAAAATACAAAAATTAGCCAGGCGTGGTGGTAGGCGCCTGTAATCTCAGCTGCTTGGGAGCCTGAGGCAGGAGAATCACTTGAACCTGGGGGGTGGAGGTTGCAGTGAGCCGAGATTGCGCCATTGCCCTCCAGCCTGGGCGACAGAGTGAGTCTCAAAAATAAATAAATGCGAAGGCTGCTGAGCGCAGTGGCTCATGCTTGTAATCCTGGCACTTTGGGAGGCCGAGGCAGGAAGACTGCTTAAGGCCAGGAGTTTGAGCCTAGCATGGACAACACAGTGCAACTCTAAGTAAATAACTCTAAGTAAATTAAGTAAATTAAGTAAATAACTCTAAGTGCAATCTCTAAGTAAAATAAAATAAAATAAGTAAAATAAGAATTCAGTTGGTTAAAAGAAACTCACTAGGTCCAGCCCACAATCAAGGAATGGAAATTACACAAAGTTGTCGAGTCAAGGGTGGGAGATCACTGGGAGCCCTTACAGAAGCTGCCTGTCTCACATACCTGTTGGACAGCCTGTCTCTCCTAGCTGGGGGTATTTGGAGCGGGTGTCGAATCCTGCTCTTTTTTATGTCTGTTGCCTTTTCTCGCAGTGATGTGTTTCCTGTGCGTTCTGTAATTTTGGATTGTGAGCTGAGCTTTAGAGGGGCTTTATGTGGGGAATCCTGGGTGGCCAGGTTTGAGGGAGCCACCTAGAGAGGTTTTCTGTTTGGCTTTTCCAGAGGCCCCAGGGTACCACTAAGCCAAGACAACTTTTTTTTTGAGACGGAGTTTCACTCTTGTTGCCCAGGCTGGAGTGCAGTGGCGCAATCTCAGCTCACTGCAACCTCTGCCTCCTAGGTTCAAGCTATTCTCCTGCCTCAGCCTCCCAAGTAGCTGGGATTA
The DNA here is from genome assembly GCF_028885625.2 of Pongo pygmaeus. NCBI lineage: Eukaryota > Metazoa > Chordata > Mammalia > Primates > Hominidae > Pongo > Pongo pygmaeus. The sequence continues at coordinate 6,956,600 of NC_072382.2, read as the reverse complement.
CAGGCACACGCCACCAGGCGTGGCTAATTTTTTGTATTTTTAGTAGAGACGGGGTTTCACCATGTTGGCCAGGCTGGTCTCGAACTCCTGACCTCAGGTGATTCACCTGCCTCTGCCTCCCAAAGTGCTGGGATTACAAGTGTGAGCCACCACGCCAGGCCCAAAGCAACTTTTTAGTATTAATTTCTCAACTCTGGCATTCCTAGACCACACAGGTGGCATGACTTCATTGTAGGAATTCCACATTTATATGAGAGGCCTGAAAACACAACGATCTCATGGGAAACCTGTTCACCACCTAAAGCTCAAATTTTCTCACCTCTCTCTGTTCCCCTGGGTGGAAATTTTTCTGTCCCTTTCTCTAAAGGTGTTGCATTTCTGTAGCCCCAACTTCATCATGCTTGACTGTAACCCTGACCCCCTGCCTTGTAAGGGCTTCCAACGCTCAACCCAGACCTGCCCTCAGGCAGTTGCAGCACCAGCTCCTCTGTCCCCACCTTGGTTCTCACTTCCCTCTTCACTTCTGGCCTTAGGGGACTTAACTTATTTTCTTAAGAACTCAGCTATATATTTATTTTATTTATATATTTTTTGAGATGGAGTTTCACTCTTGCTCAGGCTGGAGTGCAATGGCGTGATCTTGGCTCACTGCAACTTCTGCCTTCTGGGTTCAAGAGATTCTCCTGCCTCAGCCTCCTAAGTAGCTGAGATTACAAGCGCCTGCCACCACTCCTGCCTGATTTTTGTATTTTTAGTAGACCATTGGCCAGGCTGGTCTCGAACTCCTGGCCTCAGGTGATCCGCCCGCCTCAGCCTCCCAGCCTCCCAAAGTGCTGGAATTATAGGCGTGAGCCACCATGCCCAGCCTCAGCTATGTAGTTAAAAGGACATTTGTTTCTTACCCAGCATTTCTAGGTGTTTTGAAGAGGGAGACTTCTCAGGCTATCTAACCTGCTACTGAGAACTTAAAGATAGGGAAAATCTTGGATTGGAGATTCCTAGAATCACATAATTGAAAAATCCCAGCCGGGCGTGATGGCTCACGTCTGTAATCCCAGCACCTTGGGAGGCTGAGGCAAGTGGATCACCTGAGGTCAGGAGTTTGAGACCAGCTTGGCCAACATGGTGAAACTTCGTCTCTACTAAAAATACAAAAAAAATAGCCTGGCGTGGTGGTGGGTGCCTGTAATCCCCACTACTCGGGAGGCTGAGGTGGGAGAATTGCTTGAACCCAGGAGATGGAGGTTGCAGTGAGCTGAGATCACGCCATTGCACTCCAGCTTGGGCAACAAGAGTGAAACTCCATTGCCAAAGAAAAAAAGAAAAGAAAAAGAAAAATCCCCACAGTGCAGATCGACAAAATCAGAGTTGCTTTGGGAGCGAGGGTGGCAATCAGACACAGAGGCCATGACACAACCTGCTCATCCACTCAGGGGTCCAGAACCTCCACCCAGTCACCTTATCCGGGGGTGATGGAGACAGGGGAGGTGCCACCTACGCCAGTGTCATCCCTTACAATGAGCTCTACTTCTGCTTGAAAAGAGCCAGCCTGCTGAGCCTGCTGCCAGGGCCCGTCGCACTGCCTGTGCTGTGTTTCCCGTCGCACAGCCTGTGATGTGTGTTTCCCGTCGCACGGCCTGTGATATGTGTTTCCCGTCGCACGGCCTGTGATATGTGTTTCCCATCATGTGTGCACATGTGTTGTCATGTAGCGCCTGTCACAGGTGTTATCCATCATGTGTGTTTGCATGTTGCACACGTGTGGCCTCTCAGGTGTACATACGTGTTGTCTGGCACATGTCAGCATCTGGGCATCCTCCGTGTGCCAGGAGCAGCCAGGTGGCCTATGAAGCCTTCTCATGGGAAATGCCCAGATAGGGAGAGCACAGCCAGGAGCCAAGCCCCCGAGCGGCCACTCCATGTGCTCGGATCACCTTCAAGTCTGCTCAACACCAGAGCCTCTGTTCCTTAGCACCCTGGACATTAGAATTGACTCTGAACTGGGAAGAGCTGTAGGCCCACTATACAGGCACCTGCTCCCCATTTGCCCAGCATCCCGGGGCCCACACCCTTCCAAATATCACCTTGCCCTGCATTCAGAAGTGAATCATCCGAGCGTCAGGTTGCCCAACTCCAACTGGTTTTGCTGGAGCCTGCCTGGAAGATGTCGCCAGCCACCTCCAGAGAACACTCAGTCTACAGATGCCGAGGGGAACTGGAAGCGCACAGTGCTGGCCTTCACCCAGCCTATGGTGGCATCTCGGGACCGCTTCTGAGTCTGCTTGTCATTGAAGGTCAGCGTGAGGCAGGCAGCATTCCCTCCCAGATTTAGAAAATGTCAAGTCTCCCACCACACCCTTTTGTATTTCTTACAGGGACTGGGGCGCTTGCAGCCGCCCCGCTAAGGCCTCCAACATGTTCCCTCACACACTCAACAGAGAAGGAACCTGTGGCTCAGATGGGAGACTCCCTGTCCAAGGCCACAGAGTCTGGCCCCAGGACCCACTAGAGGCTTCAAGAACCAAACTCACATGAGGGCAGAGAGGAGAGATGGGGCCACAGATTAGGGCTGAGAGAATCCATAGAGCGATGCTGAGGCAGCCATGGAGCCTGGAGGTACAGACAAGGGTCTGGCCAAAGTCGGGGGTAGAGGGGCTGTGGAGAGTGAGGAATGGTGTGGGCCAGCATCCGGCCTGCTGGGGTGCAGCTGGGGGCTCCATGGCCCTCGCGCAGCCCCCACTTGTCCTTACCCAACCGTTCAGAGCTCTTCATGGCGGGGGTGTCCCTTTCCTCTGGCCACAAGAGGAGCGGGTGGAGGAACGGCACCTTCAGGCCTTGTAGGGGGTCTGCCCCTCCACCAGCCTGTTTCTCGTGGGCATCGCAGCTGAGGCTGTAGCTGGGAAAGGGTAGTAACCGAGCGTACCTGGCCTCCAACCACCACTTCCAAGGCCCCTACTGGGCACAGGGTGACCCCACCGTGGCTCAGAAGTGGACCCTGTCCGACGCGGGGGTGGTCGCTGGAGGGCCGAGGATGCCTACACAGGCCCCTGGAGGGTGTGCCTCCGGAGTCTGTCTCGCCCTCTGGACCCATGGGGGACCAGCAATGCCGTCACACCCGCCTCTGTCTCTGCCAGCCGCTCCGCCGCTCCCTTCTCTTGGCTGGGGCTGGCAAAGGCAGGCAGGGATGGGGGGCGGGGCCTCAGGAGGGAGGACTGGCTGGTGGGCGGGGCCTACGGACACCTCGCCCCGCCCCCAGTGGGGCTCCGCACTCCCCACACCCCGCGGTCCCTCAAGGTCAGGGCCTCCCACCACCGCGCCCAGAGTTCGGGCCAGCCGGGCGTGCACCCCAGGGGCGCTCCGTCCCCCGCAGCCTGGGACTCCCCAGTCAGGACAGTACAAAATCTCTTTATTGCTCATTTTCTGTAAAAAATCGTGGCTCTTGGCGGACCCTGGGGATAAGAGGTGCAAAGCGCGCTCACACGCGGCCCGGGTCCGCGGCCGAGAGCTGGGGGGATCTGGAGCGGGGCCGGGTCGCAAGAAGACCCTGACCCTGCTCCGGGGCTGGGGCGCGTGCTAGGGGCTCGCGGGGTTTCAGCTGTATTTTCGAAAGCCTGTGCTTGGCCGAGGGGTTCCCAAGGCTCCACTCCGCCTTGGAGGGGGCTGCGGAAGCCCGGAGGTGACCCGGGCTCTGGGAGGGGCGTCCCCAACGTTAGGGAGGGGAGACAGGGGCCTTTGAAGACAGCGCGAGACTCGGAGGGGGTCCCCCTGACCTAAGACGTGGTAAACTGAGGCCGGCGAGGAGGGAGGCTGAGTCCGGGGACCAGGCGGCCCCTCACTGCTCCTCTGGCCCGTCGCCCCCCAGCGCCTGTTCGTACGGGCAGGGCCGGCGGCCGAGTCCAACGGGCTCGGGGCCAGGCCTGGGCCCCGCGGGCGGCGCCTCCTCCTCCGCGCCGTCCCCATGCTCGCCCTCCGCGTCGCTCTCGTCCGAGTTGTCCTCCTCCAAGTAGCGGTAACCGCGCACCTTGTGCTGGGGCCGCGGGATGCGGGGCTGGCGCGGGGCCACGCCCCGCCGCAGCTTCTGCTCCATCCGCAGATAGGAGACCGCGGCCGCCACCAGCGTCACCAGCAGCACCGCCAGCTTAGCCTGGGCGTAAGGAGAGGGATGCCAGGGACCCGCGGCCGCCTCGCCCCGCACCTTCCCCGTTTATGCCCCTAGCTGAGACAGGCACTTCCCTCCTCCGGGAGCCTCCCGGGCCACGCGGCCCTCAACTTCTCCAGCCCCTCCACCCACGCTTCCTGGACCGCCTCCTGCAGGCGAGGCTCACATCCAGCACTGTCCCTTATAGTCGCCATGCCCCTGGCGACCTCAGTGTCCCACGCTGTAAGGGGACAATGCAAATCCCTTTGCCTCATAGGGTGCATGTGCCAGTGTTGATAAAGTGCTGGCCACAAGCCCTGCCTTCCCAGGGCTCACAACACTGTGTCCCTGAAACACCCGTGGGCTGTAGTGATGTTTTTCATGGGGTTTTCACTATAACCCGCAGTCAGGAATGATTTTACATCATAGCTCAGTACATACACACATATCTGTATGCATACTTCCTGCTATTTTCTTTTTTCGAGACAAGGTCGCTCCGTTTCCCCACCGCCTCCCCTCCCTCCCTTCCCCCACCCACCGCTGGAGCGCAGTGGCACGCTCACTTCAGCCTCAATCTTCCAGGCTCAAGCCATCCTCCCACCTCAGTCTCCCAAGTAGCTGGAACTACAGGCACGCGCCCACCACGCCCAGCTAATTTTTAAATTTTTTGTAGAGACAGGGTCTCCTGTGTTGCCCAGGCTGGTCTTGAACTCCTGGCCTCAAGCAATCCTCCTGCCTCAGCCTCCCAAAGTGTTGGGATTACAGGCGTGAGCCACCATGCCCAGCCCACTCACTGCTTTTCTTTTTTCTTTTTTTCTTTTTTTTTTGGGGGAGACAGAGTCTCGCTCTGTCCTCCAGGTTGAAGTGCAGTGGCGCGATCTTGGCTCACTGCAACCTCCATCTCCCAGGTTCAAGCCATTCTTGTGCCTCAGCCTCCAGAGTAGCTGGGATCACAGGGACGTGCCACCATGCCCAGCTAATTTTTGTGTTTTTAGTAGAGACAGGGTTTCACAGCCTGTTACCCAGGCTGGTCTCGAACTCCAGACCTCAGGTGATGCGCCCACCTCAGTGTCTCAAAATGCTGGGATTACAGGCATGAGCCACTGCTCCCAGCCCACTCCCTGCTATTTTTAGTTCTATTTTTATTTCTTTTTATTTTTTTTTTTTTTGAGACAGAGTTTCACTCTTGTTGCTTAGGCTGGATGGAGTGCCAAGGCCCCATCTCGGCTAACTGCAACCTCCGCCTCCCAGTTCAAGCGATTCTTCTGCCTCAGCCTCCCGAGTAGCTGTGATTACAGGCAGATGCCACCATGCCTGGCTAATTTTTGTATTTTTAGTAGAGACGAGGTTTCACCGTGTCGGTCAGGCTGGTCTCAAACTCCCTACCTCAGGCAATTCACTCGCCTCGGCCTCCCAAAGTGCTGGGATTATAAGCGTGAGCCACCGTGACCGGCCTTTAGTTCTATTTTTAAAAACTGTTTAGCAACTGGGACTTGCTAGACCAAGCCACCATCTTTTGGGAGCAGAGCACGAGGGGCCTGCTCCCCTTCAGGCCATGAAGACAGACAGACCCAACATCTGGAGAACAGGGTACCAAACAGCCCACAGGATGGCTGTGATGCACCCACAAATCCCCTCAGAGATGGGCAAACTGGGACTGGCTGGAGGTGGGCCAGTAAGTGGGGTGCTGAGTTGAGGGCCACCCAGTGGGCTGCAGGAATGGGGACTTGGCCCAGAGACTGGCTTAGGAAGGGGTGGCGTTTAGGAAGCTGTGAAGCCAGGGCAGGAGCTAAGGAAGTACCTGTCATTGGGCATGGGGCCCCCAACCCTGCCCAGTCTCACCTTCATGTGCAGGCTCGAGCCCAGGTACACGGTGAAGATGGCCACAGCCTGCCACCAGTGGTAGATGGTGAAGATGAAGTCCTGTCTCTCCTTGTCTTCGTACAAGATTCCCAGGAGTGCTGCAGGCAGGCAGTACGGGGCAGGCAGGGGAGAGGTGTCACCTGGGGCCTGGGGCTGCCGAGCTACCATCTATGAACTTTTCTAAGCCCTGTATGGGTCCCAGCCTGGGACCAGAGAGCTCCTAGGAAGTGCTGTGAGCCGGTCCTGGCCTGCCCCCTGGTGGAAACCCTGGTCACCACACCGCTCACACGCTAAGCAGAAGTAGGAGCAGGTGCGCCGGGCTGTGTGGACGCAGGTGGTCCCGCTCCACATCACACGCCTGGCCTCAAAAGAAGAAAGCTCTGTGCTTAGTCATGTCCTGTCCCCAGCCCCAGGTGTGCAGTGCCAAGCTTGCAGGCGCTGTTTTTCCTCCTCAGCCGGGACTAGAGAGATTGAACTGTTTGCAGCTGCCAGCTCTGCAAATCAAACCTGAAGCTAAGCATGGAGAGAGGGGCTTCCTTTCCAATAAGTCCCCCCAGGGTGGGCAACAAGAGTAATGGATTGGGAGTCAGAAGATGCCCACTCGTTCTCAGGACTGTAATGTTGGCTCTGTGGGTGATTTGGGTACTTAACTCCCCAGAGCCGCTTTTCCCAATGGTGAGATGAGCTTTTGCCTATTGTGTGTTGTGTTCTGAAGTTCTAAAGTGAGAAAGTGGGCATGGCACCTGCGAAATCATAGGGGCCACTATTAACACCTTCACCAGGCACTCAGGACATGAACACTCCTGTCTTGGGGCCCTGCGGGGTGACTTTACCCCCACAGTGCTGCTATGAAGAGACAAGGAGCACCCGGGATTCACCGGAGGAGATGGGATATGGAGCTGGGCAGAGGGGATGCCAGGACCAGACAGGGCACAACATGGGTCCAAGATACCCAGTCTGGACTCTGCCCAGAATTGGCTATCCTTGGGCAAAATGGCCAAGAGACTGTGGTGCAGCATGAGGCTCCAGCCCCTGCTACAGACAGAGACACTGAGCTGGCCTCTGCCCTGCCAGCAGCAGGCATGACCTCTGCCACTCCACACCCCCAAGGATGACGTTCAAAACTGTTCACAGCTTCGGCCCATTAGAACAGACACTGACATGGATGCCCCGCAGGACTGTGCCCATGTGTGCTAGCTGTGTGTCACCGCGTGTGCCCATCTGTGGGCAGGGAGCATCCTGGAGCTGAACATGGGCCCACCCGCTGCCTTCTGCAAACAGGGCCCTGTTCCCCAGCAGCCCAGACCTGGGGCCTGGACTCTGGTACTGAGCAGACTGGGTTGGGGCTGCAGGCCTGCTCCTCTCTATACAAAGGCCCATGTCTCTATCTGTGCCGTGGATGTACACCAGGCCACTTGCTCCTACCACATGCTCCATGAGGCAGAGACCAAAACATCTGCTCCAAGTGTCATGAAAACTATGTCAGGGTAAGCACTGTTCCGTGGTATGAAAAGGGAGAATCCCTGATGTGTTTTTCACACTGTCCCTAAGGGGTGTCCACAGAGCCCCACACCTGCCCCGTGTAGCCACGAGATTTCACACTGACCCTCCAGTGTTGACGGGGCCCTGTGCCCGCCCTGGGGTATTAACAGAATGTCCATGGCGTGGAACCCCCATACCTGTCTCCAGGGTGTCCACGCCCTACCCATCTGTCCCCAATGTGTCCATGAGACTTCCCTTCCACCGCCAGAGTGTCCACAGGAAGCCCCACCTGCCTCTGCCATGTCCACAGGACCCTATGTGACAATGGGACGCCATATCTGTCCCTGGGATGTCTATGTCTAGCCAACCACCCACAGATAGCCATAAAGCTCCCTGCCCCGCCCCCCCAGTGTCCACAGCTATACTCACTGCTGAGTCCAGTCTTGTTCAGGGCGCTGCCCACACCCCAAAGGGCGGCTGCCACATAGAGGATCCAGCTGTGTTGCAGGACCCGAGGCACAGGGGCCCAGAAAAAGAGGATGAAGGTGAGCAGCAGGTGCACCCCTGCTCCAGCCACCAGGGGCACCGGGCGTGGCAGCCACAGCCCCAGCAGGCCCAGGAGTGAGGCGGCTGAGGCGCCCAGGCTGTAAGCCACGAGGAGGTAAGCCAGCCGCTCCAGCCCCACCGAGCACACGCCATAGCCCTGCGGGGGGACAAAGGGTGAGTGTTGAAGTCCGGGACAGCCCAGACCCCAGCCTCAGCCCTCCCCGCATCGCGGGGGGTGCCTCACCCCACTGAGACGGGGGTACTAAGAGCCGCGGGGGAGAGGGGCTGGATCTTACTCCCCGCATCGCGGGAGGTGCCTCACCCCCCCGAGATGGGGGTCCTAAGAGCCAGGGGGGGAGAGGGGCTGGCCCTTACTCCCCGAATCGCGGAGGTGCCTCACCCCGCTGCGATGGGAGTCCTAAGAGCCGGGGGGAGAGGGGCTGGCTCTTAATCCCCGCATCGCGGGAGGTGTGTACAACCCCTGCGATATTGGGAGTAATATTATCCTCTCCCCCTGAACATAAGAAACAATATCACAGGAGCATGTACACCCCCTGCGATATTGGAAGTAACAGCATTTTCTCCCCCTCCGGGTATTCGGAACAATATCACAGTGGGTGTGTACAGCCCCTGGGACACTGCGGCTAGTATCTTCCTCTCCCTCCCAGGATAGAAGGAACAATGTCACAAGGGGGTGTACACCCCCTGCGATATTGGGGGTGATATCTTCCTCTCCCCCGCTGCCTATTAGGAACAATGTCACAGAAGGGGTGTACACCCCCTGCTGTATTGGGAGTGATATCATCCTCTCCGTCCCTGGATATTAGGAACCATATCCCTAGGGAGTGTACACCTCCTGCAATATTCAGACTAATATCATCTCCTCGTCCCCTGGATATTAGGATCAATATCACAGGGCTGGTGTGCACCCCCGGCGAAATTGGAAGGAATATCATCCTCTACACCTTTGGATGTTAGGGACAGTATCACGGGGGAGGTCTCCGCCCACTGCGATTTTGGGAGTCATAATATCCGCTCCCACCCGGGATATTAGCAACAAGATGACCGAAGGGATGTACACTCACTGCGATATTTTCCATAATGTCATCCTCTACTCCCTGGCTATTAGGAGTAACATCATAGAGGGGTGTACACTTTCTGCGATATTGGGAGTCATATCCTCTCCCCCACGGATATCGGGAACAGTTTTATTATTAATATTAACAAATATAATATTAATAATATTAACAAATATAATATTAATAATTAATATTAACAAATACAATATTAATAATTAATATCAACAAATACAATATTAATAATTAATATTAATAAATACAATATTAATAATTAATAAATACAATATTAATAATTAATATTAATAAATTTAATATTAATAAATACAATATTAATAACTAATATTGATAAATACAATAGTAATAATTAATACTAATAAATATAACAACAATAATTAATATTAATAAATAAAACAATAATTAATATTAATAAATATAACAACAATAATTAATATTAATAAATATAATAACGATCATTAATATTAATAAATATGATAACAATAATTAATATTAATAAATATAAAAACAATTAATAGTAATCATCAATTAATAGTACTCATCGATATCAATAACTACAGTGGAGACAGTAAAACTTAATGCGGATTAAAAATATTAATGATTACAATTAATAATTAATAGCAATATCAATATTAATAATAAAATAATGATATCAGTAATTAATGTTACTTAAATCCATCATAAGTGATGTTGGTAATAAGACAATGATTAATATTAATATTAATAACTAATATTATTAAAAATGACATTAATAGTAAGAATCAATTTTAATCATGCACAATCGTATCTTTAAAATAATCATTAATGATTAATAATGTTATACTATTAATTAATATTACCATTGATAATCATTAATGAGACTGATGTTTAATAATTCATAATATTATTACTCCTAATACCGCAGGGGATGTACACCTACCTGTGATATTGTTCCTAATATCCAGGGATGGAGAGCATGATATTAGTTTTAATATCGCAGTAGGTGTACACTCACCCTGTGACACTGATCCTAATATCCAGCGGGTGGAGTATGACATGACTGCCAACATGGCAATGAATGTACAGCCACCTGGTGATATTGCTGCTAATATTCACGGAAGAAGCGTATGATATTACTCCCAATATCGCAGGGAGTGTACACCTCTTCTGTGATATTGTTCCTAGTAACCCGAGGCGGAGGGGATGATAATAATTCCAGCATCGCAGGCTGTGTTCACCCACCCTGTGATATTGTTATTAATATCTTGAAAGGGAGGGGATGGTATTACTCCCCATAATAGATAGATATTACTCCCCATAATAGAGCAGGAGGTGTACACCCACCCTGTGATATTCTTCCTAATATTCAGAGGCCGAGAGGTTGATATTACTCCCAATATCGCAGGAAGTGGACACCCCGGTGTGAGATGGTCTTTCGTAATATTCCAAGGCGAAGGGAGTGATATGACTACATATATCGCAGAAAGTGTACATACCCCAGGGATATTGCTGCCATGATCCTAGAGGGAAGAGGATATTACTTTAAATATCACAGAAGGTGGACACGCCCCCACTGATATTGTTTCTAATTGCAACGTGGGAGAGGAGGATATGACACCCAATATGGCAGGGAGTAGAAACACCCCTGTGATACTGTTCTTAATATTCAGGGAGGAAGAGGATGATATTACACCCAATACACACGGGCGTACACCCGTCTGTGAAATAGCTCATAATTTCCACTGGGGAGATGATACTACCCACAATACTGTAAAGAGGCTGTGAGTCCACCGCGGATCCTAAGAGCCAGGGGGCGACGAGGGGCTGGCTCTTACTCCCCGCATGGCGGGGGGTGCCTCACCCCCCTGCGATGGGGGTCCTAAGAGCCAGGGGGCGACGAGGGGCTGGCTCTTACTCCCCGCATCGCGGGGGGTGCCTCACCCCCCTGCGATGGGGGTCCTAAGAGCCAGGGGGCGACGAGGGGCTGGCTCTTACTCCCCGCATGGCGGGGGGTGCCTCACCCCCCTGCGATGGGGGTCCTAAGAGCCAGGGGGCGACGAGGGGCTGGCTCTTACTCCCCGCATGGCGGGGGGTGCCTCACCCCCCTGCGATGGGGGTCCTAAGAGCCAGGGGGCGACACCCTCCTGTTAGGATGGCTGGCTCTTACCGTTATGATGGATGTAACATTAATTACTGATATCATTATTTTATTGTTAATATTGATATTACTATTATCAGTATCGCGAGAGGTGTGTACAACCTATGCTATATTGGGAGTAATACCATCCTCTCTTCCTGAACATAAGAAATAGTATCATAGGAGCATGTACACCCCCTGCGATATTGGATGTACCAGCATTTTCTTCCCCTCCCGATATTCGGAACAATATCACAGTGGGTGTGTACAGCCCCTGGGACACTGCGGCTAGTATCTTCCTCTCCCTCCCAGGATAGAAGGAACAATGTCATAAGGGGGTGTACACCCCTTGCGATATTGGGGGTGATAGCTTCCTCTCCCCCGCTGCCTATTAGGAACAATGTCACAGAAGGGGTGTACACCCCCTGCTACATTGGGAGTGATATCATCCTCTCTGTCCCTGGATATTAGGAATCATATTCCTAGGGAGTGTGCACCGCCTGCAATATTCAGACTAATATCATCTCCTCGTCCCCTGGATATTAGGATCAATATCACAGGGCTGGTGTGCACACTCGGCTAAATTGGAAGGAATATCATCCTCTCCACCTTTGGATGTTAGGGACAGTATCACGGGGGAGGTCTCCGCCCACTGCGATTTTGGGAGTCATAACATCCGCTCCCACCCGGGATATTAGGAACAAGATGACCGAAGGGATGTACACCCACTGCGATATTTTCCATAATGTCATCCTCTACCCCCTGGCTGTTAGGAGTAACATCATAGAGGGGTGTACACTTTCTGCGATATTGGGAGTCATATCCTCTCCCCCACGGATATCGGGAAGAGTTTTATTAATTATTAATATTAATAAATATAATAACAATTAATAGTTATCATCGATATTAGTAACTACAGTGGAGACAGTAAAACTTAATGCGGATTAAAAATATTAATGATTACAATTAATAATTAATAGCAATATCAATATTAATAATAAAATAATGATATCAGTAATTAATGTTACTTAAATCCATCATAAATGATGTTAGTAATAAGACAATGATTAATATTAATATTAATAACTAATATTATTTAAAATGACATTAATAGTAAGAATCAATTTTAATCATGCATAATCATATCTTTAAAATAATCATTAATGATTAATAATGTTATACTATTAATTAATATTACCATTGATAATCATTAATGAGACTGATGTTTAATAATTCATAATATTATTACTCCTAATACCGCAGGGGATGTACACCTACCTGTGATATTGTTCCTAATATCCAGGGATGGAGAGCATGATACTAGTTTTAATATCGCAGTAGGTGTACACTCACCCTGTGACACTGATCCTAATATCCAGTGGGTGGAGTATGACATGACTGCCAACGTAACAATAAATGTACAGCCACCCGGTGATATTCCTCCTAATATTCACGGGAGAAGCGTATGATATTACTCCCAATATCGCAGGGAGTGTACACCTCTTCTGTGATATTGTTCCTAGTAACCCGAGGGGGAGAGGATGATAATAATTCCAGCATCGCAGGCTGTGTTCACCCACCCTGTGATATTGTTATTAATATCCTGAAACGGAGGGGATGATACTACTGCCCATAATAGGTAGATATTACTCCCCATAATAGAGCAGGAGGTGTACACCCACCCTGTGATATTCTTCCTAATATTCAGAGGTCGAGAGGTTGATATTACTCCCAATATCGCAGGAAGTGTACACCCCCTTGTGAGATGGTCCTTCCTAATGTTCCAAGGCGGAGGGGGTGATATGATTACCTACATCGCAGAAAGTGCACACCCCCCAGGGATATTATTCCCATGATCCTGGAGGGAAGAGGATGATATTACTTTAAATATCACAGAAGGTGGACACGCCCCCACTGATATTGTTTCTAATTGCAACGTGGGAGAGGAGGATATGACACCCAATATGGCAGGGAGTAGAAACACCCCTGTGATACTGTTCTTAATATTCAGGGAGGAAGAGGATGATATTATTCCCAATACAGACGGGCGTACACCCGTCTGTGAAATAGCTCATAATTTCCAGAGGGGAGATGATATTAACCACAATACGGCAAAGAGGCTGTGAGTCCACCGCGGATCGTAAAAACCAGGGAGGGAGAGGGGTTGGCTCTTACTCCCCGCATCGCGGGGAGTGCCTCACCCCCCTGCGATGGGGGTCCTAAGAGCCACGGGGGGAGAGGGGCTGGCTCTTACTCCCCACAAGAGGTGTTCCCTAGGCCACACCCTGCCCTCCCTGGACTGCCTGACCTCGCTCCAAGGCTCAGGGGAAGGTTCTGAGGGCAGGTGTGAAAATACTCGGAGTATCCCTAGACACCGTGGGCTGTATCCTACAAGGATCTAAACACTTTGTGGGCGCTATCCCATTTCGATTCAGAGAAGTTAAAATAACTTGCCCAAGGTAAAGGGGGGAGGGGGGTAAGAGAGGGAAGAGAAAGCAGGAGGGGGATATTTGGGATATCCACGTACACACTTACATATGTAATTAAAAATTATTCGTTGTTTACTTGAATTCAAATTTACCTGGCTATCTTGTCTTTTATCGGGCAATCCTATGCAGGCTGTACTTACCAAGGTGATACCAGTGCAGGCAAAGAGCACCTCGAAGCCGCTGTAGATAAAGAAAGGCACGAGGTGGCGCAGGCGGTAGTCACGCACGTGCTTGAATGGCAGCTGGAAGATGTTGCCCCAGCCCACGCTGCGCAGATCGATCTCCTCCGTGGGCCGGTAAGCGGCTCCGCACAAACCCAGCACCTGCGAACCCATTACTTGAAGGGGCGGCCAGCCAGGTCTGGGCCTGGCTTCCAGGCTTCAGCCCCGCGCTTCAGATGCCCCACAAGCCTGGGCCTTGCCCCAGCTCTCGGCCCCGCCTCCCAGTCCAGGGCCCCGCCCCTGAGACACACCCACAGACCCAGGTCTTGCCTATCCCAGCTCAAGGCCCCGCCTCTCAGCACAAAGCCACGCCACCACACTCCCAAAGACGGTGGTCTTCCCTCCCAGCCCAAGGCCCCATCCCCTGTCTCTCACATACACACACTTCACAACTCACATTCAGACAAACCCATAGACTTCAGCCTTCCTTCTCAGCCCCGCCTTCCAGGCTAATCCCCGCCCCTCGGACACACCCACAGACTTCGGTCCCGCCTCCCAGCACTAGGCCCCGCCCTGACACAGCCACAGACTGGGCCTTGCCTCCCGGCTCCATCGCCAGGCTGCAGCCAAGACAATGCCTTAGTTCTGCCTTCCAATACCACTTCCAGTTTGAGCCACACCTTCCAGCCCTCACCCTTGGTCCTGTCCCCAACACCCTCACAGGTCTCAGTCAGTCCTCTAAGATCTTGTCTCCAGCTCCAAACTGTGGACCAAGCCTGTTCCCTCCTTCCCCTGGCGTCTGGATGCCCACACCTGCCTCGGACCACAGGCCTCAGCCCCGCCTCCGAGCCTCATGCCCGCTCTGCAGCACTCGGCCCTAGCTCCCCAACTCAGATAGCGCTCCCAGGCCTACGGCCCGCCCCGAGGCCACAACCCGACCCAGGCCACGCTATCCGATCCAGACCCTTTCTCGCAGATTCGGTCCCCAGACCCACACTCTGCTTCACTGACTGTCCTGCCCCCATCCCGGGCCGCACCAGCAGCATAGCCAGGAAGGCCACTGCCATGAGCACGCTCTCCACCACAATGAGGTTTCCGCTCCGCGGGAGCGTCCGCAGAACCGTCTTGTTGAAGCCGCTGAGGATCCCGTGGCTGTTGGTGCCTGGGAAGGGTGGGGGTGAGGGCACCGTGAGCAGAGAGTAGGGCACACAGTCAACCCAGCCACCAGGATGGAGCCACGCAGGCCGCGGAGGCGCGGTGGAGGGCGGGAGGGTGAGAGCAAGGGCAGAGTTCCTTCAGAGAGCGGTTTGGAGGTTTGGACCACTGGGGCTGGCTGTTCCCCGGGAAAGGGGCATCTTTCCCCTGCTTCCCGCCCTATTGCCCCAAGGCTCAGTCGACCTCACATTTCCATGCACACCCCCTGCACTGACTGAGCTCTGACTGTTTGCCTGGCCCCAAGAAAGATCCCACTGGCAGCCTCAGCCCAGATGGTGCCTTCTCCAGGCAGTTCCCTGCCCATCCACTCCCCTGGCTGGGTCAGACGTCCTAACTACTTACTCCTACAGGGCCCTGTGTCTTACCCACCAGAGCCGTGGCGCACTGGGCTGCCAGCCCTGAATCCTGTGAGTGAGGGCCCAGTGTCTGCTGGGCAAGTAAGCAGGCTTTGGGGACTCCTCCCCAGCCCCACAAGGACTAACCGCAGCTCTGCACGTTGTACAGCGTGTGGTTCAGGTCATACAGGTAGCGGTTCAGGAAATAAATCATGGGCAGCTGGGCGCAGGCGAAGCTCAGCTGCGGAAATGAGGGCAGTTGGGACCAGACTCAGGCACAGAGCCAGGCAGGGGACACAGGCATGGTCTGGGGAGGGGTCCAGGCACAGCCTTGGGGGAAAAGGGGCCTTCCCAGTTCTGGGAGTAGTGTGGTTCCAGGGCCGCCCAATGAGGAAGACCTCCTGGCCAGCACTGTGGACAAGGGCAGATGAGATCCCTATCTCTATGGATGAGCAAGCTGGGATGGGCTCAAGAAAGGAAGATGGGCAGCCTGGGCAACATAGTAAGACCCTATCTCTACAAAAAATAAAAAATTAGCTGGGTGTGGTAGCACACGCATATGATGCCAGCTACTCAGAAGGCTGAGGTGGGAGGATCACTTGAGCCCAGGAGTTCAAGGTTGCAGTGAGCCGTGACTGCACTACTGCACTCCAGCCTGGGCAACAGAGCAAGACCCTGTCCCCCACCCCCACCAAAAAAAAAAAAAAAAAAAAGAAAGAAAGAAAAAGAAATGGAGGTGGGGAAGATCCAGTGGTGTGCGCATGTAGTCCCAGCTACTTGGGAGGCCAAAGTGGGAAGATCACTGGAGCCCAGGAGTTCAAAGCCAGCTGGGCAACATAGTGAGACCAGGCCTCTTAAAAATAACAATAATAAAAGAAAGGAAAGTGGGACTAGAGGATTGAGACTGTGGATGGGCTCCAATGCGTGGGTCTGCTCCAATGCGTGGGCCCAACAATGGCCCACGTGGCACTCACATGGAAGAAGCTGTAGAAGATGGCTTGGAAGACCAGGAGATAGGGCGCGTGGGAGCCCCGTGGAGGCCGCTGCTTCATCCCCTGCGCATCCTGCTCCTTGTAGTGGGAGTACTCGTGGTACTTCTGCGCCATCCTGGACCACAAAGGAGAGAAGGCTCTCCCCAGCCCGACCTGTGCCACTCCTGTGTGTCCTGCACCCAGAGCTAGGGGCAGACCAGCCCCGGTGTGGGGAAACTGAGGCCCAGAGGGCAGAAGGGGCTTCCTGTGGTCCCCCAGCCAAAGTTGGCAATAAAGTGGAGGCTTGGCCAGGTCTCCAGCCTCCTGCCCTGCTGCCCACTAGGCTCACCTGGTGATGTAGTTGCCCATGGAAGCCCAAAGAGGCACGATGGCCATGCCCAGGGCCACAGCCGAGGGCACAAGCGTGTAGTAGCGCTCCCAGTAGTTGGTGGAGACAAAGAGGGCGTAGATGCCCACAGCCAGGAACATCATCCACTTCGTTCCAAAAAACCTGCGGACAGTGGGAGAGATGCTGGCACCACAGGCCTGCTGGACCACTGTGGCCTGAAGCCAAACGGGGCCACAACCACAGCTCCCAGCTCACAGGGCTACGTGAGGTAGAGAGAGTCGAGGGCACTGAGATGGAATATCAGATACACAGACTTGCTGAGTGGCCTCAGGCAATCTACTGTGCCTCAGTTTTCCCAGCTGTAATATGGGCATAGAGCCCAAAGCACAGGCCTCTCATCACCACTGTGAGGATGGAGAGAGGCCCATGGGTGTAACCAGCCCTCATGCGTGTTCTGGACTCTCTGATTCTCCCATTCCCCCTTCTCCCAAGCTCATGCACTGTGTCTGTAGGGCCCAGGGGCTTGACTCAGGCTGGGAGAAGAGAAAGGAAGAGGCCCCACTGCTGGGAGCAGCAGAGCCGGAGTCCCAGCTCCCCTGCCTCCAGTCCATTGCTCTTACGAACAATGGTGGTCAGTCAGGAAGTTTCCTCCTCTCTGGGTCTGGGAAAAGGTCACACAGTGACAATAGAAGGGGCTTGGTGAGTGACAGGATGAGTGCCCAATCAGGCCATGGAGGCTGATCAGGCCAAAAACCACTACTGATATCTTCAAGTTTTCTGTATTTACGCTCCTTAAGTAAAAATGCCAGTAAAAATGTGCATTCACCGCTGGTGAGGATGTGGTTTGAAAGTGGCACATATAGGCCGGGCACAGTGGCTCACGTCTGTAATCCCAGCACTTTAGGAGGTGGAGGTGGGCGGATCACCTGAGGTCAGAAGTTTGAGACCAGCCTGGCCAACATGGTGAAACCCTACCTCTACTAAAAATACAAAAATTAGCTGGGTGTGGTGGTGCACACCTGTAATCCCATCTACTTGGGAGGCTGAGAATCGCTTGAACCCAGGAGGCGGAGGTTGCAGTGAGCTGAGATCGCGCCACTGCACTCCAGCCTGGGCAACAGCAAGATTGCTAAAAAAAAAAGTGGCACATATAGCCAGTGGTCACGCACACTGGCATAACCCTTTGGGAAAGCAGCCTGATAGTTTTGGCAGGGGGTGAACTTGTGGATTTGAGTCCCTCTACCAGGGTTTAAGCCTTCAGTCTGCCAGTTACTGCCTGTGGGCCCTGGGCAAGTTGTTTAACACCATGGTTTCTTCATGTCTAAGATTAGAGCAGCTTCCTCAAATTCTTGGGAATGAAATTGTGCTTATAAAGTGCCCAGCACGGCCGGGCGTGGTGGCTCGTGCCTGTAATCCCAGCACTTTGGGAGGCCGAGGTGGATGAATCACGAGGTCAGGAGTTTGAGACCAGCCTGGCCAACATGGTGAAACCCTGTCTCTACTAAAAATACAAAAAATTAGCTGGGCGTGGTGGCGGGCGCCTGTAATCCCAGCTACTCAGGAGGCTGAGGCAGGAAAATCGCTTGAACCTGGGAGGCAGAGGTTGGAGTGAGCCGAGATTGTGCCATCGCACTCCAGCCTGGGTGACAGAATGAGACTCTGTTTCAAAAAAAAAAAAGTAAAAATACAAATAAATAAATAAAATAAAGTGCCCAGCACACAGGAGACAAGAGTTCACTGCTATTAGTAGAAGTGATAGGTTTCAAAAGCCATAAAGCCTTTCGTATGGCTTTGACCTAGTGTAGACATTGTTGAAAATGTATCCTAGGAAAAATAATTCTTTAAAAAATTGGGGGAGTGCTGGATGTGGTGACTCACACCTGTAATCCCAATACTTTGTGTGGCTGGGGCGGGTGAATTCGAGACTGGCCTGAGCAACATAGCAACTCCGCATCGCTACAAATACTTTAAAAATCAGCCAGGTGTGATGGCGTGCGCCTGTAGGCCTGGCTACTCGGGAGGCTGAGGCGGGAGGATTGCTTGAGCCCAGTGTGCGGGGGTTGAGGAGGCAGTGAGCTGTGTTCGTGCCACTACACTCTAACCTGGGTGACAGAGTGAGACTCTGTCTCAAATAATAATAATAATAATAAAATAAATAAACACATAATTAAAAAAAAACAAGGAAACAGCTGTAAGCACAGAAGGAACTGCAGTATCCAATTCTGAGCCACCGTTCAGTGCTGCCACATCTGCAGAAGATGCTACCATTGCAAAGTCGTAACTGTGAAGGCTGTAGAGTAGGCTAAGATATGCTCAGTGAAAAGAAGGAAGCAAGCACTGGGCACTGTGGCTCATGCCTGTAATCCCGGCACTTTGGGAGGCCAAGGCAAGAGAATCACTTGAGGTCAGGAGTTTAAGACCAGCCTGGCCAACATAGTGAAACCCCATCTCTACTAAAAGTACAAAAATTAGCTGGGTGGTAGGCGCCTGTAATCCCAGCTACTCAGGGGGCTGAGGTAGGAGAATCGCTTGAGCCTGGGTGGCAGAGGTTGCAGTGAGCAGAGATCACTCCACTGCACTGCAGTCTAGGTGACAGAGCACGTGTCTGTCTCAAAAAAAAAAAAGCAAGCAAAAGCGAACATAGCCCGCTTGCATACACACACACACACACACGGGCACGTCCACACACGTGCTCTGGGGACAAGGATGTGAATGTAATCCACGCATGGTGGTGGGACAGCATGGGTAGCCGATTTCCTGGAGGTCTTAGACGGGGTTTCTTTTTTATGATTTCAGTTATTCTAATCCTGTCTGTGCAACTGGAGCGTTTTAAATTTTCAAATTTTTGTTTAAATGGAGTTTTTGGTTGTTGTTTTGTTTGTTTGTTTGTTTTAAAGATGAGGGAGCTCAAATTCATCTAATTTGTCCACTGGTCTCCAGGTCCCATCAGGGAGGGCACTGTGGACGGGTGATGGGGAGGCTGGACCACATACCTCCAGGGCTTAGATCTGGGGGAGAGCTCCGGGGCACCTGCCCAGCCATGCTTGTCTGTGAGAAACACCCCCTCAGCACCAGTCACAGCGACTGGGCCAGGCATGGGTGCCTGGACTTTGCTGACTGATCAGAAACCCCTAACTCTACAGCCCCAACCCTGAAGGCTACAGCGGCTCTGGGAGGCCTCCAAGGAGGCCACGAGGAGGATGCCGCGAGAGGCCCAGGCAACCTGGGAGGGAGCTCAGCCCGTGTGAATCTGTTGCTGGAAACCAAATGTGCCCTGAGGCAAAGTTCCTGTTTCCTTCCCCAAATCCGAGTTTCACCCCCTTCACTCTCAGGCTTCCGGGTAGAAAAAAACCTCTCCCTTGCTGCCTTCCCCCCGACAAACACCCCGGCAGATGGACACCTCCTGGCCCGCCGGTCTCTGTACCCCTCCGAGATGGGAGTACCGCAGCATCCCAAGGGAGCAGCCGCGCCCACCTGATGAGCACAGGTGTGTAGAGCAGGGCGGCGATGGGCGTCACGTTGATGCCCATCAGCATCTTGCTGTCGATGTCGGGCAGCCCCATGTTGCCATACTTCACCTCGCGGTAGGTCTCGTCGTAGTGCAGGATCAGCTGCATCTGCAGGAGGCCTGGGGACAGGACAGGGAGCGGCGTGCAGGGACCAGCCTGGCTCTGGGCGCCACCGAGCAGAAGACGGCGCGCAGGCCTCCCAGGGAGCTCTAGTCACGGAAGGCATTCCCGCTGACAGCGCCCCTCAGGACAGCGGGGGTCCCGGGCTGCGCCACGCCTTCTGCCAGCCCGCGGCCACTTGGCCAGCTGAGCCCAGACCCCCACCCGCCTTGCTCCGCCGGCCTCCGATTCTGAAGGTGGCAGGTCTGTCCGGGAGCCCGGACCCCCGCCCCCCACCCACACCGAGGCTCTGGCTGGGACCCGGGGACGCTGCGCTACTTGACCCCCCCCACCCCACCCCCGCCGCGGGGGGCCGTGGCTGCAGCTGCGAGGGCAGCGGAGGGGAAGTGAGAGCGGGCGGGAGGCGGCGGCCCGCGGTTTCTGTTTCCCGGGCCGGGCTGGGAGCGGGCGGGGCGGCCCCGGGTCCCCGCGCGGCACCTACCCAGGTAGACGCCGTAGGTGAGCATGCCCCCGGCGCTGGCAGCCAGCACGTTCTTGAGCACGCCCAGGCGCTTGCGGCGGTAGTAGCGGCGCTCCTCCTCCTCCTCGTTGTAGTTGGGGTACGCGCCCACCAGCTCGTCCAGCTGCGGGCCACGCACGCCGCTCGCACCCGCGATCGCGCCCCGAACCCGGGTCCCCCGGTGCCCGCCGTCCCCCGGCCCGCCCCGCCCCCGCCCGGGAGACCCTGGCCACAGGGGACCCCCGCGCCTCGCGCTCCGGGTCCCCGCTCACCGGGGCCTCGGGCCCGTCCGGGACCCCGAGCCGGTCCTCGTCGCCCTGCGGCCCCGCGGCCTCCGCCATCGGGTAGAGCGGCGGCTCCGCCTCCATGGCCCGAACGACTGCGGACTCGCGGCGGTGGCCCCAGAGACCCTGCCACCTCCCGGCCACTTCCTCCCGGCGGCCCGGACCTGCCCCTACCCCGCCCCGTCCCGCCCTGCGGGCCGCCTCCACCAGGACACGTGTGTGTGTGTCTGTGTGTGTGCGCGCGCGCGTGTGTGTGCAGGGGCATGCCTGTGTGTGCCCTCTGGGGTGTGAGTTCGAATCCCCGCTCAGACACTTCCTGGCCCTGGGACTTTAGGAATTAACTCCATTTCTTTGTGCCTCGGTTTCCTCAGTTTCCTTGACGGTAAAACAGAAATACTTGGCACCACCCCTGGGGCCATGGCGGAATTATTGAGTTAATGCAAAGCCTTGGAAAAGTGCCAGGCCCACCTTAAGCTCCCCTCAGGGTTGCCTGGGTCATCCCCAGCCCCACCTCCAAGCCTGCTGTTACAGCTCATCAAAGAGCCCTGCAGGGACAGTAGCATCACCAGCTGGACCCCACCTCCCACCACAGGACGCTACAGCCAGCCCACCTCCCATGTTCCCATCCTGCTCCAGTTTGGGCTGTGCAAATGGGAGCTTGAGTGGGGTCCTGGGAGGTGGAGATTGTGACCCCCACTGAACTACATGGGGGACCCTGCCACCACCATGTAGTGGGGCCCAGAGCCACCCGCCCCCGTCCTGCTGGGCACTGGATCCAGGGCTGCAGTGGGAGCCCGTGGTGGGGCCGACACTCCAAAGCACTGGCTACCACCCACCTGGCTGGAGCCACGGGGCCACTTTTGAAAATAACCAGATTCTCTCCCCTGGGTCCCTTCTGGTTTGAATGCTCTTCCTGCCTGCTCCTCCCAGGTGGCTTCCTTCCCACTCAGCTGTCAGAACAAGAGACCATCCCTGCAGAGAATGCAGTCCCTCCACTTCCCTTCTGGTTTTCCATGCTCTCCTGTGCACCTCCCTCCACCCACTGCTCTCCAGGTACATCCTCTCCCTAATGCAGAGGATGGCGTTGGGCACCTACTGAGTGATCAATACTTGTGACTGGATGGATGCATGAGTGACTGGATGACAAACACCTCCCACCCCGTGAGGATTGCTGGGAAGGTGGAGGGAGGTGTGAATCTGCAGT
The DNA here is from genome assembly GCF_028885625.2 of Pongo pygmaeus. Lineage (NCBI taxonomy): Eukaryota > Metazoa > Chordata > Mammalia > Primates > Hominidae > Pongo > Pongo pygmaeus. Next base: position 6,934,225 of record NC_072382.2, on the reverse strand, counting down.
GGCTTCAGGCTTCCAGGAGGTAGAACTTTCTCCAGGTGACGATGCCCAAGTGCAGATGTGGGGAAGAGACAGGTGGATTCATGCAGGTGGGTGGCTGGAAGTGGGAGATAGGAAAGGAGCAGGAGAGAAGGCAGGGCCTGAGGCGCAGGAGCACGGAGGAAGTGGGAGAGTAGGGCTATGGTGGGGGCCGTTCTCAGACAGCAGACACCAGCATCATTACACAGCATGAGGAGAAAGTGCGCTTCTCCTGACTTAGCCTCGTGAGTAGCTGGAATTACAGGCGTGTGCCCCCACACCCAGTTGATTTTTGTATTTTTAGTAGAGACGGGGTTTCACCATATTGGCCCAGGCTGGTCTCGAACCCCTGACCTCAGGTGATCTATCCGCCTTGGCCCCCAAAGTGCTGGGAGTAGGCCCCCCGAGCTTCTCAATTTCCCTGAGGGACCCCAGACCTCTGGGGCCTGGTGACATCTCTTCCTCCCCTTGTTCCTCTGGGCCTAGGGGTGGTGGCGGTTGCTATGGTTGCCCATCCTGGGCTCTTCTGTTGCCTGTGCTGTACCACCAATTCCCTGCACTCAATGCCTCCTACTCAAAACACCTGGAGAGGGTCGGGCGCGGTGGCTCACGCCTGCAATCCCAGGACTTTGGCTGGCCAAGGAGGATCACTTGAGCTCAGGAGTTCAAGACCAGCCTGGGCAACAAAGTGAGACCCCCATCTCTACAAAAAATACAAAAACTAGCCTGGTGTGATGGTGCACACCTGTAGCCCCAGCTACTCAGGAGGCTGAGGTGGGATAATTGCTTGAGGCCAGGAGGATGAGGCTGCAGTGAGCTGAGACCGTGCCACTGCATTCCAGCGTGGGCAACAGAGTGAGACCTTCTCTCAAAAAAAAAAGAAAAAAAAAAAAAAAAAGAAGCCCTGCAGGCACTAAACCCTGACTGATACATCTCCTCTCTCCAGAAAGGATTTTTTTTTTTTTTTAGGTGGTTTATGGAGCTGCTCTTGGGGAGCCTGGAGACTACCTAAGAGGCTGATAGGGTGGCCCAGATAAACACACCAGGGTGACCTGCGGGACCAGCACCTCCGCCAACCCATCCAGGTTGCAACAGTGCACAGTCACATCCCCAGGAAGGGGCGGCCAGATCCCCCCGCGTTCACTATTTGCCAATGCTTTTCTCTATAATAAGGCTTTACTTTCAGTTCTCATTATGAAAATAATCGATGTTCCTTGCAGAAAAGCAAGCAGAAGAGAATAAATATTGCTCTCAACTGGAACTCCCTGAAACAACCTCTTGGAATATTGTTGCCCCGCATTGCACTGACACAGGAGCGTGCTGGGCAGCCCACATGATTCCCTTCACACCACTTCCTTGGCGTGGATGTGATTCCACAATATTTTAAACATTAAAGCCAATGGGGATGATGATCACTGAGTCTGGCTCACAGGATGTTGGGAGGTCCCCAGGTTGGGGTGTGCCAAAGGCTCTGCCCAGTGCCTGGCACAGCAAATGCCCAGGTGGCTGCTGCTTTCCACTGAGACTTGAGGCTCCTGAGAGTTGGTGGCAAAGGGCTCACCCAGAGCTCAAGACTCCAGCCCATTCCTGTTCAAGGGCTCCAGGCACCTTGGAAGCACCGTGGGCCGGGGAGCCAGGCCGGGCTGGGTGTGGATCCCCGTGAGTCCTTGTCACTGTGTGGCCCAGCTGGAAAGCATGGTCACTAATGTCTGGGAATTGTGAAAATTGTGTGAAGTGTCTGCACACAGTAGGTGCTCAGTAAAGGTTTGTTGAGTGCGTAAATGAACAAGTGACCCGCATTCACCGTTGCCCGTGAGTTCTGCCTGTGTCCTGGGCCCTGGGCCCCTGCAGCCTCTAACTTTGCCTCTTCGAGGAGCTAGGGTGGGTCCAGCCTTCAAGGCTGCCAGAGACGGGGTGGGAGGCAGGGTCAGGGCCTCAGGGCCAAGGCCTGGGGCAGCCCCTTCCTCAGGAGGGCAGGGAGAGGGGCAGGAGGACGTTCACATGCTCTGAGCGCCTACTGAGCACCAGGTGCCTTGTCGGTGTCTTCAGGTCGGCTCTCATTTCACCCTCGCAGTAGCCGTGTGAGGCAGGCAGAGTCAGCCCCATTTTACAGCCGGGGAAACTGAGGCCCAGTGAGGGGACGTTTCTTGTTCAAGGTCACTCGTGGGCAGGTGAGGCAGTGAGATGCTCTCAGGCAGGTTTGAGGCCCTGTGAGCCAGGCTCAGGGGCGTGTTTCTGAGAAGTGAGGGAATGTATGAATGAATTATGAATGAATGAATGATTCCACCTGATGCCATGCTCATGCCCCTGTCCTGGAGTCTGGAAGGTAGCTCTCAGATCCCTCCAGAGGGGCAGGGGCACTTGGAATGGTCACAGTTCCGGGCCCACGTGCATGGAATGACTTGTTTCAGCCTCACAATCACTTATGTCCCATTTTATAGATGGGAAGGCAGAGGCATGGGGGGTTAAGACACTAACCTAGGTCACACAGGTAAGTGACAGGATCAGGATTTGAGCCCAGACCTCACTCTTAACGCCCTCCATGCCAGGTGCTGAGCTCCATGCCCGCCGAACCCTCTCATTCACCCACAGACACCCCCGGGACTGTAGTCAGCCCCATTCTCACATGGGAGCACGGAGGTCCAAATAGGCGAAGCGTCAGCCCAGCGAGGAGAAGGCAGGGCAGGCGGGGCCGCAGCTGTCTGGCCCGGAGCCCTGAGCCCCCCTTCACCCACCACCCCCTCCGGCTGGCCTGGGCCTTGGCAGAGCCCCCTCACCCCAGAGCTGGCTCCAAAAGTGAGTCCTCCTGGTGCCCTACCCAGAGGGCTCCCCATTTACCCTGGGCTCCCCTCAACAAAGATGGGACTCCCAGGCCCCACTGAGCCTCTGGAGCTTTGAGGAGCAGTGAGGGGCACCTGACCCAGAGTGGGGAGGGCCTAGCCCTCCTGGGAGGTGTGTGGCCTCCCTTGGGGGTAGCCTCACTCCCAGGGCAGGCTAGGAGTTCTGTCCCAGGAGGACAGGCCTCTTCAGGGGCCACCTCCCAGGTTGCTCCTGCATTCATGACAAGTTCGGCCCCTGTGAGTTGGGGGAAATTCCTCGACAGCTTCCTGGCCAGGGAGGGGACCCTCAGGATCCTGAAACACCCCCACCACCTGCCAGTACCTGCCAAGATGGGTCCCTGATTTGCTGTGTGGCCTTAGACCAGTGGCTGCCCTCTCTGGGCCTCACTCCCAGCTGAGACCTACAGACTCAGCCCCCGCCCAGCCCTGCCTGGCACCCGCTCAGTCTGGCTGAGCTCCAGAGAATGGCAGGGCTGGGCTGTCACATGCTGAGCCACGTGACTGGCAGCGGCTGGGGGCTCCATCCCACACAGAGGACGGGGGCTCTGCAGTCCCTCACTCCCGCCCTAACTTTCTAATCACGGGCCACCAGTGTGGGCGTGGTCCAGAAGACCTCACTGCCCTCCCAGGTAGGCAGGGAGCTGGCAGGAGTGGGGGGGGGGCGGCCGTGATGAGCACCTCCCAGGTGCCACGTTGGCCCAGAGGCCCCGGGGCCAGGAGTTACGGAGACCCAGGGCACCAGGGAGATGGCAGCAGCGGCAGGCCCAGAAAGGGGCATAGAGGAGGCTCTTCCCCCACACCTGTCACCCTGTCCCCTGCCTGTCCACACCCACAGCAGCTTCCACATCATCCCCGCAGCATGCTGGCTCTCACAGGTGTATCCGGGGCGGGCTGGGGGCAGGCAGGGACAGGCTTCAGCACAGCTGCCTGTGCCGAACCTGAAGAGGATCGGGACTACAGGAACCACCAAGGTGACACGTGGCATCTTGACCACGGTCCTAAGCAGAGAGGGAGGCACTCCTCCCGGGAGGCAGAGGGGACATCCGGGACAGGTGCAGCCCCAGCTCTGGAGCAAGAAGCTCTGCCACAAACACACCCCATGTTCACATCCCACTCCCTCTCTGCCCCCACTTCCTCGTTTGTAAAATGTTAGATATGGGGAAAGACAGGCTCTATGAATGGGGTGGCCCATGGGGTTGTGTGGAGGAACACGGAAGCACAGGGTGCTGGGAGAGGAGCAGGCATGAGGTGTGGTCCCTAAGATGGTATTTCTAGACTCCAGCCACCTTTGGGTCTGACCTCTTTGTTTTGCAGAAGGGGAAACTGAGTCTTGGGTAGGGTGTAGCAGGACAAGCCGCAGACAAAACTCCTCAGACGCTGGATTAAAGAAGGAAGAGGTTTATTTGGCCGGGAGCATCGGCAGACTTGCGTCAAGAGCTGAGCTCCCTGAAAAAGACATTCTTGGCCTTTTTAAAGGCTTACAACTTTAAGGGGTCCACGTGAAAGGGTCGTGTAAATCGAGCAAGCTCGGGAACATGACCGGGGGCTACATGCATCAGCTAACAGGACAGAAAGTTTTGCAATGCTTTCTCATGCAATGTCTGGAATTTACAGATAACACAAGTAGTTTAGGTCAGGGGTTGATATTATTATTATTATCACTTTTTTTTTAACTACCAGGACCAGGTGGTGGCGCCAAGGTCTTCTGGCTATTTCTCTTCCTTCTGTTTTTTTTCTAACTTTTTGCTTTCTCTCTTTCCTCCTGTCTTGTAAACCAGGCAAGGTGTAGGAGTTGGGCAGCAGGAGTAGTAGTGGTCTCCTTCCTTAGGGGAGGCATGGAGGGAAGGCTGGGAGTGGGGGGTCGAGGCTTCCTCGCTATTCTGGGCCATAACATTCCACATAATATTATAATATAATATAATTAATACAATAATAGTTCCCCACCCCACACCAGGATTCCCAGGGCCCACTGCCCCACTCCTCCTCCTCAGGCTGGCCCTCAGCTCGGTGCTCAGCCCTGCTGCGTAGCCTCTCCTCCTCCTCCTCAGGCTGGCCCTCAGCTCGGAGCTCAGCCCTGCTGTGTGGCTCTAGCCTGGCGCTCTCTGGGCGTTGACTCCTTCTCTGTGGTCTGGGAGGAGATGTCCAGGCCCCTGAGGGAGGTGGTGGTGAAATCTTGGCTTGCAGCCTCCAGCCCGCCCAGAGCCAGAGTCAGACACAAGGCTAGGGCAACTCCGCCCCCCCGGGGGCTGGCCCTGCGTTGGACATTTTTTAACAGCAGGGCCACCAGGCAGAGCGGGACAGCCAGGAGGAAGGGCAGCTTGGCAGAGCCTCAGGTACAGTATCCCGGGGAGGCTGGGGCTATCGTGGGCCAGCAGTCGGGCCGGAGTCCAGCTCAGCAACTCCGGGTTACAGGCAGCCCAGGCGGGCCTAGCCACTGGCAGCTGCACTCAGGGGCCACCGTGTCCTGGCTGAGCTCATCTGCCTGCCTGCTGGGGGAGAAAGCGGAAGGAGGAGAGGCAGGTCTGGGGAGTGGCAGCGAGGTCCCAGGCACCCCCCTGGCCAGCGGGCACCCTTCCGTTGTCTGAGCTGGGCTGCCACCGCCTCCTCTTCCTGGGATTCCCGGGACACCCTCCAAGGGAACCAAGGGAACAGCTCTGGGTCCAGCTGCCCCAGGAAGGACTGTGCGCCCCTTCCCTGCAGGGGTCAAGTATCCCTTCCAGCAACAGTCGTTTCCTGGGCACCAGCCTGCATGCCCAGTGCTGATGCAGGAATGTGGCCATGAATGACTCTGGGAAAGAATCGTTCTTAGCAATGGACTTTGTCAGGGTCCAAAAAAGGGAGTGGCCAGCCAGCCCCGCCCCGCCTGCAGGAGGCACTTCTCATCCCGGGAACTGTGCCCCATCAGGGAGCCGAGGCTGTTCAGCCTCTTTGTGACCTGGGGCTGGGTTGGCCCAAGCCACAAACGAGGGGATACGCTGGTCCCTGGCTTCCCAAGGGAGGGGCTGCTGAGCTTTGGGAGACCTCATGAAAATCCAGCTTAAGGCCATCAAAAGACAAAATGACAACACATTTAGTTATAGATCAAATTGGCTTGTATTCATGATTCGTGAATCTGGACAGCCTCCATTCTACAAAATGCAGTGAGAGCTCCCACCAGGCAGTGGCGGAACAGGGGGTTCGTAAGACAGGAAGCAGGAAACAGAAAAATAGGAAACACCAAACCGCCTAATACCGGATCGCTGCAGACTGCTTTTTTCTAAGGGGTAAGGCAGAGGGGACTTCCTGATGATGCCGGCTCAGGTGGACTGGAATCTCCTGCTTCCCGGAGAAACTGGTCTGTGGTTTTGGGCTCTGTCTGCTTCCTTAAAGCTTCGGTTTGATGATGTGGCGTTTGGCAAGAGTGCCTCCATTTTGGTTTGGTCTGATCTGTTGGGGCCTAGTACAGGAGCTCAGTTCAAAACCACAGCCTCTCATCATGTTTGTTTAATGAAGCTAAACTGCGGGAGATCAGAATCGGAGACCCTGCGGTATTGGGCCTGTGGGTCCCCTGAAGTTGGCCTAGTGATCCCCGCCTTCTGGCTGCCCTGATGGGGGTCCCCCAGGCCCTCTACCCACCATGTTCGGTCCCTCTGTCACCACATCCCTGTCCCCAGTTGGGTCTCAGGGTGATGTCCTTGTCTCCCCAACACCCATCCTGGATCAAGGCCCCTTCAGGCCCCTGCCCCAGGGGTCTCCTCCCCCAGCCCTCCTCTGGTACATCCATCCTCCACGGACACCGAGCACTTCCCGGGGTCCCAGTGCTTGAATTATCCCGACTGTGGTATGGGTGCCACAGGCAGTGCCCAATTTTACAGATGGGAAAAGTGAATACAAAGAGGTCAAGCAATCTGCCCAAGGTCTCCCCACTCACACATGTGGTTGCTGCAGTTTAAACCCAGGTCATTGGGCCCCTAGACCATGCCATGCTGGGAGGATGCTCTTAGAAGGCCCACGGTATAGATGAGGAAACTGAGGCAGGAAGAATGAGAGAACGGGCAGAGCCTCCGTTTCCCTGGAATCCAACCCACTTGACGGGCCAGGGGGTCCCTGCCCAGGGACAGTCCCTCAGCAGGACAATCCCTGCTGTGAGGTTGGGGGCAGCGGCTTGGCCAGCCATTCACTCCCTGTGATATGTCAGCCCCGTTCCTCCCCACTCTGTTCCCGGAGCCTGTGGGCACCCGCGGCGAGCACCCAGGCTGGCATAGTGCCCAGCACATGGGCACCTGAGTATTGTTTTTAGAGGCCCGTGGCCTTGAGGGGAAGTGGCTGGTCCTGCCCTGGCCCCCAGGCCAGAGGAAACAGCCGCTATCTTCATCACCAAATAATGTGGCAACTCCCCCGCACCCCAGAAGCTGCAGGTCTGGGCCAGATGTGCCTCAACCTGTGATGGGGGGCCACGCCCCAGAGACCCTTGGGCCCATCAGCCCCTGGACCTCAGTGGCTCAGCCCCAAGAGTCAAGAGGCGGTCTCGGACCCCACAACCTAAGCAGTGTGGGGAGTGGCAGCAACGGTGAGGAGGGAGGCCAAGGAAATGGAATCCAAACAGCAAGAGACCTCCCCTCGCCAGGCACCCCTCCCACAGCCGGCCTACCAGAGTCCACCCGGCCCTGGGTCTGCTGTCCAGGCCCCAGCCCAGTGTCCCTTCCCCCAAGGACTTGGCTGCCCATCCCCAGGGGACGGTGAGGGAGTTGGGAGCTGAGGTGGGTAGCCTTCTGCTTTTCTGGATTTGGGTTTTCCAGTGTGAGGAGCTGGGTGGCATCAGGCAAGCTCTGGCCCTCTCTGAGCCTCGGCCTCCATCTCCTTCAGTGGGGTGAATAGTGGTCCCTCAGTGGGCGGCCGTGGTGGTGAAACGAGCGAGGACAGGCATGGGGATCACACTCCTTACAACCTCACACTGTGGGAGGGGTGCCGCGGGAGTGGGCTTGGGGGCCCCCAGCCCAGTGCCTGAGTCAGGAGTTCCCTATTGTGTGTGTCCACAATGGCTGCCCGGCGCCCTCGGGAGGTCACAGGCCCAGGATACCCCCGATCTCAGGCAGAAGGTGGCCTTGGCTTCTCCGCTTGCCAGGGTCCTGCCCAGCTCCCTGTCCCCCACTGGGCACTCCCTGGGGGCCTCGGTCTAGAGTGAGTGACCCGTAGGGGCAATGCCAGGGCTGGTTGCCCTGTGGGAGAGATGTGTCCTACGGCCCCAGTGAGTTGGTTTCAGTGTTGCTAGGAAGGTTGCTGGAATGTTCCATGCAGAACTCCATCCCCCACAGAGCTCCCGGCCCACGGTCCACCATTCACGTTACGTGCCTTGCATTTTTGTGGTTTCTGCAGAGATTCTTACAAAGGGCGACAGAGGTGCAGGCGTGGTTTGCCTTTGACCATTGGCAGCAGTCTGAAGGTGAGAGTAGAAGGGAGAAGGACCCAGGAGAGTGCGGAGTTGGGGGAGATAAATATTTGCAGGCTACTTAGCAAAACACCCAGAGCTGACCTCTGTCGAGTACTTTCTGTGGGCGCAACATCAAATGTTTTATGCAGCGTGATGTCATTTAATCCTCACGATGACACCAGGTGCCATTAGCATCCCCATTCCACAGATGAGGAAACCGAGGCAGAGAAGGTGAGTGACTTGCCCAAGGTCCCACAACCAGTAAGAGGCAGAGCCCGGAGACAGGCCTGATGGTGGCTCGAGAGGCTCGTTCTTGGCTCCTGGGTCTCAGTCCTGCTCCCGTGACGAGCCATACCCTATGGGGACCATGGTGCCTGTCCTGTGTGCGGGCAGCTGCCCAGCTTCTCCCAATCAGAGCAGGAAGATGGTGGGTTCAGCCTGGCCCCCCCAATCACTTCAGCTGAGGGCTGGCCTGGGGTTCCTGACCAGGCTGTCGGTAGCACACTGGTCCAGCAGGGCCATCCTGCAGACCGGAGCAGGTCCCACTCTCAAGGTGGCCACTTAACAATCACCCACAGCCTTGCGCTCACCGATGCTAGGCCCTGGGCTCAGAACCCACCGTGTGGTCTCATCATTAGCTGGCAGGTGCCATCATTACACCGGTAACATGAGAGGCTTCGAACACTAGGTCTCAAATAAGTAGGCACAGAGGGGCCTGCCTCCCAGTCTAATGAGGGGGAAGTAAGGGGGATGTGGACAGGGTTGGGAGGTGGGTAGAGTGTAACCAGACGTTTATCACATGGCACAACTCAGAACGGTGGGGAGCAGAGTCAAGGGGCCACTGTGACAGTGGATGAGGGCATAATCTGGGTGGGCTGCCTGGAGGAAGCATCAGCCAAGCTGAGATCTGGAGGAAAGGGACTCGGAGAGGGAAGGAGGAAAGGGTCCCCACAGGTCCTTGGCACCAGGCCGAGGAACGAGTGCGTCAGAGTGCTCCTCCGATGAACTTCAAGTAAACAGGCAGGGCTCGGGGGAATGTCTAGGCCCCTACCCTGCCTGCCAGCTCTGGCTGGCACCAACATGGAGGCAGGAACGCCCTCTCGCCCGCTCTGATCCTCTCCCCCACAGCTGTTTCCGCCTCCCAGCACCACAGCCCCGGCAGGGTGGGCAGCAGGGCCTCCAGGAGGCCCGAGCTGTTCTCCCCCTCTTCCTGCGGAAGATGAGGCACAGGGAGAGGAGGCTATTGCCCACTGGCCTGGCCTCCCTGGGCAGTGCCCCCAGGCTGGGGACAGAGGAAGACGGAGAATTCTGTGTCTGGAGTGCTCCAAGGTGGTGGCCATGGTGGCAGTGGGTGGGACACCCCCTCTACTCATCAAGCTCCTGCTTACACCATTCAGGCTGGCAGGGGTGAGGCCACCCCGCCTCCAGGAGGGGCATCAGGGCAGGGCAGAGGGCATGGCTTGGGGTTAACTTCTGTGTGGCAGGAAGAAGCGTGGCGCTCTGCCTGCCTGCTCACCCTCGGGGTCTGTGGTGGAGCAGCTGTCCCCAAGCCCACACCCAGTCCTGCAGCTGCCTCCAGGTCCATGGCAGAGGGGAGTGGTGCGAAGGTCTTCATGTGTGTCTGGGAGTGCTCACTGTTGGGTGAAAGGGGTTGCAGGCAGCCTCGGTCCCTGTGTGGTCATCTGAGTGGGTCCCTGTGTGTGTGTATAAGGTAGAGGTGTCTGCAAGCCCCTGTGGGTGCAGGCAGGTCAGGGGTGCCCAGACCCTGGGGCGGCTGAGTGGTGCCGGTGAATGAGGGGCAGCCCTGGCCACCCAGTTCATGCCGCCCCATCTGGCAGGATGGACCCCTTTGAGGACACGCTGCGGCGACTGCGGGAGGCCTTCCACGCGGGGCGCACGCGGCCAGCTGAGTTCCGGGCTGCGCAGCTCCGAGGCCTGGGCCGCTTCCTGCAAGAAAACAAGCAGCTTCTGCACGACGCACTGGCCCAGGACCTGCACAAGGTGTGCTGGGGTTGGAGGTATGAGAGGTGTGCACTGGGGAAGGGGGGCATGGATGGCAGCTGGGACAGCAGGGGATGAAGACAGCTGCGCCCTCCGTGAAGCGGGGCTAAAAGCAGCTCCTCCCCTAGGCCAGAGCTGCTCTTGCACATTCATCCAGTCACTCATTTCTGTATTCATGCAGCAACTATTTGCTGAGCACCTACTTGCTGAGCACCTACTATGTACCAGGTACTGTTCTAGGCTCTGGGGATATAGCAGAGAATCAAACAAAGTTCCCATGCCTACGAAGCTGACCTTCTGTCGGAGACAATAAAACAGCAAATAAATAATTGCACAGCAAGGCCGGGCGTGGTGGCTCACACCTGTAGTCCCAGCACTTTGGGAGGCCGAGGTGGGCGGATCACTTGAGGCCAGGAGTTCAAGACCAGCCTGGCCAACATGGCGAAATCCCGTCTTTACTAACAATACAAAAATTAGCTGGATGTGGTGGTGGGCACCTGTAATCCCAGCTACTCAGGAGGCTGAGGCATGAGAATCGCTTGAACCTGGGAGGTGGAGGTTGCAGTGAGCCAAGGTCACACCACTGTACTCCAGCTTGGGCAACACAGTGAGACTCCATCTCAAAAATAATAATAAAAATAATAATTACACAGCATGTTGGGTTGAAATATGTGCCCTGGAGACACACCCAGGGTGAAGGGGAGAGAGGGGGCCAGGATCAGGGTGCTGTTGTATATGTGGGGGTCAGGGAAGGTTTCTCTGAGAAGGGAGCCTTAGAGCAGAGACGTGAAGATGGAGGGGGAGGCTCCGCATGGATGCTGGGGAGATGGCAGTGGGCACAGCACATGCAAAGGCCCTGAGGCAGGAGGTGCTGGGCGTTTCTGCTTGAGGAGCAGCAAGGAGGCCAGCATGGCTGTGGGGGGTGGAGAGGAAGAGACAGCAAAGATGAGGTCTGGGGTATGGGCCGCACTATGTAGGGCCTCGGAGGCTGTGAGGCCTTGGGCTTCTCTCTGGATACAGCAGGCATCATGGCCTCTGTCTGGACCCTGAAGGCCTAGGGCCTCATCCCCTCCCAATCCCAGTGGCAGCCAAGGCAGAACCCCAAGAAACACACTTCCCCCAACCCCTCACCCATCAGGGCCCATGCACCTGCCTGCCCCTGCCTCAGGACACCTGCCCCTGCCTCAGGACATCTGTCCCAGGGGCTGCCCCCGGCTCCTATTCTCTGGACAAAATGTCTCCTCCCTTTGCCTTGAAGGCCATAGTGTTCAGACCTTCCCCCAGCCCACTGGGCTCCCTGGGGACTGACTCCCCCACCACCACTGAGCTCCTGCCACCGGCCGCCTGCCGGCCTTCATGAGACTTGACCTGACGTCTGTCTGGTCCCTTTTCTCCCTTCGGCTCAGATTCCACCTCCTGCCTTCCCATCCCAGCTGCAGGAGCGGGGCCCTACAAAGGGAGCAGTAGCCCAGAACATTCAACCTGGTCCCTCCCTCTGGCCCTGGTCAGCCCCCTGTCCCCACCCTCAGCAGGCAGCATCTGCCCAGCGTCACCTGCACCCTCTCAGTTAACCCCTTGGTGAATCTGGTTGGGCAATCACACCCAGTGGCCCCCAGAAGAGGCTCAGAGAGAGTGTGTTCTTGCCCAAGGGCATGCAGCCAGGAAGAGCGGAGCCAGAGTTTGAACCCAGCTCAAAATAGCCTGGTCTCCCAAAGTCAGGTCCCAGATGACCTAGGCGGTGTGGCAGGCAGGCCACCAGGCTCGTGGGGCCAGAGCACAGGCTGTGGGAAAGTCTGTGTGGAAGGCACCTTCGCCCAGCCTCAGTGGCTGGGAGGTGCTGGTGGGCGTGGTGTTTTCCTCCCTCTTGGGGCTCAGCTGTAGCCCTGGCCTTGCCCCTGGTTTGCTGAGTGACCTCAGGCAGGGCATCCCCTTCTCTGGGCTTCGCTGGTCCTCTGGCCCATCCAGCACCCCACTGGCCTGTCCCCCTCTGCCCTGACCCGGGAGAGCCTGCACCCCATAACCTCAGGCGCTGCCTCAGGCAGGCAGAGAGCCTGGCCTCAGTGTCCCTGACCTGTTCTCCAGCATCCTGCAGCCTGCTGCCTGGCTGGTCTCTCCTCCCTTGGGGTGCAGAGGGCAGGGAGCACTGGCTAGCGGAGAGCAAGACAATGTCCCTATTGATTCGGGTCTCCTCACTCCTGCTTAGAAGCCTGACAGCAGCCCTGGCCCCTGGGCTGTGGGAACTGACAGCATTTACCTAGGGGTGGCTGTGCCTGTGTCTCCTGCAGACCAATCTCCATCCTGCTCTTTGGGAGGCCGAGGTGGGAGGATCACTTGAGGCCAGGAGTTCAATACCCACCGAGGCAACATAGCAAGACACTCTGCAAAAAATCAAAAAACTTTTTTTTAAATTAAAAAAAAAAACAAAAAAACCCTAAGTCAGATCCCATCCCTGCTCTTCTCAGGAGTCCTTGCCTGGCCACCTGGCCCCCTCACCTTGCCCACTCCGCTTCTTGCTAAACAGGAGCAGAGCAAGCTCACAGCCACCTCAGGGCCTTTGCAGCCGCCGGGGCCTCTGCCCACAGTATGCCGCCTCCCAGTACCCATGACTTGCTTGTTCCTTGCCTTCAGGTCACTGCTCCAATGTGACCGCCGCCTGGAGATCTGCACTGACCGCTTTGTAAAAACAGCACACACATACACACGCTCATGTGGATGTATACATGTGCACACCTGTGCACGCCCACAGCCACACGCTCCAGCAGTCCCCACCCCCACCCTGCTCCGTGATTTCCCTAGCACAGCCGCGTCCTAATGGAGCCGTCAGCGTTCTCACTTTCACGTGGACTGACTGCCCCCTGCAAGGTCGGCCCCAGGGCAGAGACAGCACCTCACACAGGAAGCACGCACTGAACATGGAGTGAGAGAGTGAACGAATGAACGAAAATGAATGAATGAGTTGTGGAAGCAGGCCCTGCCTGAAGGAGGCTGTGCTCTCCTGCCAACTCTGGGAATCCTGGCCCACCCTGACCCCACCCACTTCCCACAGTCAGCCTTCGAGTCGGAGGTGTCTGAGGTTGCCATCAGCCAGGGCGAGGTCACCCTGGCCCTCAGGAACCTCCGGGCCTGGATGAAGGACGAGCGTGTGCCCAAAAACCTGGTGAGCCGGCCGGGCTGAGGCGGGCGGGGGGCTCAGGGGATATTTGCTCCCACAGGGTGGTCCCTCTGGGTGGGAGCTGGCTGCCGAGGGGCCGGGGTGCTGAGCACTTAATTTCATCCCCGTCTCCCGGCCCAGGCCACACAGCTGGACTCCGCCTTCATCCGGAAGGAGCCCTTTGGCCTGGTCCTCATCATTGCGCCCTGGAACTATCCCCTGAACCTGACACTGGTGCCCCTCGTGGGTGCCCTCGCTGCAGGTGAGAGCTGGGCCTGCCCCTTCCGGCCACCCTTCCCCGCTCGAGGCCTCAGGGCCACCCATGGATCCCAGGAGGACATGGGAGAACTGGCCCAGGTGGCAAAGAGGACTGTCTGGTCCACCGTCCCCGGGCTGTGTGGCCCTGGGCCCGTCATGTCACCTCTCTGAACCAGGTTCTGCATCTGAAAGTGGGTGAGGCCGATGCCTGCCCTGCAGGTGTGTGGAGACCAGGAGCGGGCTATGCCTCCCCCAGCTCTCTCCCCGCGCTGCCCTGCAGGGAACTGTGTGGTGCTGAAGCCATCGGAGATTAGCAAGAGCGTCGAGAAGGTCCTGGCCGAGGTGCTGCCCCGATACCTGGACCAGGTGAGCAGGGCTGCCGGGCAGGTAGAGCGGGAACAGGCAGGGCTCAAGGGCTGAGCAGCCCCTGGCATGGAAGGGCCTGTCAGTCAGACCCGAGTCCCTACCTCAATCCTGCCTCTTCTGAGTTGTGTAAACTTGACCAAGTCACCGCCCCTGTCAGCCTCAGTTTCCCTCTGAGGAGCAGCGAGGGCAGCCTGTTGCCCAGGGGTCCCGTGTCTGCCTCCACCTGGCCCTGGCATCAGCCCCTCCAGTGCCAGCCGGACTCCAAGCTGGGCCTGCCAATGCCAGGCAACCTTGGGGAGCTCCCTTCTCCCCACTTCACCTCCACCCAACGCTCCTAGAGCCCCAGCTGGGTCAGGCCAGGCGGGGCAGAGTCAGGGCAGGGTCCAGGCAGGGCGGGCTGCTCCCTGTGTTCTCAGAGCTGGGGTCCCAGAAGGAGCCTCACCCATCCCGCCTTGCAGAGCTGCTTTGCCGTGGTGCTGGGCGGGCCCCAGGAGACGGGGCAGCTGCTGGAGCACAGGTTCGACTACATCTTCTTCACAGGTGAGGCCGGGACAAGGGTTGGGACAGGCTAGGGTCGGGGAGGACAGCTGCTCAGGGGTCCTGTCCCTAACTCTGGGAGTCCACAGGGAGACTGAATTCTCCTCTCTCTCTCTCTGGACCAGGCTGGGAGCAGTCCTGGACCCCCAGGACCCCTTAGGGAGGGATGGAGTCCCATGTCCAGGGCCAGCCCACCGTGCCAACCACAGTGTCAGGAACCATAGCCTCCGCCCCCACTGCCCCCAGACCCTCATACGTGACCCCGCTGCCCCCAGGCTCTTAGACACCACCCTACTGGTGCCCACAGCCCTCTCTGCAGACAGATGAGGGACTGGGCCTCAGCGTCCCACCCAGGGTCACCCTGCTGGCCAGGATGGGGACAGGCTGGAATGTGCACATGAGCCCTTGGTGAAATCCACGCCAGAGGTCACTTTTTTTTTTTTTTTTTGAGACAGAGTCTTGCTCTGTCACCCAGGCAGTGGCACAATCTTGGCACAATCTTGGCTCACTGTGACCTCTGCGCCTCCTGGGTTCAAGTGATGCTCATGCCTCAGCTTCCCAAGTAGCTGGGATGACAGGCATGTACCACCATGCCCAGCTAATTTTTTGTATTTTTAGTAAAGACAGGGTCCAACTATGTTGCTCAGGCTGGTCTCGAACTCTTGGCCTCAACCAATCCTCTTGCCTTGGCCTCCTAAAGTGCAGGGATCACAGGCATGAGCCACCACACCCGGCTTTGAGTTTTTGAGCTAGTGAGGGGCAGGGGGAGCGGGAGGAAAACAGTGGTGCTGGCAGGTGAGTCTGTGCCTTGGAGGTCGAGGCAGTCATGGGGAAGGGCCTGGCAGGATTGACCAGGCCACCTCCCAGCAAAGGCAGAAGGAGCTCCGGAAGGAACCACAGAGCCCAGGAAGCACTGTGCCAGGATGGGGTGGGGTGAGAATAGAGAAGGGACAGTGGCTCCTGCCGGCTTTAATCCTTGACCACAAGGGGGAGAAATGCCAGGACCATCCCCACAGATGCAGCAGTGTGGTCCCCGAGTCTGGAGAGGAGGCCTTGAGGCCCAGACAGGGCTAGGGCAGAGAAGGCTGTGTGCATGCGGAGACTGCTGGGCCCCTGGAGGCCAGCACAGAGGAGAGGTGAGGCCGAGTCAGGCGGGACGTAGGGACGCCTGCATCAGACTGGGACAGTCCACCTCAAGGGTCGGAAAAAAAGGGCTGGGCAGGTGGCAGAACTTCCAGGTTTAGGTTTAGAGAAGAGAGACCTGAATGCCACAGACAGAGCTGGACTCCAACCTTGGGTGATAAGGGATCCCCGAAGTTTCCAAAGGAGATGGGTAGGGAGGGTTCCATGCAGCATTTTGCAAAGAGTCCCCTGCAGGGTAAGCCAGGGTCAGAAGCAGAGGTGGCAGGAGCCAAAGGGCTTGGCTCAGGAGGCGGACCCTGGGGGCCGATAGCAGCCATGCACCATTCCCTCCTGAGACTCTGTGCTTAGGGGCTGGTCCTGGTGAAGGATGAGCAGGGCCCTGGGCTGCAGAATGGCAGTGAGGAACAAGGAAAGGCCAGGCGAGGTCTGGTGCCCACTGACTCCACCACCTCTCCAGGGAGGACCGGGGCCCTGGGCTGGGCCATCCCGCCTGGTCCGGGTCACTGACTGGCCAGTCTGGTTTCCTTCCATGCCCAGGGAGCCCTCGTGTGGGCAAGATTGTCATGACTGCTGCCGCCAAGCACCTGACACCTGTCACCCTGGAGCTGGGGGGCAAGAACCCTTGCTACGTGGACGACAACTGCGACCCCCAGACCGTGGCCAACCGTGTGGCCTGGTTCCGCTACTTCAACGCCGGCCAGACCTGCGTGGCCCCCGATTACATCCTGTGCAGCCCCGAGATGCAGGAGAGGCTGCTGCCCGCCCTGCAGAGCACCATCACCCGTTTCTATGGCGATGACCCCCAGAGCTCCCCAAACCTGGGCCGCATCATCAACCAGAAACAGTTCCAGCGGCTGCGGGCATTGCTGGGCTGCGGCCGCGTGGCCATTGGGGGCCAGAGCGACGAGAGCGATCGCTACATCGGTGAGTCCTGCTGCCCCTACCACAGCCCACCTGGGCCAAGACCCCTCCTCACTGGAGGGCCCACGGCTGGGCCACGAGTCTTGACTCACACCTGAAACCCAGCCCCACTATCAGAGCCCGGACTTGAGCCACGGCTCCAGTGCCATGATTCCATCTCTGTGCTTCTGAGCCTATGGCCCCACAAGGCCAAACTCTGGTCCCTCAGCCCTGGATTTACTGAGCTCGGATCCCAGGGCTCCAGGGCCCAGTGTGCTAAGATGAACTCCCATCCCACCACCGGTTGTCCTGAAAGGCTATAACCTCAGATTCTCCAAGCCCATGATCCCCAGGTTCTAAACTCCGAGGGTCCCGTCCTGAGCACCCCCAGTCTCCTGGGTCGTATGACTCAGCAGCTCACGGGATACTGCAGCTCCAACATTCTGGGACGCTGTTGCCTCATGAACTCCAAGGTTCTAAGATCCCATCACCCCTGACTGTGAGACCAAGGTTGGGGGATTCTCTGCGCCCCACAGGCCCTGAGCAGGCTGGGGAAGTCTTAGGGTCCCTTCTAGGGGGCTGTGGGGAGACTTTCTTCCCTAAACACTCCAAAGCCTGAAGCGCTGGGAAGTCAGACCTTGAGATCCTGGCCTGGAGCCCTGGCCCGTGGCCCTGTCCCCACCTCTACCCCAACCCCTGGGGGCGGTCCTGACTGTGGCCCTGGGGCTGAGCCGTCTCTGGTGCCCGCAGCCCCCACGGTGCTGGTGGACGTGCAGGAGACGGAGCCTGTGATGCAGGAGGAGATCTTCGGGCCCATCCTGCCCATCGTGAATGTGCGGAGCGTGGACGAGGCCATCGAGTTCATCAACCGGCGGGAGAAGCCCCTGGCCCTGTATGCCTTCTCCAACAGCAGCCAGGTGGGGGTGCGGCCAGGCTGGGCAGGGTCAGGAGCCTGCAGTGGGCAGTGCAAGTGATGACAGCAGAGGGGCCACCAAAATCCAGTGGCTTCGGGACTTTGGGATGGTGGTCCTCTTGGCTCTGTCTCTGCCCACTCTCCTGGAAGCAGCTGAGCCTCACCCACACCAACCCTGTCCCCAGTCTGGGCCCCACTCTCCTAGGCCTTCAGTGGGCGGCTTCCCGGGGTCTTCTCTAGGGTCCAGTGTTTCCTCTAGGTCAGCCCCTGCCTTTGTTCTTCTTACACATCAGGGCCTGGTGGCCACATGACCCCTCAAGCCTGGCTCTGAAGGCACAGGCAACGTGTCGGGGATGACCCGAAGGTGCAGGTCCGAGAATGAGCCCTGATCCCCCACCCCTGCTCAAGCTGCAGAGGCAGCCTGGGAGGCCCAAGGCCGGAGTCCTCAGATTGAAAAACACCAAGAGGTACCAGCAGTCCCTACCCACCCGCCCCCGCCCCCCACCAGCCCTCAGCCAGTTCCTCGATTCCCTCCACTTGAACTTTTTTTTTCTTTTTGAGACGGAGTCTCACTCTGTCACCCAGGCTGGAGTGCAGTAGCACAATCTCGGCTCACTGCAACCTCTGCCTCCCGGGTTCAAGCGATTCTCCTGCCTCAGCCTCCTGTGTAGCTGGGATTACAGGCGTGTGCCACTATGCCCGGCTAATTTTTTGTATTTTTAGTAGAGATGGAGTTTTGCCACGTTGGTCAGGCTAGTCTTGAACTGCTGACCTCAGGTGCTCCACCTGCCTCGGCTTCCCAAAGTGCTGGGATTACAGGCATGAGCCACCGTGCCCAGCCACTTGAACTTTTTTTAAATAAACTTTGTATCGGGAAATACTTTTAGACTTACAGAAAAGTTGCCAAAATGGTACAGAGAGTTCCCATGTACCCCACACCTAATTTCCCCCATTTAATGGTGCTTAGATGGGTCAAAACTAAAAAAGTGATGGCAGGGCTGGGCGCGGTGGCTCACACCTGTAATCTCAGCACTTTGGGAGGCCGAGGTGGGAGGATTGCTTGAGCCCAGGAGTTTGAGACCAGCCCTGGCAATATAGCAAAACCCCGTCTCTATGAAACATTTTTTTTAAGATTAGTTGCGCATAATGGTGCACACCTGTAATGCCAGCTGCTCGGGAGGCTGAGGTGGAAGGATCTCCTGACCCAAAAAAAAAAAAAAAAATTGTGACAGCAGTGCTTTACTATTAACTACACTCTAGACTTTATTTGGATTTTGCCAGTTTTTCCACTGACATCCTCTTTCGGCCCCAGGATCCAAGCCAGGGTCCCACCTTGCATTAATAACCCTCTCAGCTTGAGGAGTGCCGGACAGGTCTCCTGTAGAACATCCCCAGCCTCAGGTCATCTGGTGTATTTCTCATGATTAAAGAAGGGTTACTGGTTTTAGGAGAGAATCCCACAGAGGTGAGCCTGCCTCTCACACCACATCTGGGGCACCTGAGATGCACACGTGGCTAGTGAGTGGAACCTTCACTACCAGGTCAGGACGGTATCTGCCAGGGTTTCCTTGGGAAGCTACTATTGTTTGCTTCTTTATTATTTGGAAGCAAGTCTCTAAGGCTACCCCACCCTCACCAGGTGGGGGTAATTAAGCTGTATGCTGCTCTATCATATTGTTAGTTATTATCTAGTTATTTTATACATTCTTTTCTTATTCCATTTGTGGTTTGGTGGAATTCTATTGTGTTGCCATTTGATATCTTTCTCTTCCTCCTTTTTATGATTGTTTTATAGGGCCTGCGAGTTTTGTACTTTTGTGTGTATTATGGCAAATACCAACTTGTTTTTATGTTAAGATTCCTTTGAGCATTTCTTGCAGGACTGATCTAGTAGTGATAAATTCCCCCAGCCTTTGCTTGTCTGGGAAAGGCTTTATTTCTTCAACTACGAAGCATAGTCTTAGCTGGATACAGTATTCTTGGCTAGCAGCAGTATCTACATTTATTTCCTGGAATTCTGTAAGAAAGATTCATCTCTTGAATTGTTTATTTAGGTCACTACGGACTCAGGTATATTTATTTGACTCCAGGGGCTGTAATCCAAGGTCGTGTGGTTTGTCTGAGGCTCGGGCTCAGGAGCCCATGTAAGATGTCCCAGCCTCTTGGCTTGTGACCACCTCCTTCCCCTCTGGTGCTACAAGCAGCTCCAGGCTCATCTTGTATCTCCCCTGCTCCAACTCCAGAAGCAGCCATTCCTTCAAGGAGCCCTGCTTCATCTGGATATTTTCACCTTCAGAAAACTCTACAGAGGTTTTTTGACAGTGGAGTCATCTGGCTTCAAACTTTTCTGACCACCCAGAACTGATCCCAGGACATACAGTCACACCTAAGACACAAGTCATGCACAAGGTGGCTTGCCCGTACTACCTGGGACGCCCTCTGCTGCCTTCTGCTCCATCTCCTCCATCTGCTGCCACTGCCATTGTGGGTAATGTTGGTCTCATGCCGTGAAGTGACGTCTGAATCCACTGGGGGTGTCCACTTTCCCCACATCAGACAAGCCCTGACCCAGCTGTGATCAGAGGTTCACGGTGATTGCAACTAAATATACTGAAGTTTTTGTGCAGCAACTATTTAGTGTCTACCAATCTTTTCTTCCTTTCAGTCTTCAAATAAGTCTACAGATTGAGGAAGAAGGTCCTTTATTAAGTCAAGCAAGGGCCAAGCTTCTGTTTCTAAAGTGCAAATCTGACCACATCATTATGTTTTCATGTCCCTGTGCTCACACCACACAGCCCTTCAGCCTCCACTCTGTCTGCAGTGCCCTCTTTGCCTGAACAACTTCTGTCCCTCCCAGTCCCTCCACTCAACAGGCATGTGACACCCCTCTCCTGGGATGCCTCCCTACTGTCCAGCACTGCCCCCTGCTGCCACTACAACCTCCATGTCCCCAAGCAACACTAGGTTTCCTGCCCCTACCCCCAGGCCTAAGAGTCTGTGCCCCCAGCATGGACCACACATGAGCAGATGTCCAGGAAACATGTCCCAAGTTGGAAGCTCCATGAGGAGCTGCTACACAACCCCCTGCCCCACCTGTACCATCACAGGCCCTTCAGCTGACATGGTGGCCTCAGACCCTTTCTGAGGCAAGATCAGTGTCACGGAGTCCAGCATGGAACAGGCTCTGGGTCTTGAGGATCCTGATGGGGCTCAAGGCGGCCTCACGCACATCCTGTTCTCTCCCAGGTGGTCAAGCGGGTGCTGACCCAGACCAGCAGCGGGGGCTTCTGTGGGAATGACGGCTTCATGCACATGACCCTGGCCAGTCTGCCTTTTGGAGGAGTGGGTAGGTGCCTGCTACCCTGCCCTTCTGTTACCATTTGGTCAAATTGCAATAGTGTTACCTGCATACATTCCTGCCAAAGCACCCCAGCTCCACCTCAGTGTAGAGGGACAGGCAAGGAGGCCTCACCCCAGAACACACATCCTGCTCCCCACCCCAGAGAGTCTGAGTCCAACCTGGGCAACACAGTGAGACCCCATCTCAAAAAAAAAGTCTGCAGTGGAACCTTCTAGACCATCTCTGCACAGACACACAATTTAGTGAATTTTTAAAAATACCACACAACTATGACCACACTGCCCACTGCAATGCTATTTGCTCTTCTCCCCAACAGCATGACCTGGCGTTTGCCCCTCAGCAGCAATGCTGCCAGCGTCCTTCACTCCAGGGCGGCTGCTCCTCTAACCCCATCCCCCCTCCAGCTCTCAGTACCACACCTCCCCACCCTGAGAGGCCCGGATGAGTGCCAATCCTCCACCCCCTAGAGCAGCCCCGATGCCACTGCAGAGTCCTGGCCTCTGAGTCAGGAAGCCTCAGAGATGGTCCTGGCAATGCGCTGAAGGTCCTGTGGCCCAGGTGATGCCTCCCCTCTCTGAGCCCACTTCCTCCTCAGTGAACAGTAGGCCCCGGGCAGGTGACAGGCAGTCCTGCCACCTGTCCACACTCAGCACCAGAGTGAACGATGGCAGGGCCAGGCAAGCTGCCTCAGATGGGTCCACGCACCTGGAGGGCAGCCAGGGGCACAACAGTGCCTGTGCTGCTGTCCTGGCTCGGCTCGAGTTTGGGTGGCTGCCCCCGACCCCATCTAGCTGCCTCCCCAGCCCCAGCCCCATCCTCCTCAACCCACCTCCCTGCCCTGGAGGAGAGTCAAGGCTGTCTGTGGGCACATCTGACCCTGCTGCTCCCTCAAGAAAGCCTCCCCCAGCTCCCAGGCTCCCGAGCCGACCCTTCTTGGTGGCCGTGGCCCCACTCCGCCTTCCCCACCTGCTGCTCCCACAGCCCGAGCTCTGCCCAGGTCCCTAACACACCGCATGGCACCCACCTCTAAGGCTCCCCAAGCCTGGGTCCCTCTTGCCCCCACCCACCCTCTTCGTCTCATTAACTGCATATCCTTGGAGCTCACTCACTGCAGGAAGCCCCCCAGCCAACCCCACTCCACCCAGGCTGTGCCCTGAACGCCCTGGCCTGGGGCCTCGTCTGCCTCCCAACCTAGACGCTGAGGAGAGTTCATTGCACATAGCACCTACTGGGTCCTGGAGTCTTAACATCCCCTCAATCCCCACCACAACCCTAGCAGGGAGGTACCCTTGTCACCCCACGACAGAGGAGACTGAGGCACAGTCCAAGGTGACATGGATTGTTTGCAGCAGGGCCAGGGTTTAACCCCCGGCAGTCTGACTCTGGAATCCATGCCCTTGACCACCATCTGCCTATCTTGCCCTGGCATCTGGTATCCCCAAGGCTTACTGAGCTGGTGCCAAGCTTGGGGCTAAGCCCTTTACCCACAGTGCCTCATGATCAGCCCACTGGACAGATGGGGAAACAGGCTCAGAGGGGTGAAGTAGCCCGCCTAGGCCCCACTGTCTGTGATTGGGAGACCCCCAGGGCCTGACCACCTGTGTTCTGTGCTACTGTACAGGTGCCAGTGGGATGGGCCGGTACCACGGCAAGTTCTCCTTCGACACCTTCTCCCACCATCGCTCCTGCCTCCTGCGCAGCCCAGGGATGGAGAAGCTCAACGCCCTCCGCTACCCGCCGCAATCGCCGCGCCGCCTGAGGGTGCTGCTGGTGGCCATGGAGGCCCGAGGCTGCAGCTGCACACTGCTCTGAACCCTTCCCCAGACCCAGGCCGGAGACCACCACGACCGCTGTCGCCTGCGGCTGGTGGAGACGGGGCCTGGGCTCCAGGGCCCGAGGAGGAAAAGGATTGCCAAGGCTCCAGGGCACCCCTCAAAGCAGCGCCTGCCTCCTCCCTCCTGGGTCTTCCCTCTCCCTGCCTCAGCCTCCTCCCTCAGCCTCCTCCCTCAGCCGCTCCCAACCACGAGAGCTGAGGTGGGAGACATGGGAAACAGTGCAGTGACCCACCCCCTGCCCCCGCACCAACCACCCATGTTCAGGAGAAGAGGACAGACACGGCGCCTCTGAGTCACCTCTCTCCTGTGGAGTGGGCGTCCGAGGGGCCCTGGCATCTGACTCAGGCCACACCATGGAATCACTGCATCCAGGGCCATCCCTGCCCTCTCTGAATCTCAGTTTCTCCATTTGTTCAGTGGAGAGACTTCACCATTGATATCTCCTGGCTGGGTGCGGTGGCTCACACCTGTAATCCCAGCACTTTGGGAGGCCGAGGCGGGCAGATCACCTGAAATCAGGAGTTCAAGATCAGCCTGGCCAACATGGCGAAACCCCATCTCTACTAAAAATACAAAAATTAGCCCGGCGTGGTGGCGCATGCCTATAATCCCAGCTACTCAGGAGGCTAAGGCAGGAGAATCGCTTGAACCCGGGAGGTGGAGGTTGCCGTGAGCCGAGATCGCATCACTGAACTCCAGCCTGGGTGACAGAACGAGGCTCTGCCTCAAAAAAACAAAACAAAACAAAACAAAACAACAAAAAACCTCCTGGGACTGTTGCAAGGATGAAACGAGGGATTGAGGGATTGAGGGATTGCTGAGCTGGAGCTCCAGATGTCCTATCTTTTCTCGGTGGGGTGGCATGGAGCGGGGCACCTCCCTCTTCTCTCCAGCCAGGTGGGGCTGTGGTTATGCGATAGGGTCTCCTTTCCCTCCAGCCCATGCCAGAGGAGCTTGGAACTCTTCATCCTCACGGTGCCCACTACGAGTCATACTCTTCCCCATCCTGCTCATCCTCCTGGGCCCCATCCACTCAGCCAAAGCAGAATGCAGGGTTTCCGGCCTGACAACCCTTCTCAGCTCCCAAGTCCCACTTTTGAACAAGTTGATGATTCTGAAACCGGCCCAATTCCTAACAAGCCGGATGCTTGAGAAACCTACATCTGGACAATGAGAGGCAGCTCCTGCGGCCTGCGGGCCACCTCCTCTTCCTTGACTCCTGCTTTCTTTTCAGACTATATCAACCTACAACTTTAGTCAGGGAGGGGGACAGGGGTGGACCTGAGTTTCATCTCCTCTCTCTCTGGCTGATGTCACCTGAATAAAGCCTTCTTCCCTGGCAATACTTACATCTCGGTGATTTGCTTTCTGTGCATCTAGCAACAGGACTCTGGACCAAGCCCCTGGCATTGGGTAACAATTCTGTAATGCTGCAGGACTTCCCCAATCCACGCAGGAATCCCCGCAGGCATCCACGCAGGAATCACCCGGTGCAGGGCCAGGGTCAGGTGTGGGCCACCATCCCAAGACCTCCCTTCTCTCCAGGGCCAGCCCCTCTCCTCTGAGCACCTGCTGACCAGCCCAAAGCCCTCTCCACTCCTCAGCTTGAACTCCCCCAGGGTCTCCCTGTGGCCCACAAGTCCTTTGGAGGCTCGGGCATCTGCAGGCAAATCCCAAACCACTGTCCCCTTTGCACACACTGAGCCTGCCCTTGTCCTCATCCTGGTCTACCATGTGTGTCCTCCCTCTGCACGGGCATGGGACATGCCCTCTGTCTCCTTCCCTTCCTGGCCTGCCCAACTCCTACCTACCCTCAGCGCAGATCCTCCCAACACACACATGCAGGCAGCCTCGGGGCCTCTGCGGGTCCCTCTACCACAGCATTCCCGGGGAGAGGCCCGGCGTGGTGGCTCACGCCTGTAATCCCAGCACTTTGGCAGGCCGAGGCAGGAGGATCGCCTGAGTCCAGGAGTTCCAGACCAGCCTGGGCAACATGGCGAGACCCCGTCCCTACAAAAAATACAAAAATTAGCCGAGCCTGGTTGTGGCAGGCGACTGTGGTTCCAGCTGCTCGGGAGGCTGAGAAGGGAGGATCACCCGAGCCTGGGAGGTCAAGGCTGCAGTGAGCCGAGATCGCACCACTGCATTCCAGCCTGAGCCACAGAGCCAGACTGTCTCAAAAAAAAAAAAAAAAAAATTCGCTGGTAGGAAACATAGGCTGGTTGAGTACGGGAGTCATACGGATCAGGTGGATCAGGCGGCCGCACACCGCAGCTCTACGGCCCAGGAACCTTACTAAATACTCCCATGCCTCAGTTTCCCGCCTTAACGTGATAACGTTACTGTAGTTTCTCCACGCAGGGCTGCTGTGAGGATTAAAGGATGCCGCGTGAGTAGAGCATCTCGTCGCCATTACCGTCATCACACGCCCCCCCACCCAGCCCCGGCGGGCCCACCCGCTGCACCCACGGCGACCGCAAACGCTTTCTAAACCACGCCCCGGATGTCCCGCCTCCAGACGCTCGGAAGTCTTCACTTATTGGCCTCCCCAAACCAACATGGCGGCCCCCTACAATCTTCAAGCGCCGATCTCTCCTAGCCAATCAAAAGAAAGATATTTCTGAATCCCGCCTCTTTCAGCAGCCTTGCTGGCCAATCAGACCACACCATGGAGCATCAATACAGAAAAGGGGGAGCCCGCTGGCCCAATGGCAGCGTCCTAGAGTGTAGGCCCCGCCTCCCGATTGACCGGCCTGCTTGGCAAGGCAAGCAGCGGCGGCGCTTCAAGGTGGGTGTTCACGTTTTGGCCGCGAAAGCCGGGCTTGGGCAGCGTGGCGTCGGGGGCGAGTGTGGTGTCCCCGTTGGCGCCGCCAGCTCTGCGCCTGGGCTTCCCCTCGGCTCACTCAGGACCCGCGGCCTCCGTGTCCTTCAGGTGCAGCGGGGAGCCGGCTCTCAGGGCGCATGCGCCGCCCGCTCTGCGCCACCGGCCTAGATAGGGTCGGAGATCACTGGGAAGGTGGGGAAGGTGCAGGGTTGGGTCCCTGGAACTGCAGTCAGTGATCCAAAGGAGTGGGCCTGTTAGGGGGTCACAGGTCGTGGGATGAGCACTTATGAGCTCCGGCTAAGTGCCGGGCTCTGGGCTCTGGGGTGCCCTTGGCATGTACGGGCCCCCCTAATTCCCAAGACCACCCGCCCCCAACCCACTTCATAGGTGAGAAGACGGAGGTCAGGTCACGTCATCTGTCCAAGGTCACGCAGCAGGCTGGGGGAGAGTTCCAGGAGGGCCTTGAAGCTGGGGAAAGGAATGTGGTACCGAGGACTGTTCAGGCCTTGAAGGGTTTCCAGCAGGGCAGGGCTGGGTTCCGATCCTCGGCCCACCTCCTTATCGTGTGACTTCCGACGAGTCACTTTTTTTTCTTTGTTTCTTTTTTTTTTTTTTTTTTTTTTGAGACAAGGTCTCACTCTGTCGCCCAGGTTGGAGGGCAGTGGTGCAGTCTGGGCTCACTGCAACTTCTGCCTCCCGGGTTCAAGCGATTCTCCTACCTCAACCTCCCGAGTAGCTGGGATTATAAGCGCCTGCCACCACACCTGGCTAATTTCTGTATTTTTTGGTAGGGACGGGGTTCCACCATGTTCACCAGGCTGGTCTCGAACTCCTGACCTCAGGTGATCCACCCGCATCAGCCTCCCAAAGTGCTGGGATTACAGGCGTGAGCCACCATACCCAGCCCTAGCGAGTCATTCAACAAACTGAGCCCCAGCGCCTTATTTGTGCCTCCCTCGTGGAGTCCTTGTAAGGATAGGATGGCAGCGTTTGCCACCCGCTGGGCACGGTTCCTGGGGGAGGAGAGCTAACAAAGTTTGCTCTCAGTGCATGCTGGTGGGGGCTGGTAATGTTTTTGGTCAGATTTGGGGAGGATGAAGGGAGGAGCAGAAAGATGGGAAACAGGATCTCTGGGAGGGAGAAAGGAAGGGTAGATTTAAAAGGTTTCTTAGGTGAGGCAGAACTTGGGGTCCACAGAAACTGAACTGTAGCTCAGCCAAGCTGAATCAGATGGAAAGCTGGGAGGCGCTGGGAACAGGAAAGCCATCTGTGCCTCTGACAGCAATGGGGTATGAGTAGAGGGCAAAGCGATACGCAGGTCTTCAGTGGAGACTTGGGATCCTTGTGGTGCCAGTCTCAGAAGAGGATGGTTCTTGGGCACACCCCACCCTCCATCCCTGTTTATGCCCCCAGATGCGCTGCCTGACCACGCCTATGCTGCTGCGGGCCCTGGCCCAGGCTGCACGTGCAGGTAGGACCAAAGAAGCCTTTGCTGGGGGTAGGGGAGCCCAGTCTCCTGGCATGAGGTCACCCCCCTCTTTTTGCAGGACCTCCTTGTGGCCGGAGCCTCCACAGCAGTGCAGTGGCAGCCACCTACAGTGAGTACCTGGGTGGCCTCTAGCCTCAGGTGTTCCTGACTGGTCCTGCTGGAGTAGGGGAAGAGACCTGAGTTCCAGTCCTGGCTTTGTCAGGGGCGTTCTTCTCTGAGCCTGTTTCCACTCTTAAAATGATTATGGTGATGGAGACTGACTCTGATTCACAGGGGCAGGGTCCATCATTGCCGAGGTTAGCACGTGTGATCTCAGAGCTCCCTGGGTGTGATGGGGAGGGGGTTGCCAGGTGTGAGCCATGGGTACCTGTGCCTCTTGCCAGTCCCTGGTGAAGGCAAAGGCTCAAGCCCCCCACCTACCCCCCTTGATTCCTCTTTCAAGCCCTGT
Organism: Pongo pygmaeus; assembly: GCF_028885625.2. Taxonomy (NCBI): domain Eukaryota; kingdom Metazoa; phylum Chordata; class Mammalia; order Primates; family Hominidae; genus Pongo; species Pongo pygmaeus. The sequence goes on along the minus strand of NC_072382.2, from coordinate 6,906,734 downwards.
TGGGCAGGGGAGTGTGTCTGGGCTCCAATGGCCGCCCACGCACAGGGAGAGGTAGGCAAGGACGGTCTCGGGCCAGAGGCGGCCTCCAGGGTCCTTGCTGAGGCTGGGGAGAGGTGTGGTGAGGGTACAGCCCCTTTGGAGCCCAGCAGTTGCACCTGGAAGTGAGGGCCAGGCCTGCTCTCCCTGAGGCTCCAGGGAGACAGTGTGCGAGGCCTCTTGCCACGGCCTCCCTGCCCGCCTCTCTGCAGAGTATGTGAACATGCAGGAGCCCGAGATGGACATGAAGTCAGTGACTGACCGGGCAGCCCGCACCCTGCTGTTGACTGAGCTCTTCCGAGGTGCGTCCTGGGCAGGAGGGGACAGGGCAGGTGCCGGGTGGGCACGGATGCATGGGGGAGGAGGGTGCCCCTGCCCACCACACCCGTGCTGCCCACAGGCCTGGGCATGACCCTGAGCTACCTGTTCCGGGAACCGGCCACCATCAACTACCCGTTCGAGAAGGGCCCGCTGAGCCCTCGCTTCCGTGGGGAGCATGCACTGCGCCGGTACCCATCCGGGGAGGAGCGTTGCATTGCCTGCAAACTCTGCGAGGCCATCTGCCCCGCCCAGGTGAACCCCTGCCCCAACCAGCCACCATGCCAGCCCCTGCCACTGGGAGAGGGAGGCCAGGCAGCCCTAGGCCCAAACCCTAGCCCCTGCTTGATGTGCGTCCCCAGGGAAGTCCCTTTCACTCTGAGCCACTTCCCTCGTGAATGGGAATGATAAGGCCTTGTTACCAGAGTGCAGAGTCAGTGAGTTGGCAGAGTGAAGCTTCCAGCCCTGGCCAGGCGCCTGACACACAGAGGTTCCCCCTTGGGGTCTGGCCAGGGGTGTGACCCCTGGGCCTCTGAGCCATGGGGTGGCACCTGAGGCTGTCCACGCCTCCCTGGATGTAGCCACCATTTCCGGGGTCCTGCTTGTGTGCCTGTTGCAGATTCCCTTCCCCAGTGGCTGCTCCCCTGAGGCCCGGCTTTCCATTCTCTTAGTGGGTCTCGTGTTTACCAGCGGGGGCCAGGCCTGTCAGCACGGGAACAATATGACTCGGTCAGAGCTCTGGTCAGACCCCTGTGTGTGCCTGGCAGGAGCCCCGGCAGCCGCCATCACTACTTTCTGTGCACACAGCAACCCCTCCCAGTGTTCTGTGACTCGGGTGGCTCCTGTCCAAATCCTAGTTTGTCCTCTGGAGCACTCCCAGGTCCTCCAGGCCATGAGCTGCGGCCCTGATGTCTCTACTCCAGCCACGGACTGAGAGTGCATAGGAGTGTCCCCAAACAGCAGTCACGATGGTCACAGCCTTAGCTTCCAGGTAGTGAGTGCTGTCCACAGACAGACCCGGTGCTGTGCCACATGTGTGACTCACAGCCTCTCCTGTAACCTCCACAACCACTCGAGGAGGTAGAGGTTATTGTCCCCATCTTTATAAGCACTAAAGGATGAGCCTGCCAGCCACAGGTCCCACTGTGAGTTGTGGACACTACATTTCTGGGATGGGGGCATATAAGAATCCCTGCCAAACACATGTGAAGGTTTTCCCAGCCAGCCCCTCCCCCAGCGGGCTACCCAGGAACTGAGAGTTAGGACGTGCCCTTGAGTTTGGGCTGTGCCCCCACTTGCCGTGTAGCTTTGGAGAGCCCCTCAACCTCTCGGAACCTTGTTTTTCTCATCCATCAAATGGAGAGAAGTAGATTTAAGGCACAGGATTGCAACCAACAGTGTAGGCATTCTCGGCGATGTTGCAGGTTTGGTTCCAGACCATCGGGGTAAACTGAGTCACACAGATGTTTTGGTTTTCCAGTGCATTTAAAAGTTAGATTTAGACTGGGCACAGTGGCTCGTGCCTGTAATTCCAGCACTTTGAGAAGCCGAGGTGGGCGGATCACTTGAGGTCAAGAGTTCGAGACCAGCCTGGCCAACATAGTGAAACCCTGTCTCTACTAAAAATAACAAAACTTAGCCGGGCACGTTGGCAGGTCCCTGTAATCTCAGCTACTTGCTAGGCTGAGGCACGATAATCACTTGAACCGGGAGGTGGGGGTTGCAGTGAGCCAAAATTGAAAAAAAAAAAAATTAGGGCCGGGTGCGGTGGCTCACGCCTGTAATCCCAGTACTTTGAGAGGCCAAGGCGTGCGGATCACAAGGTCGGGAATTCAAGACCAGCCTGGCCAACATGGTGAAACCCCGTCTCTAGTAAAAATACAAAAATTAGCCGGGTGTGGTGTTGCACACCTGTAGTCCCAGCTACTCAAGAGGCTGAGGCAGGAGAATTGCTTGAACCTGGGAGGCGGAGGTTGCAGTGAACTATGATTGCACCACCATACTCCATCCTGGGCCACAGAGCAAGACTTCGTCTCAAAAAAAAAAAAAAAAAGGATTTACACTGTACTGTAGGCTGCTAAGTGTCTAAAACACAACGTATATACCTTAATTAAAAATACTTTAGGGGCCAGGCACAGTGGCTCACACCTGTAGTCCGAGCGCTTTGGGAGGTCGAGGTGAGGGGATTACTTGAGCCCAGGAGTTTGAGACCAGCCTGGGCAACATGGCAAAACCCCGACTCTACAACAACAACAAAAAATGCAAAAAATTAGCCCCTGTAGTCCCAGTTACTTAGGAGGTTGAGGTGGGAGGATCGCTTGAGCCTGGGAGGTTGAGGCTGCAGTGCGCTATGAGCTGCACCACTGTACTCCAGCCTGGGTGACAGGGCGAGACTCTGTCTCAAAAAACAACAACAACAAAAACTTTATTCCTAAAAAGTGCTGACCCAGAGATAAGAAGCAAGCACATGGTTGGTAAAATGACATCAGTGAGCTTGCTTTATGCAGGGCTGCCCCAAACCTTCAATTTGTAATACTCAAAATATCTGGAAAGCTTGGTGAGGCGTGGCGGGACTGTAACCCAGCACTCACCGCAGGGTGAGACCCTTAGGGCAGCGGGTACTACACTGAACAAAGCAGTGAACAGCCCCCTTGTGAGAGGGGGTTCTTGGCAGATGACGCCAGCAGCTGACAAACAGGCAAGGCAGGCTGGGCGCGGTGGCTCACGCTTGTAATCCCAGCACTTTGGGAGTCCAAGGTAAGCAGATCACGAGGTCAAGAGATAAAGACCATCCTCGTCTACATGGTGAAACCCCATCTCTACTAAAAAATACAAAAATTAGTTGGACGTGGTGATGCACACCTGTAGTCCCAGCTACTCAGGAGGCTGAGGCAGGAGAATCACTTGAACCGGGAAGGCTGAGGTTGCAGTGAGCCGAGATTGTGCTGCTGCACTCCAGCCTGGTGACAGAGTGAGACTATCTCAAAAAAAAAAAAAAAACAAGCAAGGCAGGGATGCCAGCAGGGCATGTGCTGAGGAGACAGGCGCGAGCACCAGAGGTGCAGGGTGGCCTCTTAGCCGGAGTCCAGGAGGCCTCTGAGGGGAGAGGGCTTCTGGCAGACACCAGGGGTGGGGATGAGCAGTGACAGGGGCCCTGGGGCCTGGGATATGACAGGGCAGCACGGCAGTGTCTGGTGGCCCCTCCCGCAGGCCATCACCATCGAGGCTGAGCCAAGAGCCGATGGCAGCCGCCGGACCACCCGCTATGACATCGACATGACCAAGTGCATCTACTGCGGCTTCTGCCAGGAGGCCTGTCCCGTGGATGCCATCGTCGAGGCATGTGAGGCCCCCGGGTGGGAGGGGGGCTGAGGCTCCTCAGCAGGGCCTAACCGTCATCCCTGCATCTCAACCTGCAGGGCCCCAACTTTGAGTTCTCCACGGAGACCCATGAGGAGCTGCTGTACAACAAGGAGAAGCTGCTCAACAACGGGGACAAGTGGGAGGCTGAGATCGCCGCCAACATCCAGGCTGACTACTTGTATCGGTGACGCCCCACCAGCCCGCAGCCCCTGCTGCCCAATAAAACCGCTCCAATCCCATGGCTTCTTGTCTTGACTCTGGTGGTCCAGGGTGGGGCCGTCCCCGGCCTACCTGAGGCCTGTGGTGCCTCCAACTGGACTAGGTCGCCACCTAGTCTTTATGCTCTCTGGAGTCCTGATGCCCCAGCCCTGCCTTCCTGTGGACTCCAGGGCCCCACCAGGCCCCCATGGCTGGGCCACAGGCCGCAGCATCCCTGTCACCCTGCCTCTTCCTGGGCGTCTTCCCCAAGGCCCAGCGATGCCAGGGGTCACCACAGACCTGCCGTTCCCACTCTCCCGGGTGTCCTGGCTGGGGCCTGGGCCTCCTGTCTCCCAAGAGCCATCCACTTCTAAGACCCTTAGGACTTGGAGCCTCCCAAGACCTCAGGCTGAAGAACAGCAAGTGGCAGAAACTCAGGCCGGGGCGTCCTTGCTGGGGGTAGGAGGAAGCCTGCTTGGGGTGACAGTCACACGAGGGTGACACAGGCCCTGCTGGCCCTGAGCTGGCCTTGCTTCCAGCCACATCCTCTTTCCTCCCCCATGTTCCCCATGCCAGGCTGCTGGCCCGGCCACTGCTCACCACTTCCTGCTTTGCTGGCCCAGTGACATGGTGGGGTTTCCCTAGGGCCACACACAAGCCCCTTGGCCATATAATGGCCAAAAGCAGCCCCCTTGAACTTGTGCTAAGTACTATGGAAGGATTTCACTTCATTTGCAGTGAGGAAACCAGCTCCGAGAGGTGAAAGGGCTTGCTCAGGGCCATGCAGTGCACATCCCATAATAAAACTCAGTTCAGAGACCTTGACCCCCCGTCCCCCGTCATTTCCAAAAGTGCTTTTTACAAAGCACTACTTTGTAAAAAAGCTACTTCTTCGAAAGAACAAGTTTCCTGGCCCTGTGAGTGTGGGAAATGCTCTAGCTGCTCTCTGCCTGCTGGCAGGTAATTGCATGGTAGACATTCAAGGCTCTGAGAAGGCCTGCAGCAAGAAAACCAGCCTCTCCCAGCCCATTCCCAGGGAGCCTTTTCTCAGGTCTAACACCTGGGCCTGCTTCCTAGACCAGGCATTGCCATCTAATGCCAAAGTGGCTGGGCTCCTGCTTGGGCCCCACAGCCTGTGGCACTGGGATGAGAAGTAACTGCAGAAGGCGAGGGGAAGCCTGGAGCCTGGGAAGTGTCTACAGGTCTGGCCCACAGCTCATCTTGGCCACTGATGAAAACAGCCGCTCTTTCTAAAAACAAGGCAGGCGTAGGACTCCTGAATCACCACAGGTTTAGCTTTTCCCAGACGTAACCACCGTTAGAGCGTGGCATGGAGCCTGTAGCTGCGCACGGAATACTTCTATTCCAAGCGGGTCAGTCTTTCCAGCTCACCGCTGGGTTCTTTCCCTTACCGTGATCTCCAGGCACTTCTCTGCTGAGACCCCACTCAGGCTGTCTGGTTGTATCAGGCCCCGCCCCTGTCAGAACAGGCCTATGGCACCCAACCACAAGTCCCCCAATTTTCTGAGGAACCACAGCTGAGCTTGGCCGTGACTCAGTTTTCAGGCCCGGCTCTGGGGCTCCATTTGTCCACCCCTGCCGCAGCCCCTCAGGCCTATGCTTGCTGTGTGGGGCTTAGGGATCACCAGAGCTGAAGGGCCCCTGGCCTCCAGTGGGAATGCCCCAGGCCTGTCCAAAGTGCAGGCAGCTGGACGGTCGTGAATCCCAGTTTCCAGGCACTAGGACCTGATGACGCCCATGGTGCTGACCTGGAGCAACGTCGTAGTGACACCCCCGGCTGCAGCTGCAGGTGGAGCTGACAGCTGGCCTCTGGCCCCAGGGTATCTCCTAGGGCCTGCTGGGTGCGGGGCCCTGGGCAGAACAAGGCAGCATGGCCTGGCCCTGTGTCCTGCTGCCAGTGAAGCAGGCCCAGAGTGGGGCAGCCACCCACCCAAGGGCCAGCGCGGGGCCTCTCCAGGGTGGTCGAGAGCAGGAAGGTGTGAGCACCGGCGGGTTTCACTGCCGCCCACCCAAGGGAGGGGTCCCGGAGGTGGGGGAACATCCTGGGGACCCCAGGCCCATGAGCCTGCGAATGTTGGGGTCCCATCAGCCAGAGGCGCACAAGCCTCGAAGTGAGAGGAGAGCAGGGTCTCATCTCCTATCCTGAGCTGGGCCTGAGCGGAGCTGCCCCCGCATCGGGGCCAGCATAGACGCGCGCGGTTGGCGCTGGTCCGTTATCCGCTCCGTTCTCCAGGCCTCCTCTCCGGGATCAAGCGCCTCAGGACCCGTCCGCAAGGCCACAGCCTGGGCTCAGCCTCCCCCAGACTTCCTGGACTCCAGTGGAGGCTTGGGCCGGGGGCGGGGCGTCCCTGGCCCCTCCCCGTCGTCCCGCCTGCCCGGAAAGGAGTGAGCGGCGCCAAGTCCCGGGCGGGCGGGAGTGCAGTTCTGAGTCCCGCCCGGCGTGCGCGGAGCGGGGCAGCCAGCAGCGGAGGCGCGGCGCGCAGCACACCCGGGGTGAGTGCCCCCGCCGGGGTCTGCGGAGCCCCAGCTCTTCCTGTCCACCCTCTTCCCCCTGCCCCGGGGAGGGGATCCTGGCGCCCCACCCAGTTGGTTCCGTGAATGCAGCTCAGCCCGCCACCCTGCCGGGTGTCAGGCCTTGCGGGGGGCCACGGAGGATCCCCAAGGGAGGAGGAGAAGGATGGGGTGTTGGCCAACAGAGCCCAGCGTTCCCGGGCCTGGTGTGCGCGGAGCTTTCCCCACTGCTTCTTCCTTGGAGGGAGGGACCCATTCTACAGATGGGGAAGCTGAGGCCACACAACTAGGAAGTGTCAGAGCTGGAGACCAGCTGGGTCATTTGACTCCAGAGCCCACCCCATTTGGAATGGAGGGGGCGCCAGACCCTCTCCTACTGCCTTCCCGTCACCTGGAGGGGAGGGCAGAGGTGCGGAGAGACCTGGTGGGTTCCTGGAGGAGCCTTATGAGGGGCCAGGAAAGGGGCACAGGGTGAGGAGTGGGCTGGAGCCTGGACCCCAGGGCCGCAGGATGGAGGCGTATTCATTTGCACCATAAAAGTAGCTGGGTGACCCCTGGCTAGAGCGGGGACCAAGGGGGACAGGGGTAGGGGGTGAGCCAGTGGAGCCTCACATGCCAGGCGCGGGGGCTGATCACGTCCCCACACCCTTCCCCCCGCCCATTACAGGTTGTTCCCCCACCCCCTGGGAAGTGCTGGAAGGAGCCCAGCCCTCGAGCCCTCGGCATAGTGGCTGTGGGAGCCCTGATGGCCCTGAGCCAGGGGTGACCCCTCCCCAGATCCCCAGAGCTGATTCCCCACACCCCCTTATTTGGCCAGCACAGCCCCAAAGGGAGCCAGGTCAGACGGCAACCCTCCTCCGAGCTCACCCTTTGTGCTGGGCACGTAACATTGGACTTTACCTCTCCAAGTGTCAGTGGGGTCCTGCATAAAACAAAGGCACAGCGCCCCTCCCCAAGGATTTCTCCCCCCAGGGATTAGTGTGAGGTCGTGTGGATGAAGGGATTCAGTGGGGGTTCTGGTTATTTTTGTCACCTCCCTAGATCCTGTCTCTGTCAGGGGTGCCATGTCCCATTCACCCAAAGAGGAAGTAGAGGCCCAGAGAGGGTGAGAGACTTGCCCAAGGTCACACAGCCAATCTCAGCCTGGGCTCCAAGTCCCTCTGCCCTGTGGCCGGGCCTGGTCCTTAGGGATGGAACCCAGCCCCGCTGCCCCCTGCCCTGCCCACCTGCAGCCTTGGGCCATCTGCTCAGTGTTCCCTCGTTCCCTCCTTCTCTCCTTTCCTAGGCTGGGGCTGCGTTTCCCTATTTAGAGTTAAGTAAACCAGACCCAAGGGAGGAAGTGACTGGCTGGGCAGGCGAGGCCCTGACCAGGCCTGTCCCCTCCCCGTAATTTTCGAGCTAAGCAACTGAGTCCCACAGAGGGGCCCTGGGCCCCGAGAGCAGTGGCTTTGGAGCTGGAGGGGCCCCAGCATCCAGGGCGGGTTGGAGGTGGCCTGGCACCCGCCCCCACCCCGCATCGGCCTTGAGCAAGGCCCCGGGCCCTTCCCCGCCATTCTGCAGTTTCACTTTTGTTGGTTTCAACACCTGGAAGGCTGCGGCTGCTGCCAGGCGGCCCGGGCCTCAGGGGACGGCCCCGCCCCACAGCAGTGCTCCCTGGCTAGCCCCAGGGTACCCGGTGGAGATGCCCGCTCCTACCACTCAGCAAATGCAGCCCCACAGGGAGCAGGGAGGGCTCCAGCCACCCCCGGGGCAGCCCTGGGCCTAAGTGCCTGGGCCAGTGGGGTCCTGTCTAGGGTGAGGGCAGCCCGAGAGGAGGGAGGCCAGAGTGAAGGTGGGGGTGGAGCCGGCGTCATTGGGAGACGCTGGAGGTAGGGGCGGGGGTCCCCATGGGCAGAGCAAGCCAGGAGAGAGCTTGAGGTCGGCTTGAGGGTGGGCTTCGGGGTCTCCCAGTCCCACTGCTTACTTTCTGCGTGACCTCAGCACCGCATCAAGCCTGCCCAGGCCTCAGTTTCCACCTCTGTCAGATGGGGGTGGTAGCAGCAGCTTCCAGGATTCAGTGAGTGAAGGTGCACAGGTGCCCGTGGTTGGGAACTGTCTGTGCTCCGCCCCTGACTGGCCCCCATCCGTGTCCACCCACAGGACCATGGGCTCCATGTTCCGGAGCGAGGAGGTGGCCCTGGTCCAGCTCTTTCTGCCCACAGCTGCCGCTTACAGCTGCGTGAGTCGGCTGGGCGAGCTGGGCCTCGTGGAGTTCAGAGACGTGAGTCGGGTGGGCAGGCGTGGGAAGGGGGCTACTGCCAAGGGTAGACCGGAGGCCGGTCCAGGATGGGGACCGCCCCCCACCATAGGGCCCTGGCCCCATTTGAACCCCAGCGGCCCCTGCCATGGGCGCTGCTCATGGGAAGCCCGCGGCTGAGGCCCGTGAGCTGGCTCCTCCCCATGCCCTCCCGGGGCATGGGGTCTGGTCTGTGCTCTGATCTGCGTCTTGTGGCTCCCAGGGCACTCCACACCTTTCTGGAGGAGGCAGCTAAGGCCTGGGGAGAGTCAGGCCTGGGCTCTAGGGTGAGGAGCTCCCTGACCCCCTTCCTGGGACACTGACCCCTCCGTGTGGCACCCATAGCTCAACGCCTCGGTGAGCGCCTTCCAGAGACGCTTTGTGGTTGATGTTCGGCGCTGCGAGGAGCTGGAGAAGACCTTCAGTGAGTTGGTCCCAGGCCTACATTCCAGGCAGGCTTCCTGGAGGAGGCATGGGCCAAGTTTGATCTGAAAGGAAGAGTCTGGGTTTGCCAGGTGGAAGGCAGAGAAGGGAGGTACATGCAGGGCCCTGCAGGGCCAAGACAGAGCAGCTGGGATCTGTGAAGTGTGCTTTGCGAAGGTGGCTGCCTTGTGTGGGCTGAGCAGAGGGCCTAGGGCAGGGCTGGCTGGGGAGGCCTCGAATACAGCATAAGAGCCCAGGACTTCGTCCTGTGGGCGCCAGGAAGCCACACGGGTTTCTAAGCAGGGAAGAGGCACAGACAGCTTTCTCCTCTACAGCTGGGCTGGGGTGGGGGGGGCCCAGAATCTAGGGTTGGGTACCCCCAAGGAGCAGGCAAAAGGGACCCCTGCCCTGGGCAACCCCTCTCAGGAGGAGCCTGTGGGGGCACCAAGGCAGGGGCATGGGGCAGGCTGGGTTTTGTGTTTGCTGGTGCAGTTTACAGCTTTTCAACGATCAGGCAGACACAGGACTCAACGCCAGCTCCGGTCCCAAGCCCTGCAGCGCGAGGGCCAGCCTGTGGGGAGACCTCAGGCCCTCTTTTGAGTGGTGGCCAAGGGACTGGGGAGGGAGAGCAGGCCGAGACCTGAGCTCAGAGGGAGGGGAGCACAGCTTCTGGATGGAAGTTTGGCCGGGATTTTCCGGCCGCCTCCGCCTGGTGAATCCAGCAGCTGGTGGCCGATGGAGTTTGGGGCAGCAGGTGGGGTCCTCAGCTGTTGAGACAACCTCGACTGCACCCCACTCCCATTCCTCTGTGCCCAGCTTTCCTGCAGGAGGAGGTGCGGCGGGCTGGGCTGGTCCTGCCCCCGCCTGAGGGGAGGCTGCCGGCACCACCACCTCGGGACCTGCTGCGCATCCAGGAGGAGACGGAGCGCCTGGCCCAGGAGCTGCGGGATGTGCGGGGCAACCAGCAGGCCCTGCGGGCCCAGCTGCACCAGCTGCAGCTCCACGCCGCCGTGCTGGGCCAGGGCCATGAACCTCAGGTCAGCTCCCGCCCAGGCAGGAGACTGGGGGGCTGGGGAGGGGCTGTCCGGCCCGGGGCTCATGGTGCTTCTGGGTTCCTAGCTGGCAGCCGCCCACACAGATGGGGCCTCAGAGAGGACGCCCCTGCTCCAGGCCCCCGGGGGGCCGCACCAGGACCTGAGGGTCAAGTGAGTGAGGGATGACCTCATGCCCTTTCTGGCCAGCCCAGAACCCCTGGCCAGTCACTGGGCTGGGCCAGGCTGAGCTCCGACTCCTTGTCCAGTGCTCTCCCCAGGCTGCCCCTGCCTCCTCCTTCAGGCCCGGAACTTCCCACAGTCCCAAGCCCTGGCCCTGGGGGGTTCTCCTCTTCTGGTCCTGCCCGGGAGGCCTCCTGCCTTCCCCTGTGGGCAGGGCCAGTGTGCCCAATTGCCCGATTGCCCGTGCTGGGCAGGGTCCTGCCCGGGGGGCCTGGTGGGGGATGCAGGGCGGGAGGTTGGAGCAGCCCTGCCCAGCACCGTGGCCGCCAGCTTTGTGGCAGGTGCCGTGGAGCCCCACAAGGCCGCTGCCCTAGAGCGCCTGCTCTGGAGGGCCTGCCGCGGCTTCCTCATCGCCAGCTTCAGGGAGCTGGAGCAGCCGCTGGAGCACCCCGTAACGGTGAGCAGCTGGCACTGGGCTGGGGGGTCCTGGGCAGAGCGGGACCCCGGAGTCAACTGAGCCTGCTCTGCAGGGCGAGCCAGCCACGTGGATGACCTTCCTCATCTCCTACTGGGGCGAGCAGATCGGACAGAAGATCCGCAAGATCACGGACTGGTGAGTCACCGGGAGCACCCGCCCCACTGCCCCGCTCCCGAGGCCCCTGCTGTCACCTCCCAGCCCGCCCTATCACGACTCATCCCCATGAGCTCCCTTCAGACTCAGGGTCTCGTAGCTGTGTCCTTCGGGCCCCTCACGCAGCGCATCCTCCCTCCAGCTTCCACTGCCACGTCTTCCCATTTCTGGAGCAGGAGGAGGCCCGCCACGGGGCCCTGCAGCAGCTGCAGCAGCAGAGTCAGGAGCTGCAGGAGGTGGGTGCCCCCGGCCTCCCGGAGGTGGGTGTAGGAGGTGGGTGCCCCCGGCCTTCCGGAGGTGGGTGTAGGAGGTGGGTGCCCTGGCCTGGCCTCCCGGAGGTGGGTGCAGGAGGTGGGTGCCCCCGGCCCAGCCGCCCCACCTGCCCGCCCAGCCCCCGCTGACTGCCCACTCTGGCGCAGGTCCTCGGGGAGACGGAGCGGTTCCTGATCCAGGTGCTGGGCCGGGTGCTGCAGCTGCTGCCACCGGGACAGGTGCAGGTCCACAAGATGAAGGCCGTGTACCTGGCCCTGAACCAGTGCAGCGTGAGCACCACGCACAAGTGCCTCATTGCCGAGGCCTGGTGCTCTGTGCGAGACCTGCCCGCCCTGCAGGAGGCCCTGCGGGACAGCTCGGTGAGCAGCCTGAGGCCTCACCCCCTCTCCGCCCGCCCCTCCTACCCAAGACCTCGCCCCCTCCCCACCCGCCCCTCCTACCAGGCCGGGGCGTTTCTGCCTCACTTCCAGCCTCTGGCTCCTGCACCTGGGCTTTGCCCAGGGGCTCCTTCTCCTCCCAGCCTCCTCCATGGCCCACCTCTTCCAGGGAGTCTGCCCTGATGGCCCTGGCCCAGCAAGCTCTACCCTGACTTTCCTGAGTCCCTGGAGGCTGCACGGGGTAGTTTTAAAGTCAGAAGCTTCATTCCAATCCAGGCCCCGCTGTGACCTTAGGCCTGCTCATGGTCTGTGGAACCCGTGTGATGCCCCTGCCTCCGGGGGTCACCCGCTGCGCACAGCAGGTGCTTGCGGGTGAGGCTGGGCTCCTTCTCCTGGGCCGTCCCTAGGAGGCAGCACACTTGCTTTTCCCAAGCAATTGCCAATCCATGTGGTGTATTTGGGCCCCTACCAGGGCAGAGCGGGGCTGATCATCCCACATCAGAGAGGGGGGAAGGGGCTGCCCAGTGAACCCTCACAGGGCTCTGCATCTCCAGCTGGGCCTGGCTGGGGATCCCAGAGTCCCTGAAGGCCCCCACCACCGGTCTGGTCTGTCTCTGCCCTGGCACCCAGATGGAGGAGGGAGTGAGCGCCGTGGCTCACCGCATCCCCTGCCGGGACATGCCCCCCACACTCATCCGCACCAACCGCTTCACGGCCAGCTTCCAGGGCATCGTGGACGCCTATGGCGTGGGCCGCTACCAGGAGGTCAACCCCGGTGAGAGCCACGGCGCCCTTACCCGTGTCCTGGGAGGCTCAGCTGCCCCACTGGGTGGGTGTGAGCCTGATGGGGAGGTGTCTCCATCCTGGGCCTGGCCTGCCCTCCTGGGATGAGGGGCACACATCCCATCACTCTCGAGGGGTTGTTGGGCTCTGCAGCCAGTGTGAGGCTTTATGTGGGCCCCCAGCCAACTCCCCCTTGTTGAGTTTACAAGGGAGCCGGCATGGGCTTGTGCAAAGAACAGAGGCTGTGTGGTGGGCATGGCCCAGGTTGGAAGCCCATCTCACCTACTTTGATACATTTCTTAGCTTCTCTGAGCCTCAGCTGCCTCACCTGCAAAATGGAAATAATAGCGCCAACCTCAGAGGAATGTTGGGAAGCTTAGTGACCATTGGAGGCTGCAAGCTGGAGCCAGGGGCAGCCTCTGGTGTGGTTGGTTTGGTCGCACAGTTTATTTTTTTTTTTGAGATGGAGTCTCCGTTCTGTCACCCAGGCTGGAGTGCAGTGGCATGATCTCGGCTCACTGAAACCTCCGCCTCCCAGGTTCAAGCGATTCTCCTGCCTCAGCCTCCCAAGTAGCTGGGATTACAGGCATGCGCCACCACACCCGGCTAATTTCATATTTTTAGTAGAGATGGGGTTTCACCATGTTGGTCAGGCTGGTCTTGAACCCCCGACCTCATGTGATCCCCCCACACAGCCCCTTGGGGGCCCAAGCACCCTGACTCTTGCCCACTGGGTGAGGCAGGGCCCCTTCCTGACCTGTGACCAAGTCCCCTCCCGTCACACCCATGCTATGGGCCGGGCCCCCACTCAGTGTCACTGGGGGCACTGGGGGGTTTGCTGCTCCTGCAGGGCCAGTGTCCCGGGGCTGGATCTGGGCCCCACCAGGATTCCCCTGCACGTGGGCAGAGGCTGGTGCAGCTAGAGCATCGGCTGGAGGCCTGCGGCGGATAGAATGCTGCCAGCTCAAAGCACCAGCCTTCAGGGCAGTGTGTTTGCCAGGGAAGCTGTAACAAAGCGCCACAGGCTGGTGGCTTAAGAGGCAGACACGGTCCCACAGTCCTGGAGGCTGGAAGTCCAAGACCGAGGTGTCAGCAGGGGCCGGGGGCACTGGCTCATGCCTGTGATCTCAGCACTTTGGGAGGCTGTGGTGGGAGGAGGATCTCTGGAGTCCAGGAGTTCGAGACCAGCCTGGGCAACATAGCAAGACCTTGCATCTTAAAAAAGCAAAAGATGATGAGGTGTTGTCGGCAGGAGGGGCTCCTTCTGAGGCTGTCCAGGAAGATCTGTTCCCAGCCTCTCTCCTGGGCTTGGAGCGGCCGTCCTCATCTTCACACACTGTTCTCCTTCTATGTGGGTCCAAATGTTCCTTTTCATAAGGACACCGGGCACACTGGATTAGGGCCCACTGTAATGGCCTTATCTTGACCCAGTGACCTCTGTAAGGACCCCTGTCTCCAAAGAAGGTCACATCTGGAGTTCCTGGGGGTTGGGACTCCAGTGTATCTTTTTTGGGGTCACAACACAGCCCCTGACAGAGTGTGTCTGTTGGGGTCCTCCTGCCCCCAATGAGGACTTGTTCCCATTTTGCTGATGGGAAGTTGAGACTTCAGAGCTGAAGCGACCAGCTCGGCCTCCCGGAACTTGCCATGTGCCAGCTGGGGCCACCTGAGGCTCCCTGTCCTCTCTGGCTTCTGTGTGGGGCTCTGGGAACAGCAACAGCTGAAGCTGCTAACTTCCTGTGGCTCCAGCAGCTGGCGGGCGCTGTCTGCAGAGACCTTATGAAGTGGCCTGGTGTTACCTCCATTTTACAGATGGGGAAATGGAGGCTCAGAGAGGTTAAGTGGCACACAGCTCCTAAGTGGTAGGTTCTTTTTTTTTTTTTTTTTTTTTCAGAGACAGAATCTTTGCTCTGTCGCCCAGGCTGGAGTGCAGTGGCCCGAGCTCAGCTCACTGCAACCTCCGCCTCCCGGGTTCAAATGATTCTCCTGCCTCAGCCTCCTGAGTAGCTGGGATTACGGGCACCTGCCACCATGCCCAGCTAATTTTTCTGTTTTTAGTACAGACAGGGTTTCACCGTGTTGGCCAGGCTGGTCTCGAACTCCTGACCTCAGGTGATCACCCCGTCTCGGCCTCCCAGAGTGCTGGGATTACAGGCGTGAGGCACCGTGCCCGGCTGCTAAGTGGTGGGTTCTTGACTTCAGGCCAGCAGGGCCTCCGTGGCGTCTTGGGCCGGGAGGCAGATGCCAGTGTGTTCAGGGGTTCCCAGCTCACCCACCTCTGCCCACAGCTCCCTACACCATCATCACCTTCCCCTTCCTGTTTGCTGTGATGTTCGGGGATGTGGGCCACGGGCTGCTCATGTTCCTCTTCGCACTGGCCATGGTGCTTGCGGAGAACCGGCCAGCTGTGAAGGCCGCGCAGAACGAGGTGAGGGGCCGGGCTGGGGTCCTGATGAGGGTAGCAGGGCCAGGCAGTCCCTCACCACACCGCTGCCCCCCAGATCTGGCAGACTTTCTTCAGGGGCCGCTACCTGCTCCTGCTCATGGGCCTGTTCTCCATCTACACTGGCTTCATCTACAACGAGTGCTTCAGTCGTGCCACCAGCATCTTCCCCTCGGGCTGGAGTGTGGCCGCCATGGCCAACCAGTCTGGCTGGAGGTGAGGCCCGGGCCTCAGCCCAGCCGGGGGCCCCGCAGCGCCCGCAGCCCTGACCACCCTGCCCTCCATTGCCGCAGTGATGCGTTCCTGGCCCAGCACACGATGCTTACCCTGGATCCCAACGTCACCGGTGTCTTCCTGGGACCCTACTCCTTTGGCATCGACCCTGTGAGTCCTGGGATGGAGTGTCCGTGGGTGGTGAAGGCAGCTGGGAGTGGGGCCTGGGGCTCCCCTTGGTTCAGCCGTCCTGCAGCGCTGTCGCTGAGCACTCCTGTGTGCCAGGCCCTTTCCTCAGCACAAGAGGCAGACAAGCCTCCTGCCCTGCGGAGCCTGCATCACAGTCCCCTGAGTGTGCGGAGGCAAAGCCAGACCAGCCAGGAACCAGTCTCCTGAGTGTGCAGAGGCAAAGCGAGACCGTACAGGAACCAGTCTGCAGCTTGCACTGTGCCAAGTGCTGTTCCCAACCCTCTGTGGAAATGATTTTCTTTTTTATCTTTTTTTTTTTTTTGGATATGGAGTCTCATTCTGTTTCCCAGGCTGGAGTGCAGTGGTGTGATCTTGGCTCACTGCAATCTCCATCTCCCGGGTTCAAGCAATTCTCCTGCCTCAGCCTCCTGAGTAGCTGGGATTACAGGCGCCTGCCACCATGCCTGGCTAATTTCTGTATTTTTAGTAGAGACAGGGTTTCACCATGTTGGCTAGGCTGGTCTCGAACCCTGACCTCATGTGATCCACCTGCTTCAGCCTCTCGAAGTGCTGGGATTACAGGCGTGAGCCACTGCACCCGGCCTGATTTTCTATTTGAACCTCATAACAACCCCGTGGGCTTCACGTTGGCAGTGTCCTCACCTAAAGAAGAGACTGAGGCACAGAGGTCATGCCCAAGGTCACCGAGGCTGGCTCCGTGGCAGCTGGCCCATCTGCGCTCTGTTGCCCGTCGGTGGGTGGGTGATGGATGAGGCTGCAGGCTCCGAGGGGGAAAACAGGGTGGTGAGAGAGTGACTTGGGCCGGGGACTTCCTGGCAGTGATGGCCAGGGGGCCCCTGAGTCCAGCCCGCCCCTGCTGCCACCCTAGATCTGGAGCCTGGCTGCCAACCACTTGAGCTTCCTCAACTCCTTCAAGATGAAGATGTCCGTCATCCTGGGCGTCGTGCACATGGCCTTTGGGGTGGTCCTCGGAGTCTTCAACCACATGTGAGGGCCAAGGCTGCCCGGGGGACGGGAGGCTGGCAGGCCAGAGTGGGCCCCAGTGAGCACGCCTTCCTCTTGTCCGCCAGGCACTTTGGCCAGAGGCACCGGCTGCTGCTGGAGACGCTGCCGGAGCTCACCTTCCTGCTGGGACTCTTCGGTTACCTCGTCTTCCTAGTCATCTACAAGTGGCTGCGTGTCTGGGCTGGCAGCACCGCCTCGGCCCCCAGCATCCTCATCCACTTCATCAACATGTTCCTCTTCTCCCACAGCCCCACCAACAGGCCGCTTTACCCCCGGCAGGTGGGCTGCGGCTGGTGGGGGCCGGGCTCACACGGCCTCATGGGGACCCCGCGGTCACTGGGCCACTGGGAGCTGCAAGATCCTTGTCCGAGAAACGGGGATGCAGGCCCCGGGCCGTGCAAACAGGGCCGTCAGAGGCGACAGTGTGCATCTTTAGCAGGTGGCACAAGTGGCGCTGGGAACCTGGGTCCCTTCCCTCAGGAGTCCTTATGGAGCCAAATCCTCATTCAGTGAGGGCACGGAGCCCCCAGGGGCCCTGGAGGGAGGAGTGACCGCGGGCTCTCTGGGCCCTGTGACTGCTGTCACTCAAGTTCCTGTGCAGGTGTGCACAGCAGGGGCGCCCTGACTCTCGCCCTCTCCCTGGCAGGAGGTGGTCCAGGCCACGCTGGTGGTCCTGGCCTTGGCCATGGTGCCCGTCCTGCTGCTTGGCACACCCCTGCACCTGCTGCGCCGCCGCCGCCGCCACCTGCGGAGGAGGCCCACTGGTCAACAGGTAGGACCGGGGCCTAAGGTGTAGGGGGCTGCCTGGGGGGAGAGGCCACTGTCCGGTGTGTCCCTGACTCCTCTCTTCCTCACGGACTCCTGAGTGGCCAGGAGCAGGCCTGGCGGGTGGCGGGGGAACCTCCTGGGGCTGGAGTGCTGCCAACACTGCCTGCTCATGCCCCAGGAGGAAAACAAGGCCGCGTTGCTGGACCTGCCCGACGCATCTGTGAATGGCTGGAGCTCCGATGAGGAAAAGGCAGGGGGCCTGGATGACGAAGAGGAGGCCGAGGTGGGCGCGGTGCCTTCCTGGGGGTGGGACGGCTGAGGCCCCGCTGGCCCTCACTGCACCCGCCCCACAGCTCGTTCCCTCCGAGGTACTCATGCACCAGGCCATCCACACCATCGAGTTCTGCCTGGGCTGCATCTCCAACACCGCCTCCTACCTGCGCCTGTGGGCCCTGAGCCTGGCCCACGCCCGTGAGTGACCTGGCCACCGACGGCTGGCCCCGGCTCCTGGCTTCTCACATACCACTGCTGGCTGGGCGGGTTGCTTCTCTCTGGGCCTCAGTTTCCCCTCTGTAAAGTGGGACTGTCCAAGGAGGTCCCTGGCCGGCCTCCCGTGCAGGGAGGGCTTCAGGCTGCGGCAGGTAGGTAGGGGGCTGGCAGGCACCCACTTGCCGTTGGCCCTCACTGTCTCCTCCTTTGCTCGTAGAGCTGTCCGAGGTTCTGTGGGCCATGGTGATGCGCACAGGCCTGGGCCTGGGCCGGGAGGTGGGCGTGGCGGCTGCGGCGCTGGTCCCCATCTTTGCCGTCTTTGCCGTGCTGACCGTGGCCATCCTGCTGGTGATGGAGGGGCTCTCGGCCTTCCTGCACGCCCTGCGGCTGCACTGGTGAGCGACCACCCCCTGGCCTGGGCTGCTCAAGGCGGGAGTTCCCCTCACCAACCCCTCCGCTTCTCACCCCCAGGGTGGAATTCCAGAACAAGTTCTACTCGGGCACAGGCTACAAGCTGAGTCCCTTCACCTTTGCTGCCACAGATGACTAGGGCCCACTGCAGGTCCTGCCAGATCTCCATCCTGACCTCTGAGGCAGGAGAGGAATAAAGACGGTCCGCCCTGGCAGTGATGTCTCGTCTCTCTTCCCTCCTTTTTAGCTGAGGCAGGTGGCAGGGTAGAAGGCATGGTGTAGGATCTGGGACCTCAAAAAGTCGAGGCCCGGACCTGCAGCAGATCTGCAATAATGTCAGACTCTTGGGGTGAAAAGGGGCAGAAAAGGGCCAAGGAGAGATGTTTCCAGCACATTCTAACTTGGAGGGAGCAAATGTCTTCCCAGGCCGGGTCAGGGGAGTGAGCTCCCCATCCTCGGAGGTGTGCAACTGGCTGTGAGCGGGTGTCTGGGTTACTCTCTGTTGGGAGTGGTGCCAATATCCATGCCCTGGTGCCAGGCCTCAGGGGGCTGGAAGTACGGAGCAGTCTGGGGCACCTGAGCCCGGCCAGTGCTCCATGCAGGGCCGTGGTGTCACACGCCCAAGGCCACACACCTGCCAGGAAGGGCAGAGGCTGTCCCTAGCAGCAGACATTACCCAGGACCCCGGGGTTCAGAACGGGCTGAGCCTGACTCCAGGCCCAGCCTCCCCTCACCTGACGCTACAGTCTTCCTGACCCAGGTGGTCCTTCCTGCGTTGCTGGCGGAATGGGGGTGGCTTTCTGCAGTTTCCTCTGGCCTGGGTCCCACCCCCACTGGGAGGCAGAGGAAGTGCTTCCCAGAAGCCAACAAGCTGCAAAGTAGTTCTTCCCACAGCTGTGGCTATGGCCAGCTGCTGGGAGGAGCCTGTCCATTGGCTCCTGGACTACGTTGCTCAGGACCTGCAGATGCCAGGGGTGGTATCAGGGGCTCTAAGGTAATTCCACATGCCCAGCAGACTCACCTTAGAGAAACAGTGCTCACAGTGCTGGGGTAGGAGCAGAGGAGGCTAAATGAAGGACTCCGGAGAGCTGCAGGTGGATCTGGACCAAATCCAGAACCCAACGCCTTACTCCCTCCTGGGGAGAGAGCTGGGCAGAGACTTGGGGCGGGCAGTGAGGTGGGGATAGGTGAGCAGCACTCGTGGTGAGTGGCCCCAGTGTGATTTAGGAGGGGTGCGGTGGGGGATCCCAGGGAGATGACCAGTCAGCCCCGCCCTGGCTTTGACATGGGGGTACCTGGCAGTGGTGGCTAGAGAAGTCCAGTTTGCCAAGAGAATGGCACATAAAAAGGCACTGGGGTGGGCACCTCTGGGGCATGGAGGTCACTGGGAGACATAGGGATGGGGTGGGTCACCTGCGTGGAGGACCAGGCAGTGAACAGCACAGGCCTGAGCCCATCCTTGTCCATGTGAGCTTATAGCCTGATGCAGAGACCACCAGGGGCTCCAGGAAAGTTAAGCTACATGGAGAGAAATGATGGGCCAGGGCTGGGCCCAGGGTGGTTTAGGGAATGGCAGTGTCCTGGGTAGAATAGGAAGGCCCGAGACTGACTGAGCTGACAGCGGGGCAAAGTGAAGGAGCCCAGTTATTGGAAGATCGGCTCCAAATGTATCTCTGCGAGGAGACTGCAAGCGACCTCGTGTGTGAAGGACCAGGCAGAGGCGAGGGCTGAGTGAGGCCAGCAGTGGCCTGGGCACAGGAAGACGGTGAGTGAGAAGCCACTGGAGCTCCTGTGCAGGAGTGCAACACCATTACTGTTTAATTCAGTTTGGCTTCACCTGCTTAAAACTGTAACTCTCTAGAAGGGTGAACAGCGAAAGCATCCCTCCTGCCCCTGCCCAGCTGCTCAGTGTCCCCAGGCACCAGCACTGCTCCCAGTCTCCAACGTCCTCCAGGGCTCTTCGCTTCTGGGCTAGAAGCAGGGAAACCAGAGTGTGGTGGGGAAGAAGAGGAGGTGGAGGAGGGCTGATGGGGCCACATGCTGCTGGGATGCCAGCTGAGAGCAGCGGGGCACTGCTAAGCTGAGGGGCTGAGTGGGTGCAGATGGAGCCCTCCGTGGGCTCCTTCAGGTACCAGGAGCCCTCCCTGAGATTCAGGACACATCCAAGGGTGACAGCTTGAGGTTGGGTTTTTATTTTTTTATTTGTATAGTACAATCTCTGTGGTAGCAGAAATATATGCACAAAAAAACAATTCAAATAAGAGTTCAGAGTACAAAAAAGTCAGCTAAGACTGTATCCCGCGGGACATTTCATATATATGGATTTCACAGCTAAACTCAATCCACGCCCCGCACCACATACAGGCTGCTGTCTCCCACAAGAATGATGTCAGGGGCATTGGGAAAGGTAAGGGCCGGGAAACCGGGCCCTCGGAGAACCCTGTCCAGGGGCGGCCCAGCCCACTCACAGGATCCCACACTCCAGGCAGAGCAGAGGGCAGGAGAGGCCCAAAGAGCTAGGTCAAGCAGCTGGCTCCCCTGGGAGGGGAGCCGGGAGACAGGGAGGTCCTCACACTGCCCCCGTGGCCACACATGGCTGTCTGCACACTCCATCAGGAGGAAGGGCAGAGGAGAAGTCACATGCATTACAGTGAAACTCATCAGTGTCACACACGCCCAGCAGGAGGGGAGAGATCTGCTCCACACGCAGGCGGCCTTGGCTGCTCCAAAGCAATCCGCTGCTCCAGCTTCAGCCATGGGACCAAGAGGGTAGAGGAGCAGCTTCCGGAGGCCCCAGGCAGAGGCCACCTTGCAGCAGTGACTGGCGACTTTGCGGTGCATCTCTGCTCACTTGCCGCCCCTTGGGAGTGAGCACCGTCTATAACACATCGCCATCTACAAAAGCCTGGCCACAGTGTCCACCAGCACATTCATGAAAAAACATTTAAATCAACATTAACCAAAGTACCTGCAAGTAACACTGCTTACTCTTGCTGTTTGCCCTATCTGACTGGAAACCTTAGCCCCCAAATATGAAACGCCTTCTCTAGATTAAAAGGATTCAGAGATGTTGCACTATTGCACTATATTTCTGCTTCCCAATCTCGTTTCTGAGTCCTAGTGAAATCGTAAACAAGAGATGAAATAAACGTCGCTCCATTTTAATACAGTCTTTAGTATCATACACATCTGTGTTCAGTAGTGAGCCACCCAAAGCCTCCTGCCACAGGAGCAGTAGTCGAAGCACAGAGGGGACCCCGCTCTGCTGCCTCCCCATGCAGTCCAGTGATGAGGTGGATGGAGTCCTCCCCACAGTCACACCCCAAGCTTCCTCTTCTGGTGGAAATAGGCATCAAACCTTGCTTGGGCGTAGTCCTAGGAGACAGCAAAGAGAAGGCCTCAGCAAGGAATCCTGCTGGCCTGAACCCTGCCCATGTGTCCCCCAATCCCCGTCCCAGGCAAGAGCTGAGGGCACGGACCCATGAGACCAAACGCACAGGACTGGCCTGTGCAGCAGGGCTGCTCGGGGGCCTCGCTGCTCTGCAGGTGCAGGCTCCTCAAGCTCCCAGCCCACCCCACACACCTTCATTCTCAGGAGGCCTGGTTTATAGGCATGGGCCAGCCCAGCCCTGCCTCTCAGGATGGACGTCTCATCCACATGCTTAGCACTGCTACCATTCATCACCTTGCTAACCTTGGGTGCTGTGGGCACTGACTGACCGACATAACACACCTTTTAGAGCAAAAGACCCCTGGGACATAGGCAAGTCTAGAACAGAAGGGGAGAAAAAAGAGGATACCCATCGCCTACTTCCCGGGATCTCCCGCAGCATGACTTTTAAGAAGGACACTGAGAGGCAAGGGAGAAAACCCGGCTTGGTGTTGTTTCTGCCACTGTATTTTTCTGGGTCTCTTCCCTCATGTGCACATCAGTGAGGACAACACAGTCTCAAAGGCCCACTCCTCATCTAAAAGTCTGCAATTCTAGAAGCCAGGAAGATGACAGTAACACTTTTTTGAAGAATTAACTTTGAGCTGTAATTTCTGCTCTACAAGCATCAGCCCATTTTAAGTGTCCAGTTGAGGGCCTTCACAGATGCATCCATCCAGCTCACCACCACCGCAGTCAGGAGGAGACCTGTTTCCAGCATCCCTACAAGCTCCCACGGGCCTCTTGCAGTTGGCCACAGGCAGCCACCGACTCAATTTCTGTCACTATGGACTGGACTTTTCTTTCCTAGAGTAGCACATAAATGCCACTATACAATATGCACCCTCGTGTGTGGCTTCTCACTCAGCGTGATGTCTCTGAGTGGCCTGTGCTGTCATGCATTGGTGCCACCTTCCTTTTGCACTGCCGAGTGTTCTCAGTACACAGATCTGGCACCGTAGTCTCCACGCACCTGCTGACTGGCATTTAGGCTGCTTCCAGTTTGGGACAATTACAAATGAAGTTGCAGACCAGGCGAAGTGGCTCACACCTGTAATCCCAACACTTTGGAAGGCCAAGGCAGGCGGATCACTTGAGGTCAGGAGTTCAAGACCAGACTGGTCAACATGGTGAAACCCCCTCTACTAAAAATACAAAAATTAGCTGGGTGCGGTGGCAGGCGCCTGTAATCCCAGCTACTCAAGAGGCTGAGGCAGGAGAATTGCTTGAACCCGGGAGGCAGAGGTTGCAGTGAGCCAAGATCGGGCCACTGTACTCCTGCCTGGGCGACAGAGTGAGACTGTCTCAAAAACAGACAGACAGACAAATGAAGCTGCTATGAGCATCTGAGTGCAAGTCTTGGTGTGGAATCTGTTTTCATTTGTTCTGGAAAAACTCCCCAGGAGGGCTGCTGGGTGGTCTAACGCATCTTCACACTGGCTGTCGCGACTGCATTCCCAGCAGCAGCACAGGCGCATTCCCATTGCTCCATCTGCTCGCCGACATTTGGGACTGTCAGTTCTTTCAAGTTTTAGCCATCACTGTGCGTGTGTAGGGTATCGCAACGAGGCTTTGATTCACATTTCTTTAATGACTAATTATATGAAACACATGAAAAGATTCTTACTGGCCATGTGTTTCTCTTAAGTGTCCAAATCTTCCATCCATTTATAAAGCAGGCTGAGGCTGGGCGCGGTGGCCCATGCCTGTAATCCCAGCACTTTGGGAGGCCGAGGCGGGCGGATCATCTGAGATCAGGAGTTCAAGATCAGCCTGACCAACACAAAGAAACCCCGCCTCTACTAAAAAAAAAAAAAATTAGCCAGGCGTGGTGGTGGGCGCCTGTAATCCCAGCTACTCAGGAGGCTGAGGCAGGAGAATCGTTTGAACCCAGGAGGCAGAGGATGTGGTGAGCCGAGATCGCACCATTGAACTCCAGCCTGCGCAACAAGAGTGAAACTCCATCTCAAAATAATAATAATAATAATGAAGCAGGCTGTTTGGTTTCTGGCTGAGTTATGAGTTCTTTATATATCCTAAATATGAGTCCTTTATTAAATATACATTTGTAGTATTTCCTCTCAGTCTGTGGCTTGCCTTTTCATTTTCTCCATGATACTCATTTTGATGAAGTCCAACTGTGATGACATATATGTGTGTTTTTGTCCACGGTCCCTGGCTCCTAACTCCCGTAGCCCTTACTACAGTAAACAGAATCTCTCTCTCTGACCTTCTGCCATCCTTTCACCTGCCCAAAGCTAGACTCTAATGTGACTGTGGGTCATAAGACTCTTATTCCAGAGAGGGTCCTGCCCCATACCCTGGGATAAGGAATGCGGTACAGAGAAGCCCGAAGAACCTGGTCAGGCCTTGCTGGGTTTAGATCACACCTTTTTTGTCCAATCGCATTTCAACATGGTTGTCCACGTTTCAATCATGCCTATCCAATGACATCTCCATAAAATGCCCAAGAGGACGGGGTTTGGGGAGTTTCTAGAGAACTGAATGTGGAGGCTGACAGGAAGGTGAACAAGAATGAGTTCCCCAACTCACCCACAGGGACAGAAGCTCCTGTGCTCGGAATCCTTTCAGACCTCACCCCACTTATTTATCTCTTCACCCTTAAAATACCCTTTGTTAGCTAGGCATGGTGGCGGAATGTCTGTAGCCCCAGCTACTTGGAAGGTTGAGACAAGAGGATCGCTTGAGCCCAGAAGTTAGAGACCAGCCTGGCCAACACAGTGAGACCCTGTCTTAAAAAAAAAATACACTGGTAAACTTACGTGTTTCCCTGAGTTCTGTGAGCCGCTCTAGCAAATTAATTGAACCCGAGGGGAACGTAGGAACCCCAATATATGGCTGGTTGGTCAGAAATTCCAGAGGCCTGGACTTGCAACTGGTGTTGGAAGTAGGGGGCAGTCTTAAAGTCTCAACCCTCAACCTGTGGGGTCTGGCTCTGTCCCCAGGTAGACAGTGTTGTAATGGAATTGGAGGACACCCATCTGGTGTCCACTCCAGAACTGATTACTTGTTTGTTGGCGGGGAGAACCGCCCCCGATGTGGTCACTTTAGTCTTCTGTGGTGATGATTGTTGCTGATGAAAGGAATAGGAAAAAGCACTTTGGTTTTTATGTGTTTCCTGCTCACAGCAACTTACTCTATTTTTTCCTCTTTTATGGCTAGTGCTTTATGTAACCCAAGAAATCTGTGCTTAGGTCAGTAAGCTTTTCTTTTTTTCTTTTTTGAGACAGTCTCATTCTGTCGCCCAAGCCGGAGTGCAGTGGCATGATCTCTGCTCACTGCAAGCTCCACCTCCCGAGTTCACACCATTCTCCTGCCTCAGCCTCTTGAGTAGCTGGGACTACAGGCACCTGCCACCAGGCCCGGCTAATTTTTCGTATTTTTAGTAGAGACAAGGTTTCACCGTGTTAGCCAGGATGGTCTCAATCTCCTGACCTCGTGATCCGCCCGCCTCAGCCTCCCAAAGTGCTGGGATTATAGGTGTGAGCCACTGCGACCGGCCTAGGTCACTAAACTTTTCTCTTGTGTTTTCTCATAGAAACTTAATAGTTTTAGCTTTCACATTTAGGTCTATTATCTGTTTCAAGTTGACTGTTGTTTATGGCACAGAATCAGGTTCAGTTTTTTCTCCACATGACTCTTCAAATGTTCTTGCATCATTTTTTGAAAATATAATCCTTTCCCTCTTAAATTACCTTGGCCTTTCTGTTGAGTACCAGGTGATTATATACACATGGATCTATTTCTGGGCACTGTATTCTGTTCCATCTGATTTGTTTTTTGTTTTGTTTTGTTTTTGAGATGGGGTCTTGCTCTGTTGCCCAGGCTGGAGTGCAGTGGCGTGATCACAGCTCCCCTGACTTCCCAGGCTAAAGTGATCTTCCCAGCTCAGCCTCCCGAGCAGCTGGGACTACAGGCATGTGCTACAGACACCCAGCTAATTGTTTTGTATTTTTTGTAGAGATGAGTCTTGCTATGCTGCCCAGGCTGGTTTCCAACTCCTGGGCTCTAGTGATTCTCCTGCCTCAGCTTCCCAAAGTGCTGGATGACTGGCTTGAGCCACCACACCTGGATGATTTACATTATCTTATGCCAGCACCACACAGCCTTGACTTCTGTGCTTCAGAGAAGTCTTATAACCAGGTAGTAGAAGTCTTCTTTGTTCTTTTACAAAATTATTTTGGTTATTCCAGACTCTCTGCATTTTCATATAAATTTTAGGATCAGCATGTCAATTTCTACACAGAAGCCTGTGGGGGTTTTGATTAGGCCTGTGGGGAATGTACAGGTCAGTGTGGGGAGAATGAGCATCTTTACCTTAAGGCTTCCATCCATCAAGGTGGTATCTTCTCCATTTATTTCACTTCTTTATTTTTTATTACTCTTTCGTAGTTTCCAATGTACATATCTTACACTATTTAACATTTTTCCATGTACAATTATTTCTACCATGTAGAAATGCAACTGATTTTTGTATACTGACCTTGTATCTTGTGACTTTGATAAACTCATTCATTAGGTTAAGTAACTTTTCTGTTGATTCCTTTATTATTTTAAATGCATACAATCATGTCACCTAAAGAATAAAGGCAGTTTCTTCTTCCTTCCCAGTGCACCTACATTTCCTTTCTTTCTCTTGCCTCACTGCACCAGCTAGGAGCTTCAGTACAACACAGAAGACATGCAGTGAGAACAGGTGTCCTTGCGTGTTCTGTACTTGGGGTGGGGGTCAAAGGGGACATTTTCCCTGTTACCACTAGTGATAATGTTGCCTGTGGGTTTTTTTCTTTTTTTATTGAGACAGAGTTTCGCTCTTGTTGCCCAGGCTGGAGTGCAGTGGCGTGATCTCGGCTCACTGCAACCTCCACCTCCTGGGTTCAAGCGATTCTCCTGCCTCACTTTCCTGAGTAGCTGGGATTACAGGCATGTGCCACCACCCCTGGCTAATTTTGTATTTTTAGTAGAGATGGGGTTTCTCCATGTTGGTCAGGCTGGTCTCGAACTCCCGACCTCAGGTGATCCACCTGCCCTGGCCTCCCAAAGTGCTAGGATTACAGGCATGAGCCACCGTGCCTGGCTGGCTGAGGGTTTTTCATACATGCCTTTATCTGGCTGAGGAAGATCCCCTCTAGTCCTAGTTTGCTGAGATTTTTTTTTTTATCACATTGGATCTTGTCAAATGCTTTTTCCTGTGGTCCCTGAGATAATCAAACGGTTTTTCACCATCATTCTGTTAATATGAAGAATTATATGAACTGATTTTTTCAAATATAAACCAGCCTTGCATTCCAGGGATAAATGCCACTTGGCCATAATGTATTATCCTTTTACATATGTTAGTGGATTTAATTTTTGCCAATGTTTTGATAGGGATTTTGTGTAATGTTTCTTCTTATGGAATATAAACATTTAAGCTACAAAGCCGTAAGTTTCTATATACTGCTTTATGTATATCCCACAAATACTGACATGCTATGTTTTCATTATAATTCAGTTTAAAATATTTTCTCATTTTCTTTTTAATTTCTTTGACCCAGTGTTTATTTAGAAGTGTACTGTTTAATTTCCAAATAATTGAGAATTTTCTAGATATCTTTTGTTGTTGATTTCCACTTAAATTTCACTGAGAACATATCCGGTATTATTTCAATCCCTTTTAATTTATCAAGACCTGTCTGATGGCCCAGCATATGGTCTATCTAGAGGAATATTCCATATTCATTTGAAAAGAATGTGCACCCTGCAGTTGCTGGGGGGTTTAATGAACGTGCATGAAGCCAGGCTGGCAGGGAGAGTTGTAAGGCCCTCTCCCTCCTCCTGCGTGTGTTCTTCCTTGTTCTAATCACAGAAGAGGAGTGGTGAGATCTCCTACGTTTTTTGTTTTGTTTTGTTTTTGTTTTTGAGATAGAGTTTCACTCTTTTTTTTTTTTTTTTTGAGACCCGGAGTCTCGCTCTGTCACCCAGGCTGGAGTTGCAGTGGCGCGATCTTGGCTCACTGCAAGCTCCGCCTCCTGGGTTCACGCCATTCTCCTGCCTCAGCCTCCCGAGTTAGCTGGGACTACAGGCACCCACCACCAGGCCCAGCTAAATTTTTTTTTTTGTATTTTTAGTAGAGACGGGGTTTCACCGTGTTTGCCAGGATGGTCTCGATCTCCTGACCTCGTGATCCGCCCGCCTCGGCCTCCCAAAGTGCTGGGATTACAGGCATGGGCCACCGCGCCCGGCCAGTTTCGCTCTTACTGCCCAGGCTGGAGTGCAATGGCGCCACCTCGGCTCACTGCAAACTCTGCCTCCCAGGTTCAAGCGATTCTCCTGCCTCAGCCTCCCTAAGTACCTGGGATTACAGGCATGTGCCACCATGCCCGGCTAATTTTTGTATTTTTAGTAGAGATAGGGTTTCACCACATTGGTCAGGCTGGTCTCGAACTCTTGACCTCAAGTGATCCAACCACCTCGGCCTCCCAAAGTGCTGGGATTACAGGCGTGAGCCACTGCAACCGGCCAAGATCTCCAACTTTAATCATGAATCTGCCATTCTCTTCTTTCACTTTTGTCAGTTTTAATATCATGTCTTTTGAAGCAAGACAAGGGTTTTTAATGTCCTCTGGATGTACTGATGCCTTTATTATCACAAAATGTCCTTCTTTATCTCTAGTAATATTCCTTGTTATGAAGTGTGCTTTGTCTTACAGTATCATTTGACCATGACTCAAATCTGCTTTAAAAATCCAATGTCCCCTTCTTTTACCTAATATCATCTTTGCATTACCAAACCTTCTGCCTAGAAGTAGAAATCATTGTAGTATAAGACTGAGGAGGTCAAAATGAACTAGTCCCATCTCTGTCCCAAAGGAAAGCAGCTCACTAGACTGTAGACATTTGTGTTATCCCCCACCCCAAGACAACTCACTAACATTCATTCACTATGGAACAACAGAAAGGTTTGTCTGAAGGTTAAAAATACTTTCTATTTCTATGTCAGTGACAGTTTTTTTTTTTTTTTTTGAGACAGAATCTTGTTCTGTCACCCAGGCTACAGTGCAGTGGCATGACTTCAGCTCACTGCAACCTCCACCTCCTGGGTTCAAGCGATTCTCCTGCCTCAGCCTCTTGAGTAGCTGGGATTACAGGCGCCCGCCACCATGCAGGCTATTTTTAGTAGAGATGGGGTTTCTCCACGTTGGCCAGGATGGTCTCGAACTCCTGACCTCAGGTGATCTGCCCACCTCAGCCTCCCAAAGTGCTGGGATTACAGGCGTGAGCCATCGCACCCGGCTG
This sequence comes from Pongo pygmaeus, assembly GCF_028885625.2. Classification (NCBI taxonomy): domain Eukaryota; kingdom Metazoa; phylum Chordata; class Mammalia; order Primates; family Hominidae; genus Pongo; species Pongo pygmaeus. Next base: position 6,878,043 of record NC_072382.2, on the reverse strand, counting down.
ACAATTCTTAAGGTTAAAATTAAATGACAGCCTAGCTTGGTTACAAATATGCCTATGAAAAACAGGAGGTCTAATTCAATAATTACCAGCTTCCAACCCAAAGTCGTGCACTACAGGCTGGAGAATGAAGTGGTAACCAATAAATAAAACCTTCCACAGCACAGGCAGGAGCCACCCACTCTTCTTCACTTACTGTCCCCTGTGTCAGAAGGGACTGAGGTCAGGGCTGGACTTCCAGGATGCAGATGCCTACATTCCCCATCAGGATTGCAGGCACTTCTCTGAAGCAGGGGAGGCAAGGTCAGCTGGCCTGGAAGTGAGGGCAACCTCCAAAGGCAACCACAGCATCAGTGACAGCGGCTTCTCCCCCAGCTTCCTGGGCTGAGCCACACTGTCCTGATGCCACCAGGTCACCACATTCGGGTACTTGGGGAGACAGAGAACCCTCTGTAAGGAACGGTCATTTGCTGCCAAGATTCACAAATACTATAGCATTTTTACCTGGGAGTAGGAAGAAAAAAAAAAAAAAAAACGGTGCTAAAACATACCATGTACCCAAATTCAATAGATGAAATCTTGGCTTGTACAATGGACCAAAGTCCCCAGAGGAAATGAGATGCAAGGGCAAACCTGGAATGACAAAAGCAAGAAACACATATGAGACATACAGTATCAGTTACACGACCGATGAAATGATTTCATGCCAGATGGACATTTTAACTTGTGTGGATGCAAACCTAGTTAGTGTTGGCAAATCATGGGTCTATATTCCATGGGACTAACTAAGAACAATGAGAAAACCACTCCCACACCCTTCCCTCATCTGCTAGTGACAGGTGCACTGGTGAATGTGAACACACACAGCTGGCCTGGCCATGGCACACGTAAATGCCACTTGGCCATAATATATTCACAAGGTGAATATATTCACATTCACAGGGTGCAGGTGAAGGCCTGGGTGGCCATGCTGGCAGAAAAGAAAGCAAGCTTGCTACAAGGGAGGGTGCACAGCATCAGCAACCAAGAGGCAGCCCTTTGCTGGAGGCAGGATGAAGCTCTCACTCCTTGAGCAAGAGACTTCTCAAATCCCATCCTTGTCCCATCCCCTCCTGTCACACAGAAGTGAAAAGAGCAGATGAGAGTGTGTGAGCCACGTCACCATCTCTAGGCTGTACCAAGCCCCCATGTCACTGTGAATCCAAGTTCCTCCTCAAACAATACCCTGAGGGTTCATCCACATGAAGATAAAGCTCAAATTTAGGAGTGCCTGCTCTAGTACCCTCCAATCCTACTCTCTGTTCATCCTGTGGTCCCGGCCCACAAGAGTCCCGTGTGCTACCCTTTCTGTCTGGGGTCTCCTCCATCTGTTTTTTCTGTTTCCACCAGTTCAAGAAACAAAAAGAGATGATGTACGATGCGGTGGAGCCCAGCAGGTAGGCAGATGCGACATCACACCTAGTGTCGGGGGTGAGCACTCCAGAGGCCACGAGGAGATGACTGTGCTAAGTGCAGTGGAAAGATGAGGTGGGCCACAGTGACTTAAACAGCCATTTTACCGAAAAATGTTACAGGAGACCCCAAATAATAGGAACAACCCACAGGCCTCTTGACTAAAGAGATGGACAAATAGTGGTCTAGACCTTTGCAGAATCTGGAAGTTTCAGGGCCCTGCTTTGAAAACTGTTGAGAAAACAGTTAAAAGCAAGACTTAAAACTGATAAACATAAGTTTAATCATTTTCTAGGAGAAACTTGAGTTAAAACACAGCATATGGTGCCCGCCACTCCACAAGCATCAGTGACAAGTTTGCAGGGCCAGGTGCAGTAGCCCACATCTGTAATCCTAGCACTTTGGGAGGCTGAGGCAGGAGAACCACTTGAGCCCAGGAGTTCATGACCAGCCTGGGCAACAGAGCAAGACCCCGTGTCTACAAAAAAATACAAAAATTAGCCAGGCATGGTAGTACGTGCCTGTAGTCCCAGTTACTTGGGAGGCTGAGGCAACAGGCTTGCTAAGAGTTAGAGGCTGCAGTGAGCCATGATCACATAGCTGCACTCCAGCCTGGGTGACAGATCAAGACTCCATCTCAAAAAAAAAAAAATTCTATAGGCTCTGGGTGGCAGCAGCCCTGTATGACTGGGTTGTTGTGTCTGGATGACAGTTCAGAATGCCACAAAGTGTCCTGACCCTTCTTGGACATGGGACCTCTTCTTGTGATATGGTTTGGCTCTGTCTCCCTACCCAAATCTCATCTTTAATTGTAATCCCCATGTGTGGAGGGAGGGACCTGGAAGGAGGTGATTAGATCATGGGGGTGGTTTCCCCCATGCTGTCCTCACAATAGTGAGGGAGTTCTCACAAGATCTGATGGTTTTAAAAGTGTCTGGTAGTCCTACCTTCTTCTCCGTCTCTCTGCCCCTCTCTCTCCTGGCACCATGTAAGACGTGCCTTGCTTCCCCTTTGCCTTCTGCTATGATTGTTAAGTTTCCTGAGGCCTCCCTGGCCATGCAGAACCGTGAGTCAATTAAACCTCCTTTCTTTATAAATTACCCAGTCTCAGGTAATATCTTTGTAGCCATGTGAGAACACACTAATATACTTTGCCTGCTGTATGCTCAGATCTGAAAGCTCTGCATAGTCTCAGCCACAATGGAGAAGGAGCAGATTCTATTTTTGACAAAGTGCAAGTCCTAAAGATGTACGATTAAAAAGAAGCTCCTAGGCCAGGCGTGGTGGCTCACATCTGTAAATCCCAGCATGGGAAGGCCGAGGTGGGTGGATCACCGGAGGTCAGGAGTTCAAGACCAGCCTGGCCAACATGGCAAAAACCCATCTCTACTAAAAAATACAAAAATTAGCTGGACATGGTGGCAGGCACCTGTAATCCCAGCTACTTGGGAAGCTGAGACAGGAGAATCGCTTAAACCCGGAAGGCGGAGGTTGCAGTGAGCCGAGATTGCGCCACTGCACTCCAGCCTGGGTGACAGAGCAAGACTCTGTCTCAAAAAAAAAAAAAAAAAAAAAAAAAAAAAAGAAGAAGCTCTAAAATACTCATAATTGCAAGTCAGCATACCAAATATAGTCTATAAAGAGGAAAGCTATCTTTACAAATCAAAAAAGGAAAAACGTTACCTATTGACTTCAAGCAACATTTCTTCTTCTATAATGGATTTTTCTTCAGTACTGAGGTTTTCAAAGTCATTTTGGAATGCAGGCAAGTAACTGGAAATAAAATGGAGCTTAAAAAAAAGTAATTGTGTTAGGATCAATGATGGTTAAAATAGACAATGTCAATAGCTGTCACTAAGCATATGCATCTACTGTGACACACTGGGAGACACACACTCGACATGATGTTCAGCATCTCCGACATCCTGGGGCTGGCACCAGTGAGCCAACCTTTGTTAGGTTTTCAGCTGCTCTCTCTCCCCAGGATTTCTAGTGGAGATACAGTGTCTAGGCTCTTCAGAGTACTTTTTTCATTTAGAGTAGCACTTAAAAACGTAAACTGGAGACCATTATTTTGGAGGCAGGCTTGGTGCACCCTCCCAGTCCTACTCACCTTTAGCACTGCTACCAAGGCTTCAGTGCTGGGCTGAGGAATGGGAGAGAAAGATCCCAGGAGGAAATTCCCATGAGAACTGATTCTCCACACAATCACCAGCCTTCTCCCATCATTCAGGACAGGAAAGGGAACTGTTAACACCAAAGATATTTCCTCCCACTGCTAAACTCTGGTGCCCGAAAGATTACTTCTCTCTCCATAGTGTGAAATGAATAGAAAAAGGTCAGTCAGTGATCACCAAAAAGATGGCCAGAAAGCAGAATCAAGGCTGGGCTTTTCGGAAAACACTAGAAGGAACTACAAAGGATGACAAAGCTCTTCTCTGAATACAAGTATCTCTAGCACAGAGATTTTTAATAAGCTGGACTAAAAGGTCAAGTTTGTGTCTACATTTAACATAAACAAAATAACATTTTTTAACATAAACCAAATTTTAAAAGGTTATCTTTAAAAATGAAGATGTAGGCCAGGCGTGGTGGCTCACAACTGTAATCCCAGCAGTTTGGGAGGCTGGGGCAGGAGGATCACTTGAGCCCAGGAGTTTTGAGACCAGCCTGGGCAACTTGGTGAAATCCCATCTCTACAAAAAATACAAACAATTAGCTGGGCGTGGTGGCATGCGTCTGTGGTCCCAGCTACTTGGGAGGCTGAGGCGAGAGGATCACGTGAGCACAGAAGGTCAAGGGTACACTGAGCCATGATCGCACTACTGCACTCCAGCCTGGGAAACAGAGTGAGACCCTGCCTCAAAAACTAAAAAAGAAGATGTAATTCTAACTGCATGAAATTGACATGTAATTTTCCTATCAAGTATACAAAAACTCATCTCCTACCTGTTGTTTGTTGGTGGGATACTTCCGGATGTTTGCTCTGAAAAAAGGGTATTTTTCATAGCTATAATCATACATCCACTCACAGAAGTGATTTCCAATGTCGAATCCCCTGAAATAAGACATAAGACAGTGCACAGAATGAGGCAAACCGTATGCCTGGAGGCTCCCTGACTGCAGAAGAAAAAAGGCTGAGTTCCGAGCACGCCACTCCTGTTGCCATCTGGACTTGCTGAGGGAGCAGGACTATAACTGCTTTAATGACAGAGAGAGACAACAGGTGGTTGTCAGCATCACAGCTGACTAAAGCTATACAGGTGCACCTGAACCATGACTCCAGAACATTGTGTCTCCTAGACCAGGATTTATGAGAAGAAAATGATCTCTGAAGCCAAAAGAAAATGCCAAAGTCTGGACTGAATGGCATGGCTGTCCCCAACTAGTGCCATCTGCTACGAACAAAGAAGGCCGTGCTGCTTCACCACAACCACCACGGGCCAGTGGACGAGAAGCCACTGATTCCAGGTGAAGCAGCTTGCAACTCAGAGTGGCGTTTTGACTTATTTTCTCTAATAACTGTTAATTAAGCATATCATAATGATAAAACAATATTGAGATGGAAACACTGGACTGTAACATAGTACCTGTAATTGTAACTGCTGTATTCGAAATCAATGAGCATCAGTTTCTGTTTTTCAGAATTCTCTCGGCCTTCCAGCAACAAGATATTACCTGCAAAAGGTTTGGATAACATGGTTTATGTTTTACAATAGAAGGCTCAAGTCCTTGAACAGCAGAGCCGAGAGAATGGATTTGATCCCTTAGGGAATCCTAACTGAATATGGCTTTGGTCTGTGGACATCACCAGGTGCTAGACAGAGCATGAAGTGCTCACGGGAGGCATACCCCTATGCAGGGTGGCTCCTGACCCACCTGGCCATGAGAACCCCTGCTCACAGCCCTAGTCCTCGCCAGACCCCCAGGCTCACTATGGAACAAAGCCTGGCCTCTTGCTCTGCTGTCAGGACAGTACTTCCCAAATGTTCTGCATGGTGGCATGCAGGAGCTCGTGCTAGCCAAACACCACCCTCAGCGGCCCTGGGACTTGGTTTGCTGTCTGCAGGCTGGCTGGCTGTAGCACTCCAGCTGGGAAGCTGTGGGAGTGCCCTCCCAGTAAGAAAGGCAAGGGAGAGCTCAGCTGCCACAGTGGATCCCCTGCTTTGTTCGTGCCTGCTTTTTCTTCCCAAGGAGACCACAGGCAGCATTCCTACAAGACTATTTGCTTTAGTATTGGATTCTGGGTCAGGAGTTGGTCAGCCATCAGCCTGGCTCTGCAGGCCTGCGTTCCTGAGATCCCCACACTCGACATGATGTTCAGCATCTCCGACATCCTGCGGCTGGCACCAGTGAGCCAACCTTTGCTAGGTTTTCAGCTGCTCTCTCTCCTTAGGATTTCTAGTGGAGGTGTAGTGTCTAGGCTCTTCAGCATACTTTTTCCATTTAGAGTAGCAATTACAACGTAAACTGGAGACCAGAAAACATGTATTGGCTCACACTTGTAATCACAGCACTTTGGGAGGCGGAGGTGAGAGGATCACTTGAGTCCAGGAGTTTAAGACCAGCCTGGGCAACACAGAGAAACTCCATCTCCACAAATAATTAGCCAGGTGTAGTGGTGTGCGCCTGTTATCCCAACTACTTGGGAGGCTAAGGCAGGAGGATCACTTAAGCCCAAGAGGCTAAGGTTACGTGGAGCCTAGATTGCGCTACTGCACACCAGCCTGGGTGACACAGTAACAGTCTCAAAAAAAAGGCAAATTGGAGGCAGACACCCAAAGTAGCAGAACAAAATTAATGTACAACTGTTACCTCTTCGATCCCTCCTACACTTTGCCATCATCAACACAGCTGATCTCCTCCAGTCCCCTCTCTCTAGTGATATCTGTGCCATTTGTCACCCCCTCACCACCAGAAGGGCAAGGGTAATACACAAAGCTGTAGCTGTAATGTCTACACCCTCCTTGACTTGAGTTAGCCAGCGATGAGCAGCTAATTAGTAAAAGGTAATTTGGCTCAAATGAATGGCTTATGGATGACGGGTCTTCATGAGAAACTGTTCTCAGGATTAAAAGCAAACTGCTGAGCCTGGCAAACAAGGGTTCAAGGTGGGACCTGAACTACTGTGACTAGGGGAGGCCATGTCAGCAGCACCAGTGGGAGCTGCATAGTGGGGGGCCTCTGATGAGACTGTTCAATGTGCAATTGCGTGGGATGAAGTTTTGTTACAGTACGGAACATATCACTGTCATGTTTTCAAAGCACAGAAGCCTGAAATAGTTAATAGCACAGTGCACTGATACTAGGAGAGAAGGTGTTAGATTACACGTGTTGCGATAAGCACACGCTGTGTGGTGCAGAAGGGGGAAAGGCCCGGGACTGAATGGGGTAGGCAGTGGATCTTGTTCTTTTATTGTTTTTCAGGTTAAAAAAAAATCATTCATGTTTACTGTAAGGAGTTAAACACTGAAAAAGTAATATGTGACTTAGAAAGTTTAAGTTCTTTATCCCAATTCCCAAGTTTAGTGAATATTCTTTCGGATTTCTTCCACGTAATTTTTTTTTTTTTTTAACAGGATCTTGCTCTGTCATCCAGGCTACAGTGCAGTGGTGTGATCATAGCATACTATAGCCTTGAACTCCTAGGCTCAAGCCAACCTCCTGCCTCAGCTTACCAAGTAGCTGGGACTACAGGTGCACACCACTATGCCTGGCTAATGTTTTTATTTTTTGTAGAGATGGGGTCTTGCTATGTTGCCCAGGCTGATCTAGAACTCCTGGACTCAAGCAATCCTCCCACCTTGGCCTCCCAAAGTGCTGGGATTACAGGCATGAGACCCTGTGCCTGGCCTCATACTCTAAAAAAAAATACAAAACCTCATTGTCTGGCTGTATCATAATTTAATGTACCTAATACTCTTGATGCTACGTTGCATTTTTCAGACACACTGCCAGTAATTTTCTAAGTATACACACAAACCTCATCTGTAACAGAACACAGCAATTCTTACCTTCTTGACAGTCATTATGACAAAATACAACTGGAGATGGAGTAGATTCAAGCAATGATCTGAAAAGAAAGGTTTCACTGTTACCCATCAAGCTTCTCAGTCAGCTGCACACAATCTTGCTTTCTCCACATGGCCAGCACCAAATTCGTGCTCCAAAGCAACACACAGTTTCAGAGTAGTATCTGTGATGTGAATTCTGACAACTGTGTCATTATGTGGCAACAACTCCACAGGCCCTCTGCACTCAGCTCTTCCCCCGGAGGACCTCTGCATGTGCCGCTCCCTCCTGGAGCCCCTTTCTCTGCTGGTCTCGGCTTGTATAGCACCCCCTTAGACAGCCCTTCTCTTACCAGTGACCCAAGCAGGTCCTCCTATGCAGACTAAGGGCCCACTTTGATGTGTTTCTGTCACAGCACTTATCACAATTTGACATTATTTTATTTGTTTGTTTTCTCTCAGCAGCGATCATCAAGCCTAGCAGAGGAGGCACATACCTGAGTAATTAAAGGTGTAAATACTTGTGGCTGGGTGTGGTGGCTCACGCCTGTAATCTCAGCACTTTGGGAGGCCAAGGTGGGCAGATCACGAGGTCAAGAGATCAAGACCACTCTGGCCAACATGGTGTAACCCCGTCTCTACAAAAATACAAAAATTAGCTGGGTGTGGGGGCGCATGCCTGTAGTTACAGCTACTCGGGAGGCTGAGGCAGGAGAATCACTTGAACCCAGGAGGGGGAGGTTGCAGTGAGTCAAGATCGCGCCACTGCACTCTAGCCTGGCAACAAAGCGAGACTCCGTCTTATAAAAAAAAAAAAAAAAATGGTGTAATACTTGTTAGTGTACAGATGTGAGTGGCCGGCGCCCAGCATCACTCTGAGGACGATGACAGCCTTGCTTCAGAGATCAGTATGAAGATTCTGTTTCTCGCAAAAGCCAAGATTGAACTGTAAGGAAGAAGGATCTTCCTCACACTCCCCAGCCTGCCCTTACTCCCTTCTCCCCACCAGAGAAAATCCACCCCGCTAGACACTCTACTGCCCTGGCCACCAAGCCACTCCTTCGACATTTTCCTTCTCTATGGAACCTTCACAAACTGACTAGAGGGCACGTGTGGGCCTCTAGTCCATAGAGTCCATAATCTCTAGTCCTCTAGAGAACCATAATTCCAGATGACAAAACTTAACGGTTTAAATTCACCCTGTAAAACCAATGTAAAATGCCGGACATAAGGCAAGCTCAATCAATGTTTACTGACAACAGTTTTAGTGACTAAGAATATTTAAAGTCAGGAAATAGAAGGAAAACTCACCTCAGGTTTTCCAGTTCCAAGGGCAGATTGTAACTGAGCAATTTGTGGAGCTTTTTAATTCTGGATTCCTCAGTAAATTTAATTCTCAGCACTTCCTTTAGATACCTATTAAAAAAATTTTAAAAAAAGAACAGAACAAAGAATCAACAATCAACTCATCAAGGCTTGCTGTTCTTGGGGCTTTGGTTAAACATTCAATCCCAGCGCAGTCACAGTGCCAGTGGGACCCCTCTGACTGCCATGACTGAGGGGAAGAGGAGTGGCCTTGGGGGTTCGTGGCATTCTAGGAAGGTGACTTTCTTCTGTCCCTTCACCCGTTCAATAGCATTTTTGCATAAGCCTTCTTTCTTGGTTTAGGAATTGACTTTTACACGCAAGAAAGACTTACTTATGAGACAAGTATCAGCAGCTGACACCCTGCACTTCAGTGAACTAGGAAGACCTCTGACTACTGTGGCAAACAAATGCTCACTTCTGGCACTTCTGGGAGCCACCACTGTAAAACTATGTTAGGAACAAGTGATTTGACCACTTACTTTTCCATTGTGCCAAAAAGCCATTTTGGTTCCTTATTGAATGGCATTTTCATACCATGAAACGTAGCCATTTTCTCAGCGATTTCTGCAGAAATATCTGGCAAACTTAATTCTTCTGTATCTAATCGCCGGCTCTGAAATAGAAAAGGGAGTTAAAAACTGACATTTATCAAGTAAACTAAAAAGAGATCACAGTCTTAGGAATGAGAAGTGTTTTTGTAGTGCATTTAAGTCTCACCCAATGCCCCAAATTCCCTTAAGAATGGACACTGTGTCCCTACAGACAGTGACCCAGCAATTGCTATGGCACTTCTACAGTGAGGAGCCGGCCACCTCCAAAGATCTATTTCATTCTGAACTCCTTTTAACTATGAAAACTCCCTCCTTAAATTTTATTGAACTACTATGCTATCATCTATTATTCTGGCCTCTAAAACCACACTGAATGTCTATTCACTACCCAATGCTGAAGTTCATGTCTTCAGCAGTTTATCACATGGCCCCGCTTCCAGCTCCTCCATCAGCTGGGACATTCTACTCTGATGTGTTGCAGGTGAGATGTGGGGTCCAGAACAGGTCCTAACCAGGAGATGCGTCACAGAGACAGGGGGGCCGTCTCCAGCTGCTCCCAGTGGTGGTGTCAGCACCTGACCTGGCACAGAGCAGGTGTCCAGGGCAAAGCTGGGCAAAGAAACAGTGTCTAGGGGACTTCCTCCCGGCCTCTGCATCCTGCACTTCCCCTAAATCAACCCGAGGCCATGCTTGTTTGGCTGCACTTTTACAGGAGGCCCATGGGAGCGCACAATCAACTGGGACCTCTAGAGCTTCCTCATGCGACCTGCCACCCTGCAGAAATCTAAAGAGAGGTTTCTGTGAAAATGCAAAGAAGTACAGCACAGGGGTAAGAGCGAATGCTCCCAACTTAGGGAAACCTCAGTTGAAATTGTGGCTTTAATTCTCATTTGAAAGCTACATGGCCATCCAAGTTACCTCATACATCTGTGTGTTCCCATTTCTATCAAATGGGAATCAGGACACGAAGTCCCTCACAGAGTTGCCAGGAGAGCTGGAGGAGAGAATGCAGGTGAGGTCTCTGGGACAGCACCTAGCCCAGGGTGGAGCTCAGCAAGTGGCAGATGTCTGCTACTGAGAGCTAAGAGCTCACTGTAAGCATTGGACTCAACCTTCTATTCAACTCCCTCCAGAAAGCACTGTCACCACAGCACTGTCAACAAATTACCATGCTGCAATAAGAACAGGGACTCCACTTCCAGCAGCAGGACACACAGGACTTATTAAGGTAGCTCACTCAGCTTTCAAAACTGCCATTAATTTGGCAACAAGGAAAATCCGAAGCTAACATGCTCAGATATGAACAAATCTCAGTATTCCAAATTCCTTCCCCAGTACAGAGAAAGAGAAACAGACTACCTACCATCCCTAGAGGCCCCGCTATTCTCACATGCCCTTTGAAAGATGGCTACAGGAATCATGAAACTAAATCACCTGATCCCAAGCAGTGAAGAGTAAACCTAAGCCAGGCATGGTGGCTCATGCCTGTAATCCCAGCACTTTGGGAGGCCAAGGCGGGAGGATTGCTTGAGCCCAGGAGTTTGAGACCAGCCTGGGCAACACACGGAGACCCCGTCTCTACAAAAAAATAAACAAAATTAGTCAAACATGGTGGCACGTGCCTGTAGTCCCAGCTACTCGGGAGGCTGAGGTGAGAGGATCACTTGAGCCTGGGAGGTTGAGGCTGCAGTGAGCTGAGATCAGGCCACTTATACTTCACTATACTGGGCAAAGGGTGAGACCCTATCTTAAAAAAAAAAAAAAACAAGAGCAAACCTAGAAATAACATATGATATTAGGTTGAATCAAATGAAACTGCCATTCTTGTTGGTCAAAAACAGTCAAACACCGGCGGCGTCATATGGTTCAAACCTAGTATATAATAGAATTTTTAAAAAATCTTCACTATGGCTGGGTGCAGTGGTTCACACCTGTAATCCTGGTGACTTAGGAGGCTGAGGCAGGAGAAGAGCTTGAAGCCAGGAGAGTTCAAGACCAGCCAGGGTAACATAGCAAGACCCATCTCTACAAAAAAATTATTTTAATAAGCTGGGTGTGCTGGTGTGCACCTGTACTCCCAGCTACCTGAAAGGCTAAGGCAGAAAGATCACTTGAGTCCAGGAGTTTGAGGCTGCAGTGAGCTATGATCATGCTATTGCACTCCAGCCTGGGCAAGAGAGTGAGACTCCCATCTCAAAAAATTTAATATATAATAAACAATATATACAAAAGCATAGATAGAACTTAAGAACTAGAACAAAGTCAATTCCACAGATACTATGATCTATGTGTCCTGATGCCTGCCCTTTTTGTCCCCAAGATATTTTTATTATTCTGAATTGTGTTAACACAATTCCCTTACCTTTTCCAAAAAGAGAACTTTTACTACATGTACACATATTCTTAAACAATTTTTAAAATTTATCAGGCTTTATAGAATGGCATGATACTACTTACAGTCTCCTGCAGTTTGATCATTCAACATTATGTTTGTAAGATTCACCTATATTGCCACTTATAACCATATGAGGTTCTATTATTTGCAAAATTCTTTCAAAAACTTATTATCTCGGCTAGGCGCGGTGGTTCACGCCTGTAATCCCAGCACTTTGGGAGGCCAAGGCGGGTGGATCACCTGAGGTCGGGAGTTTGAGACCAGCCTAGCCAACATGGAGAAACCCTGTCTCTACTAAAACATAGCCAGGTGCCAGGGAGCAAACTAAAGGTAAAAGCTGGCGCAGTGAAGGCACCATCCACTCATCTAAACACATCCTCAGCACTGGCAGCTAGCACGACACTAGCACAGACGGACAGTGCCACTGTCAACTAGAAGAGGATACCTCTTCTGGGGAGACAGAGCACAACTAGCCTCCCTGTTTCTGGGCTGTGGGATTAGACAAAGAAACCCCTGCCCCTGGTCCCCAGCCAGACGCAGCAGAGCACCCCTCTGCCAGGCATCCTAGTGCTGGGCTCCATCTGCACAGATGTACAGGGCAGCCCTGGACATGCCTAGGCCTCTCATGGATAAGGTATCTCATGCAGCAGGGCAGGAAAAGCTAGCGGCTTATGACTCTAGTCCTCAAGGAACTTATGCTCAATTAAAATGGGGACTATCTGATCTATCTAGGAAGAGAGTGCAGGCTGACAAAGACCAGCACTGCCAACCAAAGAAGTATTGCCAGGGCTCAGAGCCACACTTCAACACTTAGGGTTCATGAGAACCCTTGGGCATGAAGCATTGTGCAGGGCATGGAGTCAGGGGTGGGTGGATAGAGGAACAGGAACTATGCTTTAGATATGTACATGTAACTCTAAGACATGGTATACTGGTAAATGTTATAGCAACATTAAAACTGCCTTGGGACAATAAGAAAGGGAAAATAATCCTGACTGCTTAGAAATAAGACTGCAAGGTCTTGGAGCAAGGCCTTGAAATCTAAGAATTTGACCAGCATATGGGGACACGAAGATGGGAGGTAGGGAGACTCAGTAGGAATGCACAAAACAAACCAAGGAAGGGTGATGGGAAAGAACAGGCATGGCCCCCGCAGGGCTACAGTCAGAGACTGAGCAGGGTACAGTCAAGGCCAAGGTGTTCTAGCAGCAAGTTCTATAAAGCAAGGCCCTAGAAGTTGAGAGGAACAAGGTGAAAAGGGCAAAGTCTCAGGGTACACAGCCTCAGGGGACAATGAAATGGTAAGTTTCATATATATTTCAAATTTGGATGAATATACCTTTACAGGAAAGAAAGAGGTTCTGATGTAAGTACAAAATAAATGTTGCTTTTCATGATTTCTGATACAGTTTAATGACATAGGTGAGGTTAACAGTGAAAACACAGCATTGCAGGTTCTTGCAGCAATGAGACAAAGAAGCCATCTTCTGTCTGTGGCATATGTCAACTGAGCGTTTATGAACAAATCTTACCGGGATGAACTGCTCCAGTCGGCCTTGGGGAAAGATGCCATAGAGTTTTGGCCCAAGTGACCTCTCTGCGAGAATGGCAAACATAACGCTCTCCAGAACCATGGCCTCGGCCCCCTAAAACAGATGGCAACAAATCAGGTGTTTACTGAGTGTTTGCTAAGCGCCAGGCATCAGAAGCACTCTCACAGGAGTGTTTCATCTGATCTCACGAGTATTCTTTCATGTGGGCACTACTGTTATCATCATCCCCATTTTAAATATGAAGAAATAGAGGTTCCAAAGTCACACACCGTGTCATTTGCAGGATTCATGCTTGCAAGCACTATGCTATATTGATAAGATTTAAAATGTGAGTTTAATTTAGGTCACTAGATCCAAAAATAGAAAAATATCCATCAGTGCTTTTATTGCTTCTATTTATTTCACAACCTATATAGGAGTCTCACCCTTGGCATCTCACCAAAGGCCACAACACCATCCATTCTGGTAAGGGTTGATTTGCTTTTGGTTGAGTGTGTCTAGTTAAAGCAAAGGATCCAAAGGACCTTCTGCCTACTGAATCGGGCTCGTGGGTCCAACAAGCTTGAAAATTACTGATTTAGGTCCAGGGTCTATGGCCTTCTAGTCCAAAGAGCAGCCTAGCATGGAGCATCCTAGACTGCTATTTTCAGTTGGCACACCCGACCTTTTCCTGTTATTGAATGTTTGTTGTCTTGCTGAAATCTCTATGATGCTGTCTGTTCTATCTTCGTCCTAATAATTAACGTGGGATCTATCATCATTTTGCCTTCAAAATCCATGCTTTGATCTCAAAGCAAATTCAGTCCTTGGTCTTTCCTCCTTAAACAGCACATTACAGCATAAGGGTTTCCATCTGTTGGAGTGAAGGAGTCATTCTTACCCAGAGGTCCACCTGAATCTCTTAAAGAGCTTTTACAGGCCAGGCGGTGGCTCATGCCTGTAATCCCAACACTTTGGGAGGCTGAGGTGGGAGGATCACTTGAGGCCAGGAGTTAGAGACCAGCCTGGGCAACATAGTGAGATGCCCCACCACCACCAAAGTCTCTTTAAAAAAAAATAAGAGCTTTTGCAAAGAGATTTCTAGGTCTTACTCCAAGTATTAAAAGAGAGGCACCACCAGGGCTGTTTTGAAAAAGCTTTCAGATGATTCTAATTCACCCCCTGTGAAGGAATGTGCTGTGGAGGAACATGATCCCAGAGAAACCTTCTCTAAAACACATTCACGTTTTAGGAAATGATACAGTACTATAGTAAGAAGAAAACAAAAAAGAAAAGCTACTTCCAAAGGATATCAGACCATATTAAAGCAAAAAGTATTTTGGTCACTTTTACATTTTGTGGGGGTAAATGGATTTGTCGGTAATCCCCCCACAATTATCGTCTACAACCATCATTTGTATAATCCTCACAATTATGGCCTGTCATCTTGTGAGGCTCAATCTTTCCTAATTTGTGGTTTTGTGTATATGACAATAGACTGATAACATCTATCTATCAAGCTAATGAATTTTAGGGTAGGATTTGATATCAGACACGTTTTATTTCTTAAAACCTTAGAGAATGACAACAAAGATCTAGTATCTCTATTTAGTTGTCAAAAGGTTTCCAAGCACTTTTTAGTCCTATGGTAGTGTCGTCCAGAGGTGCAGTCCCCATCTTACTCCAAGCCCAACATCACAGAAACTATCTGGGGCATTTAAGCAAGGGTCTGCAAAGCCTCCTCCAAGTCTCTGCTTAGACATTATGCTCCGCTGCTCCCCAGGGGGCAGCACGGTCCTGGTGCTCAGGAGACTGTGGTCCCCACCACCACCCTCATGCTGTGTAAAACACAGAAGTAAACAGGGGCTGGGCATGGCAGGACAAGGGGGTGCTGGACTCGGAAGTTCAGCATTTTGCACATCACGTCCACTGGGAAGGATTCTCGGAGGTGACTTTATTTACGTGTGGCATCGTCAACACATGTCACCAGCACCAGCCAGAATCCTCTCCAGAGCTGAGTCAACCCAGAAAGGACATAGAGAAAAGGGAAAGAGATTTAGAACTTCCCAATTCTCTTCAGCACTGCCCTAAACATTGTAAACAAAAACACCCTTATTCTTACGTAATAATGTAGTTCAATATTTATTCACAGTAGGAAGAAAGGGGGAGATGGTGTACGGAGAGAAGGATTTGGAGAGGAAGAAAATGAGGCCGGGTGCGGTGGCTCACGCCTGTAATCCCAGCATTTCGGGAGGCTGAGGAGGGCAGATCACCTGAGGTCAGGAGTTTGAGACCAGCCTGGCCAACAGGGTGAAACCCTGTCTCTACCAAAAAAGTACAAAAATAGTACAGGTGGTGGGCGCCTGTAATCCCAGCTACTCAGGAGGCTGAGGCAGGAGAATCGCTTGAACGTGGGAGGCAGAGGTTGCAGTGAGCTGAGATCACACCACCGCACTCCAGCATGGGTGACAGAGCAAGACTCTGTCTCAAAAGAAAAGAAAATGAAAGCGAATACCCAGGCACAAGCAAGAAAAATGACAGGTTAAGGACAGCAGAGAATCCTAGAATAAATGTACCAACTACTGGTGGTCTTCTTGTCATCAGTAAGTCTCCAGGCACCTTCCTGATTGCTCCTGAAAGTGAGCACGGTAAAAAGTGGGGTTGGACAAACATGGCTGGGTTCTCTCCTGCACCATGCACTGGTTTAGCCACAGCTGGTGATAGTGGAGGGAAAACTGGTCCTACTTTTTCACATATCTCAACTTGGAACAATTTACTTGGGCTTCAGAAATAAAGACTCATTAATACATTTGCCTAAAACACACTTACTCAATGTCTACTATGTCCTGGCACTGTGCTAAGTGCCAGGGAACCAACAAACAAGATACATAAGGCCCCTGCCCACAACGGGGCTTACATGAGAGAGAGGGAGGGATGGGGAGAGAGAGAGAAATGGACAGTAAGCAAGTACACGCAGCTATGGACTGGCTCACTGCCATGAGGGTAACAAGGGTGACTGGTGTGGTGGCGTGGGTACTTCTAAGGAGGCCACACTGAACTGACCTGAGATCTGAGGTGTGAAAAGCCACAGCAGCCCCACGGGCGCACAGGGCCATGAGGGAGGAACAAGTGTGACGCCTTCAAGGAACTGAGAGGCCTGTCTCACTGGAACAGGACAATCAAGGAAAACGAAGAGAAGAGCATGAGATTGCCGGGTGGACTGGGGCTCACAGAAACCAATTCACAAGTCCTCAACATGTTGATGATGTTTACAGCTCACAAATTGGGTTCGATCCCCTGGGGACAGAAGAGGAAGAACCAGCATAGGCCTTAAAATGCCCTTTCTTATGTGACTGTCGCCACGGTAAGAAAGCTTTCTACAGGGCACCCTTGCATACACCCCCAAAACAAACACTATCCACAGCAATACTCACTCTCACAACTGGGCAACACTTATTAATATTTTCCACTCTATTTTATTTTAAAAAGCAATCAACATGCTAACATTTCATGTCCCACTAGAGGTTCACAAGCCACAACTTGAAAAACTGGTTTAAGTTCAGGCAGCAAAAAGAGGGGCCAGGCCAGAAGGCGAGGTGAGGCAGGCGCCACTGCCAGGAAGGAGAGTGGTATTCCCTAATGGTGCTGCTAAGTGGCCATTAGATTTGGCAATATGGAACCTGTTGGTGACAAAAACAAGAACAGCTTCAGAGTGATGGGCGGGCAGATGTCAGATTGGAGCATGTGAAGAGTGAACAGAAACGGGAGAGAGAAGTGGCTGAGAATGGAACAAGGGGTTTAAACTGACTTTTCACTTTATTGATGAAGTTTCATTTATTTAAAACCCAGGAAGAAGAGTATTGATGTTATGAACTTCTTGAGAAGACGTAACAGCATTTCTGTGGTATTTCAGCCAAAAATGCATAACCTCAATTGTGAGAAAACACTAGACAAGCTGAAATTGAGGAGACATTTCCAAAATAACAGATCAGTACTCTTCACAAGTATAAAGATTACAAATAACAAAAGAATTGTTACAGGCTGAAAAAGACTAAAGAGAAATAGACAATGCAATGTTGAGATCTAGCTAAATCTCGAGACAGAACAAAAGAAAATATGCATAGGAGAACTTCTGAAATTCAATTCAGGTCATAGTTTAGTTATTATTATTGTTTTTTTTTTTTTGGAGATATTATTATTTTTTGTTTTCTGGAGATGGATAGCCCAGGCTGGAATGCAGTGGCAAGATCTTGGCTCACTGCAGCCTCCGCCTCCCAGGTTCATGAGATTCTCCTGCCTCAGCCTCCCGAGTAGCTGGGACTATAGGCGTTCGCTACCAAGCCCAGCTTATTTTTGTATTTTTAGTAAAAACAGGGTTTCACCCTGTTGGCCAAGCTGGTCTCAAACTCGTGACCTCAAATGATCAGCCCACCTCAGCCTCCCAAAGTGCTGGGATTACAGACGTTTAGTTATTACTATTGCATCAACGTTAATGTCCTGGTTTTGACCATTGCACTGTGGTTATGTGAGATGTTCGCATTAGGGAAGCTGGGTGAGGGGTGCATGGGAAATCTCTATACTTTTTTTTTTCTTTTGAGTCGGAGTTTCGCACTGTCGCCCAGGCTGGAGTGCACTGGCATCTCCAGCCTGGAGATGCATAGAGATGCAGTGCACT
This sequence comes from Pongo pygmaeus, assembly GCF_028885625.2. Classification (NCBI taxonomy): domain Eukaryota; kingdom Metazoa; phylum Chordata; class Mammalia; order Primates; family Hominidae; genus Pongo; species Pongo pygmaeus. Next base: position 6,860,062 of record NC_072382.2, on the reverse strand, counting down.
GGCATCTCAGCTCACTGCAAGCTCTGCCTCCTGGGTTCATGCCATTCTCCTGCCTCAGCCTCCCGAGTAGCTAGGACTACAGGCGCCCGCTACCACGCCCGGCTAATTTTTTTTGTATTTTTAGTAGAGACAGGGTTTCACCATGTTAGCCAGGATGGTCTCGATCTCCTGACCTCGTGATCCACCCGCCTTGGCCTCCCAAAGTCCTAGGACTACAGCGTGAGCCACCACGCCCCGCCTCTCTGTACTATTCTTGAAATTTTTTCTGTAAGTCTAAAATTGGTATGAAATAAGAAGTTAAAAATAAATTCATATAAAATTCATATTAAAAAGACTGAAATCGGCCGGGCAATTTCATGGCGAGTTTGAGGGGCATGTGAGACATCCGAGGAGAGACTGCTAGCATTAGTTCCAAGTCGAGGTCAGGGCTGGAGGAAGAATGTAGTGTCCCCTTGGCCTATAGATCAGGTGACCGAGGGAGAGAGGACAACATGAGAAGAGGGCCTATGGTCAAATCATGGGGCGCCCTAGCATGTAGACAGCCAGATCTGTGCTTTGTGTCTCTGTGTCATGGCTGCCCTCAGGAGAGGAAACATTTCAAAAGGGCGGGGGTCATGTCAAATGCTACTGAGAAGTCAAAATAAAATGAGAACTGAAAAGTACTTTGGATTTAGCATCATGGAGGTCCTGGTGAGCCAAGATTTTCAGCTACCAGGATGTCCAAAGGTCTTTGCACAAAGGGCTTGGAATGGTTCACAACAGATTGTCAATCACTTCCCACCCAAGGATTTCCCAGTCACTGTCACTCCAGAGAGCACAAGTTCTAGATCCTCTAGCAGGGCCCTCAGAGCAGGACACACATAAAACAAGCCGCTGAAAAGTGTGGAAAAAATATCATCACTTTTATTCCTTTTTTATCTCAACCGTTTTAATGTCTATTTCTTGATTTTTTTTTTTTTTTTTTTTTTTGCGTTTGGTGGGGAGACTCCTGTCGCCCAGGCTGGAGTGCGGTGGCACAATCTCGGTCTACTGCAACCTCCGCCTCCCAGGTTCAAGCAATTCTCCTGCCTCAGCCTCCCAAGTAGCTGGAATTACAGGTGCCCACCACCATGCCTGGCTAATTTTTCTATTTTCAGTAGAGACGGAGTTTCACCTTGTTGGCCAGGCTGGTCTCGAACTCCTGACCTCATGATCCACCTGCCTCAGCCTCCCAAAATGCTGGGATTACAGGTGTGAGCCACCACATTCAGCCTATTTCTTGGCCATTTTAATAATCAATATACAATTGGTAAAAATGATGTGGCGATGTGTGTGTGTATCTACATCTTAGACCCACGTGTGTTGGGCATGTGTGCACATGCACCCTTCTCTGTGAGCCTGCACATAATGGCAGAGATGCTCAAAAGGTGCTTACGCTGGGGCATGCAGACCAACACCCCAGACCCCTGCTTCTGAGGCTCCATCCATCAGTGCTCTTGGCCTCAAGCCATCTGCACATGTGTGTTTCAGAGAGTGGGGTCACATTCTCTAAGTCTAGGAAGAAGCTTTTCCAACTTGGGTATCATGCATAGGAAAAAACATTGCTGCTAGCCCAGGGAAAATGAGTGGCCACCAAAACCACTGGGCAGTGACCCGCTTCCTGATGGGAAGTGTGGGAACGACCAGAAAGGGGGTGAGAGAGGCTTCACAGCAGCGGCAGCCAGGGCCTCCACATCAGGTACCACACACGAATGCTCCCCTGGCTGCCATCTGCCAGCATCCCAATGCTGTTTCGATTGCCATAAAGACACCAAACTTCCACAGTCTACACTCTCAGGAGGAATGAGGAATACCCACTGCTCACTCAGTCTCCGCAAGGTGGCTTCTGATAGATATACCAAGAGCCCCTCCTCGTAGAAAGATAGATCAGGATTTTCCAAGGGTAGATAAGAGGCACTGCCAAGCCCTGGAGTAGCGAAGCGTAGCTAACACTAGTTCACATCTCACACAGATGCAGAAAGACTGAATTACTTACTTGAAATTCATTTTCTTTCTGAGCTTGTTCGGATCCCTCTTTATTACAGGACCTCTATGAATGAGAAAAAGGAAACACTTCCGGTGAGATGGGGAACACTAAACAGACACTAACTTTGCAACCACCAGAACAGTCAGGGTTTACAAAACATCACAGGTCTTTAAGGAAGGTTTCTCAGCCCACCGATGTGACGGGCAGCATCTAATGCACCAGCAGCCTCCAGCACTAGTACCAACACCTTAGAAAGTGCTTCATTGCTTTACAAGAAAAGGGATGTGCCGGTGAGACCCAATAGCTGCACGTCTCACAGCCGCCCCATGTACCTTTCACAATTTCATTGTTAGAGGAAAGTCAATAGAGTGCACTCTTCCAATCAGGCCTTCTAAAGACAAGCGGTCAGGCTGAGTCTCTCACCAATTTAGCTACGTGGTTCTCTCAAGTCAACCTGCAAGAACAGGGAGTGTAAAGATGCCTGTGGACAGCTGTGGTCAGCACAGAACTCGGACAGAGAAGAAAGCGCTGTGCAGGCAGGAAACCTGGCACAAAATCTGTGCAGACATGCCCTGCCGACTCGCCACTTTCCCAGAGTAACCCCTCTAGTTCAGCCGGTCACCAGCTCAAGCTGAACTGTTCCTCCACCATAAAGAGGACTGTGTGTATTTAATAAAGTCTCTAAAATTATTTCAAATATTAATATATTAAGAAATACTTATATCACTTTCCTCAATGAAATTGCAAATTTATGGTAACCAGGATTCTAGCAATAACAACACACTAGATCATTAACTACCATAAACAACCCTTGGGCTACATTCTTTCTTCATGGTACAGATCATATATTTTAAGAGCAACCCCCCACCCCAAATGCTTTAAAATCCTTCGTACTATCTTTAATAAGGGAATGGGGAAAAGTAAAGTCAGAAACTTGTGTCATGTCAAACTTTTATACTCAAATACTGCCTCTAAAAATGTTACTTGTTAAATTAAACTAAGTCTGTTTAAGCCAGACACAAAAGGAATCCCATAAAGGAAACCTCTTTAAAAAAATTTAAGGTAACAGATTCTTGAACACCCCATGAAAAACATACCTTTCCATTCCACAGCTTTATCAAAAATACCTGTACCAAGGGTGGAAAGTGTGGACAGGAAAAAAAATGCCACGTTAAGCAACACCAGCTACTCTAGCACCAATCAAAAACCTAGTGATTTAAAGCAACCACTCATCCATCACACACTGAAATAACATTCCAGACGTTTTAATGCATGTTTTGTATAAACAGTACATGTTCTATCTTAATATAAAAGTAAACAAAATAAGTATCCATGTTCATAAATCTATTTGCAAAAGGCTCTTAACGTTTGCACTGATACATATTCAATACTATATTTAGCATACAGTTAAGTACATTTGGTACAAAATACAGAAAGTACAAATGGGGATTTATGATATTTTCATTTGTGTAATCTGCAGTTCTCTGATGAAAAGATGTTACAGGTTAAATCCCGTTACAATGAAAGCTATAAAAATCAAAATAGTACAAAAATGCTTTCAGATCTTTGCAGATGGTTTGATGTGCGATGTGGTAGGCACTGGAAAGCTTCCCTTCACCCTAATTCCAAACACTCTCGTGGCCGCATCGTTCCTTAGACTCTGCTTTGTGGGTCGCCTCTTCCAAGCAGTCTGTAAATTCCTAATGAATAGGGACTGAGTCTTTTATTGATGTTAGTCTTCTCACAGAGCACCAAGCAAATCTTGATGCCCACTATACTTTTTAGGCTGCATGAATAAATGAACACTCCAGAGTGGTATAGCACGAGGCAAGTGAGCCCAAGGAGCTGCCTGGTGCCACGCAGCCAACCAGTGATAGCAAATTCCCATCCAGGGTCTCGGTAACAAGGAAGCTGGCTGTGGGGTTAATTAGAAATGCCCCTTCAAAAGTCCTTATGCTTTTTTCTCCAAAGAAACTTAAGAATAAAAAAGTTCTATAATCTGATATATTACATATTAATACTTTGCAGTATAAGCTTTAAGACAAATAAGAAAGTTAGATACTCTTCTGAAATTGTTGTAACGGGATTTAACCTGTACACAATTCTAAATGACTATGGTTATTCCTATGCTGTTGTTACTCTAACTGTATCTTCTTAGGGAGATACAGTTAATGGGTTATTTAGCCATCAGAAGTCCCTTTCCCTTATCTAATGGCGCTCTCAAAAGCAAGTTACTTCATCCAAAGTTAAAAACTGGCTGAGGCCCCAAAGTCTTTCCTTTTTTTAAACATATTGGCACTATAAGTGGTGGTAAATTCCATGATAATCCCCCTGCCCACTCCCTCACTCCACCCCCAGACGAATTCATCACTTATACCATCAGAGCACCATTACGAAGGCAAGATGGACTTCTGCAATATCCAGCCCTCTGTTCTGTTTCCTCAGTACAGAATGCTCAGGCTCCCTAAGTCCTGTAAATAACAAGTGTAAGACCAGGAAACCTCAAACCAAGTGGATATTCATGGAAAGATAAGAGAAGAACTTTTTCGTCCAGGAAGACAGGAAGTTAAATATATTTTGGGGCCGGGCGCGGTGGCCCACGCCTGTAATCCCAGCACTTTGGGAGGCTGAGGCAGGTGGATCATCTCAGGTCAGGAGCTTGAGATCAGCCTGGCCAGCATGGTGAAATTCCAACTCTACTAGAAATACAAAAAAATTAGCCGGGCATAGTGGCGCATGCCTGTAATCCCAGCTACTCAGGAGGCTGAGGCAGGAGAATCACTTGAACCTGGGAGGAAGAGGTTGTAGTGAGCCAAGATCAGGTCACTGCACTCCAGCCTGGGTGACAAGAGCAAAACTCTGACTCAAAAAAAAAAAAAAAAAATATATATATATATATATATACACACACATATATATATAGGAATCCGTGGGATTGTACTTCAGTGACATAAATTCATTTGAAGTAGATATTAAAATACATTGTATAAATATTTAGTATGACATCCAACTTCTCTCTAACAAGTTAATAAAAATTATCCTCTATAAGTTATAAAACAAAACTAAGCTTTTTACATTTATTAGAAATTTGAACACTGGTTATTTAACATTAACTAATTATTAATTTTTTTTAATGTGAACATTACTGTGGTCATTTTTTAAAAATCATCTTATATAGATACAGACTGAAATATTTACAGAATAATATAACACCTGGAATTTGCTTCAAAATAACCCTGGCGGAGTAAATGAGGGAAAAGATGGAAGAAGACTGGCTGTGAGGGGAAGATGAAGAATGAACACTGGGGTTCATTATACTCTTCTACTTTAGGATATATCTGAAATTCCCCATAATAAAAACTTTTAAAAAATAAACACTGAAATTTCAAGACCTAAGAAATTAGAATGTCTCAATTATGCCTAAGACACCCAACTCTATAAATACACTGAAAACCACTGAATTCTACACTTAAAAGGCACACAATAATGAAAAATATATTGCCACTGGCTTCCTCCCACCTTCTTTCTTTCCTTCCTATTTTGGGCTTAGTTTTCAAGAGAATCTTAAGTTAGAGTCATATATTCATTAGCCTGTGATGTAGGAAATAAATGAGGCTACAGTGACATTAATAAAGGAGGCATAATTACTATTTTAAAGTTAGCTTTTAAGAGGTGGAACTTCAAAAAAAAAATTTGGAGACTGGGTCTTGCTCTGCCTCAGGTTGGAGTGCAGTGGCAGGAATAGGGCTCACTGCAGCCTCAACCTCCCCAGGTCGAGCAATCCTCCTGTATTAGCCTCCCAAGTAGCAGGACCACAGGCATGTCCCACCATACCTGGCCTTTTTTTTTTTTCTTGTAGAGACAAGATCTCACTATGTTACCCAGGCTGCTCTTGAATTCCTGAGCTCAAGTGATCCTCCTGCCGCAGTCTCCCAAAGGGCTGAGATTACAGGCATGAGCCACCATGACCAGCCTGAAAAAGATTTTTTGATTGGCCAAGAACTTTTAAATTTAAAAACTAAATTCCCAAAAGTCTGAATTATATTAGCTAGGAAGTAAAATGAGAAAATAGAGGACTTTCATTTTTACCTTATTTCTATACTTTAAAAAGTGCTTAAAAGCGTTTATTATTTTTATAATAAATACATTTGATGCAAGGTTTCAAATGTTACTTTTCTAACAAAATTGCATTTTGGGGCTTTGTGGGGTTTTTTTCGTTTGTTTTGTTTTTGAGACAGTGTCTCACTCTGTCACCCAGGCTAGAGCGCAGTGGTACAATCTCAGCTCACTGCAACCTCCACCTCCTGGGTTCAAGCGATTCTCCCATCTCAGCCTCCGGAGTAGTTGGGATTACAGGTGTGTGCCACCACGCCCGGCTATTTAGGCTTTGTATTTTAAATGAGACTATGAAAAGCAGTAAATGTTCATATTATAGAGCACAGGTTTTCAAAATGTTCTACTTCATGCTTTAAAAATAAAATGGCCCAGGCATGGTGGCTCACGCCTGTAATCCCAACACTTTGGGAGGCCGAGGCAGGCGTATCACGAGGTCAAGAGATCGACACCATCCTTGCCAACATGATGAAACCCTCTCTCTACTAAAAATACAAAAATTAGCTGGGAGTGGTGATGTGCGCCTGTCGTCTCAGCTACTCGGGAAGCTGAGGCAGGAGAATCACTTGAACCCAGGAGGCCGAGGTTGCAGTGAGCCAAGATCGCGCCACTGCACTCCAGCCTGGTGACAGTGAGACTCTGTCTCATAAAATAAAATAAAAATACAATAAAAAAAATCAATAAGTAGTAAGACAACTCCAGGACCAAGGAGGAAGAGACATCCATTTATTGTATTTTGTGTTACATGATTTTAGGATTCAAAAACCTACTTTAAGTTACCTAATGTTCCACAATATAGCAGGTGTATTTCTTTTAACCTATTTAAGCCATCAGACAGAATAAACTTATTTGGCCAGTACTTAATGAAAGACTTCCCTAATACTGAGGGAAGTAGGTTTATGACTAAACGAATAAAGCCCCATTTGGGAAATGAAAACAAAGCAGCACTTCAGTTTTCCCTAGAGTCTGTGTATAGTAAGAATGGGTGAAAGCAGCATAAAGAAAGTGTCATTAAGTCACATATAGTTATCATTTAAATGTCATTTGGCCAGGCGCGGTGGCTCACGCCTGTAATCCCAGCACTTTGGGAGGCCAAGACGGGCGGATCACGAGGTCAGGGGATTGAGACCATCCTGGCTAACACGGTGAAACACCGTCTCTACCAAAAACACAAAAAATTGCCTGGAGTGGTGGCGGGCGCCTGTTGTCCCAGCTACTCGGGAGGCTGAGGCAGGAGAATGGCGGGAACCCAGGAGGCGGAGCTTGCAGTGAGCAGAGATCATGCCACTGCACTCCAGCCTGGGCGACAAAGCAAGACTTCGTCTCAAAAAAAAAAAAAAAAGTCATTTAAAACATCTTTAACATCTGAAACATTTATCTTCAAAGTATCTTTAAAGGTCCACTACTACATGAGCTGCTGTGAGACAGATTTTTAAAAGTGATGAATCAGCTACAAAGAATAGCATGTCATCAATAGCAAAATAAATTGGAAATGCTATTTAAGAAACCAAATCATTATCAATTATGGATAATATAATACGAGCCAGGCACGGTGGCTCACATTGGTAACCTTAGCACTTTGGGAGGTTGAGGGGGGCGGATCATTTGAGGTCGGGAGTTCAAAACCATCCTGGCCAACATGGTGAAACCCAGTCTCTACTAAACATACAAAAAATTAGCCGGGCCTGGTGGCAGGTGCCTGTAATCTCAGCTACTTGGAAGGCTGAGGCGGGAGAATTGCTTGAACCTGGGAGGCAGAGATTGTAGTGAGCCAAGATCACACCACTGCACTCCAGCCTGGGCAATAGAGTGAGACTTCATCTCACACACACACAAAAAAATCATAATATAGAATAGAAATAGGTACTATGTTAAATATAATGGTGGCTACTGAACTAAAATGATATATAAATAAGAGTACAGGTTTTTTATTGAAAAAAATTGTGCCATCCATTTTTTAATAGAAAAAAAGAAAAATACATACAAAAAAAGAAAATTAAGAAACATGGATGACAGTCTCTTCTTCCTACCACCCCTTCCTCACCAAGAAATAACTAAACGGATCATTCAGCTTACTATCTCTTTTAAAGGCTTTACATAAAACGGTAAATTGATTGTGACCTTTTAAAAATGCTTTGAGACCTATAAATAAATAAGTAAGAATAATCCTGTCTGGGTGCAGTGGCTCACGCCTGTAATCCCAGCACGTTGGGAGGCCGAGGTGGGCGGATCACCTGAGGTTGGGAATTTGAGACCAGCCTGATCAACATGGTGAAACCCTGTCTCTACTTAAAATACAAAAATTAGTCAGGTGTAGCGGCGCATGCCTGTAATCCCAACTACTCAGGGGACTGAGGCACAAGAATCGCTTGAACCTGAGAGGCAGAGGTTGCAGCAAGCTAAGATCACGCCATTGCACTCCAGCTTGGGCGACAGTGGGAGGCTGTCTCAAAAAAAAAAAAAAATCCTACTGTTAGCTAGACTCAGTTTCCTCAGTTTCTAGGATATCTAAATTTTGGTCTCGGAAAATAATCCATCTTTCTACTAATCTGGTATTATCTTCCTGAGCTGAGTACTGAAACAACTCCCAGGCCATCATATTCACCCTGAGAATAGGAGGATATGGTGCATCATTCGGATTCAATTCAGTAGCTGTGATGCCCATTTGGTCTTGGAGTGGCATGAACTTCTCTACTGTGTAGCCTGTGGCTTTGGAGACCCTTAATACCCACCCTGGTTATCTCACCACACTCAACCCTCTAGGAGAGAAATAATTTTTAAGACAGGGGTGGCATCTGTTATAATCCCTGGCCTGCCAAGTCCCTGTTGATGATGCAGCTATGTTCCATCTCAGGAGAGGTGGGGCAGGAAAAAGCGTGAGAACCATGACTCTATAGAATGTGTTCAATTCTACAGAATTGAAAGAGTTATGCGACTCTTTCAATTAACATTTTGCAGTATATTTTCTTGGCAATATGTTTTCGTCTCAGAGTTATCATGGACCCTAACCTTACTTCTTCCTGACTTCTATGAAAAAAATGAAATCATACTGTATTTATTGCTTTTATGGTTTCTTACAGCACTTTCTCGAACTCCTGACCTCAGGTGATCCACTCGCCTCAGCCTCCCAAAGTCCTGGGATTACAGGCGTGAGCCACTACGCCCGGCCACTTACAGCACTTTCTGAAAACATTTTACAGAACACATTAAAATGTGAGATCTCAATGCAATGATTTATTGCATTATTTATCGCTCATTAAATATTTAATGAGCACATATGAATTACAAGAATTTAAACAGATAAGTGATTTCTAACATTTTATGGTAGTCTCTAGAGTGTCTTCAATTATCCCAAGGACCAGCCTAAAACAACTTGATCTTTTTGGACATTAATAATTTCAAAATTGGATGACTTGATGAATATCCCTAGGAAACTAGAACTTCTAAAACACTTTAGGCAACATAAGCCAGTAGAAAGACAGGTGAGTGGAAGCCCAGGTTTTAAAAAGGCCTATTTCAGGACCTTCTCAAAATCTATGTCTGATCTAGGGCAACCTGCTGACCCAACACTCCTCAGACTTCCAAGACTAAATAAAATACCTTCCCTCTAAGTATCTCAAGGGTTGACTTGCAAGCAACACTTTTACAGGAAGTGTGCCTTCACTACATCAAGTCAGCACTGCAGAGCTCCCTAAGGTCTCAGGTACCCAGCCAAGACATATGAAAGTATACTGACTGGTAAGGACAAAGAAGAATGTTTGTTTCTAATTCTGACCAAAATATCAAAATACATATGGTGTTTCCTTAATGCTGGAAGTGATATGAAGGAAGAACTTGATTACTTCAATTAAGTTATCAAGTCGAGGCCCATAAATTTCTAAAATTCCTAAATGTTTGTCATTTTCTACTGAGGAAACAGAAGAAAGGAATCTGATTTGCTTTGGACAAAAAAAAAAGTGATATATTTATTACACAACATTCTGAAATCTTAATCACTGTACCTCTTTAAGCACAGCACAAACTGTAGCTGGTGCTACTTAACAAGCATTACAACTTTCTTTTTTAAAAGCAATTCTTGAATCCAAGAACTAAAAGAAAGAAATTAAAGCTGTAGAGAATGCTCCAACTTCAGAGGTCTCATACTATACCGTGAATCGTGTCTGTCACCTGGAAACCAGAGTGCTCCAGGCACGATCGCATGGACAAGCCTGCAGCAGAGAACACATGCACATACAGCTAAAGTGGTACATTACCCCCAACGCCCTTCACTCCACCCAACATAAAGACATTCCTTCCCAAAGAGGGGTGGGCTGCGGTCAAACCATCGTTCCATGGACCAGAAATCCGCATTGGCTTCATGCTATAAATCCCAAACATTTAATACCAGCAAGACAAAGACACTCTGAATATATAAAAATTAGACATAGTAGTCTGTGGTTTATTTGGTTATCAAAAGAAGGCACCAAAGCAGGTATGGAAGGACTATTGGTAGTAATTTGGCAACTATCTTGGGAGAGTATCAGCTAAAGAAATATTAGGTTAGACCAAATGGGAACACACAACACTAGAAAAATGTTTTACTTCTGAGAAGGAAGTTTTGACTGCCTTAGGAACAGAGAATTAAACCATACTCAAAAGTATAAGGGAATTTTTTTAAAACAGAATGAACAGAACAACTTAAATTCCTAATGATCCTAACACAATGAGGAAAACAGTGGCAATTCACAGAATTCAGTTACCAGGGACATGACTCCTTCAAGGAGTACCAGCAATGCTGGTCTTTGCATGGTGTGACCTTAGTAACATAAAGAAATAGTTTTAGCAACTGATTTCTCAGTAGCTGGTAGTTTAATATTAACTATTTATGAGTTATTCCATATTTTATTGTGGCTTTTTAATTAAACTGGGGCTAAGAGAAAATAGGGAGGAAGACATTTGTTTTCTAGATTCAAAAAGGACAGTGTCCAGATTTGACTCTTTTGAGTTGCTAATACATATCTGCGTTGTGCCTTGATGCCTTTATTATGGTTAGTACTCAAACAAGCACTAATATTAGCCTTCTATTACTCAAAAAACAAACAAAAACAATTTTCCAGACAACATTCAAGAGAGATCTTTGATGTGTATTATAAACGTTCATGCCTGTGAGACCGCTCATAACGGTGAGGCCAAATCTCTCCATTCATGCACATAAGGAAGTGGCTTAACACAGAGTCACTGTTCTGACAGAGGAAGGGACAAAGCAATCCTCTGAGACTTCCGCCAACTGGCACAGGTTACATTGAATGAACAATACGTACTGACATTTGTGTCTTCCACAATTCATGATAAATAAGCAAACTGGTTATTTGTAATCAGCCAAACTTGCTTCTCTGAAAAGGCTGCTACTGGACGTTGCAGAGCTCATGTTCCTTCCCAGTATCAGAAAGGAAAAAAATCAAGTTACATTTATAGCTAATTTTATACATTTACGCTCTCTTCTAGCAATTCTATCTCTTTCCACAATGCAAAGGCTGAACTATTACTTCTCAAAACTTCTATTAAATTATTCTCTTTTAGTTCAGGGTAGTTCTACAGTTGAGTTTGATTTTCATAATCTATGTAGCTAATGAAAATAACCTCATTTCCATTAAAATTAAAGACAGTCTATGTAAAACAGACACTAAATTATACTCACATGCATTATTTTAAGATCAGACCAATATTTTTATGTTTAATGATTTCCTACAAATAATATTGTATAGTTGTGTGTGTCTTATCTTGTTCATATTTTCAAAAGGACCCATTCTTGACCTTGCCAAACACAGGAATTTTCATAAGCACCCTAAAACTAACACAAATCCTAAACAAAAACTCCAGGATACAGTCAGGAAGTTTGTTTCCGTCTCATCTTAGATAGAAATAGGGGCTAGAAGAGACAGATGTTTGTGGGACAGAAGCTGTGGGGCTGAACCCAATCAGAAAGTTTTACCTTGGCTTTCTGGCACTTAACCTTAGAGAACTGTACCAAAGAGCAGTCATTTCAGTGTCACTATGGAAATAAAGGAAATCAGACATCTTATAATGCCAAGATGAAGAAAAATGAGAAAGTTGAGAATCATCTAGTTATTTTAAACCAAGTCACCTGTAAATCATTTGCTGATCAAAGAACGTGTAAAATGTTACCACCTCTGATTCTCACAGAGGTAAAATGTTCAAAAGCTAAAAACAAGGAAGAGAAATGGAAAGAAGGGACATACTAAACTAAATCTGTCATATAATTAAGGAAAAATGCAAAATACTCTGAGAAAATACATAGGCCTATTATTTGTGCAGTAGTCTTCAATTAACATTTTTCAAAGAAGGAGTGAATTCTAGCCCACCTTAAAGGACGCTATAGCTGCATTTATAAAGTTGGCTTGGGAGATACCAGTTATATTTATATAAGTACACATACATGTATAGGATATGTGTATGCTTTCCTACAACATAGAGCAAAAAGAAGGAAAGCAGAAGATTTGAGTCATGCTATATTTAATTCTCTCTTTAACCCATAATTTTATGAAAGTAATGTGATTTATTATTTGGGGCTCTGTATTTGCTCCGCCACATCTCTCAATTAATGCAAATCTTGACAATTTTTTATCAATCCTGACAATTTATCATAAATTCTGGCTTTTTTTGTTGTGATAGGAACAAAACCCTCATTGTAGACCATAAATATCTCCTTCCATTATAGGCCAGATTCATTCTAAAGAGTTGGCTATACATCAGCAATTTCATCACACCTAGATCACAGCAAAAATAAATAATAGAAACTTTAAAGCTGATTTGAAAATATTTGGAAAGGAATTTAAAATCCCCGGCACAGTGTGTGGCAGCTCAGCTTCTAAAGCACACAGCAGCTGTTGCCTGGCTCGCATCTTAGAAGCTTCTAAGCCTGCTCTCTACTTTGCTTCTTTTGTACCATAGCCATCTTTTGGAGTTCTTGATTTTGGTTCCCCTCCTCATGTTGTCACAGTACTCCCAATGACCAACAGTCTCCAATGGCCATTAATATCTGAAACTCTTAACTGGCAACAAGTATGACTGCTAAACTCCGCAGAGCTAGGAAACCAAATAACTCTGAGACTCTAAGCTTCATGGTTTACTAAGTTTAAACTACAACCAAAAAAGTGTGTTTGAACTAAAGACTCGACCAACTGAATAATTATATTGAAAATATAGATTCCCACCTAAGAAGCAAAGAAATAGTTTTTTTCTAACAAAAATCAGTTTGTTGTCTATGTCAACTGTCAGATTATCAGAGGTATGCTTACTATCCATATAGAAAACTACTAATTTCCCACCCAGTTTTTTTTGGTTGTTTTTTTTTTTTTTTTTTTTTTTGAGACAGGGTCTCTCTCTGTCCCCCAGGCTGCAGTGCAGTGGCATGATCTTGGCTCACTGCAATCTCCACCTCCTGGGCTTAAGAGATCTTTCCACCTCAGCCTCCAAAGTTGCTGGGACCACAGGCACATGCCACCACGCCCAGCTATTTTTTTATAGAGATAGGGTTTTGCCATGTTGCCCAGGCTAGTTTCAAACTCCTGGACTCAAGCAATCCACCTGCCTTGGCCTCCCAAAGTGTTGGGATTACAGGAGTGAGCCACCATGCCCAGCCCTAATTTCCCTTTCTATCCAAGGTGCTTTCAAGTATGGTTTCCACCTTACATCAGTAGATATAGCTTCAGGAATGGAAACTCATTTAACATTTGCCTAATAAAAATATAACTGAGAAGCTAAATGTAGGGTACCTCCCCCCAAATTGGAATTATATGTAAAACATATGCCATTCTATTAGTTTGGTAAGAGTTAATTACATTTTAAGTGGCTTAAATTATTCTTTTTATTTTTCTTAGTTACTTAAGAGTCTTTTTTCTTAGAAATAAATCGGGACATAGAATTCTGTACAAGCAAATTTTATTTCCAGACATTTCTACTGTATTTAACTACTGTCAGGTACTACTTCCAGACTGCTAAAATTTCAAAATGGAAAAAAGACTAACAATTGACAATGAATCTTTATTAGAGGAAGGCTAATTGCCAGGTAGTAGGCTATGCTGCAGCTGGCTTTTACTAAGTGACTCATATAATAAACCAGAACATTCTAGAGCTGGGCTGTCCAACACTGTGGCCACGAGCTACATGTGACTATTTTAATTTAAATTAATTAAAATTAAAAACAATTTAAAACTCAGTTCAACAGCCACACTTGCCACATTCCACATATTCGTTAGTGACATGTGGCTGATGACAAGTGTATCAGACAGCACAGATGCAGAACCCTCCATTACTCCCATCACTACAGCACTGTTCTAGAGCACAGGATTAAACTCCCAGGTTAGTCTAGACCACAGAGGAGCACCTTGTAACACATTTAAAATGCTTCTTATTTAAGTTAGAAATGAAAGCCTCATAAATCAGATTTAAACAATAGTTTTAAATCACATGTAATTTCAGCATCTACTTATTATTCTAAAAGTGTTGTATAAATGCAAAACACAAAAAAACAGCAGAAATGGGACTTAATTGTTGCAGAACATAAACAGTCCTCAAAGAAAAAATGACTATCAAGACATACCAGGCCAAGCGCAGTGGCTCATGCCTGTAATCCTAGCATTTTGAGGACTAGACGGGTGCATCACTTAAGGCCAGGAGTTTGAGACCATCTTGGGAAACATGGTGAAACCCTGCCTCTACAAAAAATACAAAAATTAGCTGGCGTGGTGGCTCACTCCTGTAGTCCCAGCTACTCAGGAGGCTGAGGTGGGAGGATCACCTGAGCCCAGGAGGTCGAGGCTGCAGTGAGCCATGGTTGTGCCACTACACTACAGCCTGGGTGGCAAAGTGAGACCCTGTCTAAGAAAATAAAGGCACATCAGTAAAAGTGCCAAAATAACAATGAAAGATTTCAAAAACTATACTTTGAAACTGCAACTTGATTAAATTTAAAACCCAAGCTGCATGGTGAACACAAGAATCTTTTCTGCTTGTGTATTAACAGCAAGGGGTCTGAGTTTTCAGTTAGCATCAACTGTTGTCCTAGCTGGATGCCAGCTATCTGCACCTAATGACAAAGTGACCTCAGATATCCTCACCAAGTGCACACGTGTGTGGAACAGCTATGCACCTTCAAACATACTAACTTGTTCCCAGCATTTTTAGATCTTAACCATTTCCACAGCTTGACAGAGTCAAGGAAAAGCTATCCATTAAAAGGGTTTCTTCACATTATGACAATTTTTTTAATGAATTAACATCTAGACTGCCAATTTGAACTTTAATATTTCTAAACATATAATCAAATATCATATGGATATGATCTGCTTTTTAGATTGAGCTGAAATAGGCCGGTCTTTTAAAAAATTTAGTTTGAAAACTACTCTGCTCTATTTCATTAGGATAAAAATGGGCCCTTCCAAAGAAGATTAAAATGGATATCAGGGCCAGGCACTGTAATCCCAGCACTTTGTGAGGTCAAGGCGGGCGGGTCACAAGGTCAGGAGATCGAGACCATCCTGGCTAACATGGTGAAACCTCATCTCTACTAAAAATACAAAAATTAGCCAGGCGTGGTGGCAGATGCCTGTAGTCCCAGCTACTTGAAAGGCTAAGGCAGGAGAATGGCGTGAACCCAGGAGGCGGAGCTTGCAGTGAGCCGAGATTGCACCACTGCACTCCAGCCTGGGCAACAGAGCAAGACTCCATCTCAAAAAAAAAAAAAAAAAAAAACAGCCGGGCACGGTGGCTCACACCTGTAATCCCAGCACTTTGGAGGCCAAGGTGGACGGATCACGAGGTCAGGAGATCGAGACCATCCTGGCTAACATGGCAAAACCCCATCTCTACTAAAAATACAAAAAGTGAGCCGGGTGTGGTGGCAGGCGCCTGCAGTCCCAGCTACTCGGGAGGCTGAGGCAGGAGAATGGCGTGAACCCGGGAGGCAGAGTTTGCAGTAAGCCGAGATTGCGCCACTGCACTCCAGCCTGGGTGACAGAACAAGACTCTGTCGCAAAAAAAAAAAACAAAAAAGGAACAGGTATCAAAATCCTACCACAGGCCAGGCGTGGTGGCTCACACCTGTAATCCCAGCACTGTGAGAAGCTGAGGCAGGCAGATCACCTAAGGTCACGAGTTTGAGACCAGCCTGGCCAATATGGTGAAACCCTGTCTCTACTAAAAACACAAAAATTAGCTGGGCATAGCGGCGCACCTACAATCCCAGCTACTCGGAAAGCTGAGGCAGGAGAATTGCTTGAACCCGGGAGGCAGAGGCTGCAGTGAGCCGAGATCGCGCCACTGCATTCCAGCCTGAGCTACATAGCCAGACTCCATCTCAGGAAAAAAAAAAAAAAATCCTACCAGAGAAATACATCAACCTGGCCGGGTGCAATGGCTCATGCCTGTAATCCCAGCACTTTGGGAGGTCACGGCGGGTGGATCACTTGAGGTCAGGAGTTCGAGACCAGCCTGACCAACATGGTGAAACCCCGTCTCTACTAAAAAAATACAAAATTAGCCAGGCGTGGTGGCACACATAACGTCAGCTACTTGGGAGGCTTAGACAGGAGAATCACTTGAACCCGGGAGGCAGAGGTTGCAGTGAGCTGAGATCGCGCCATTGCACTCCAGCCTGGGCAACAAGAGTGAAACTCTGTCTCAAAAAAATATATATATATATCAGCCTAATATTTCTACTGTGCTCAATGTAATAGTAAATTCATGACATTAATAATAATAATAATAAACCCAGACAAGTTGGGATATCCTATAACTGGATAATTCAATAGGTATTTTAATTAAGAATTAGATTATTTAAGAAATATAAAACTTTAGAAAGATTATGACTGTAACAAACAACTCAAAGTTTTAAAGAAATCTCAGAGAAACAGTTATTAAATTCAGCTTCGTTGAGATCATACTTTGTTAACTGGGACTATCCTCTAAAATCTTTTGGATTATGTTACAAAAACAATACCTTCTCCACATTAGAACTTTACAATCTAAATCTGAGCTGAAAATTTTAATCAATATGTAGAACCAAGAATCATCAAGCACTATTAAAGATTTAACCAACGTTGTACCTTCTCTGGATGTAAAACTGGGAATACTTGCACTAGTTTACTAATAAACAATAACTAAAAAAAACACAAATTAACTTAGAATGCAAACCAAGCTGTGCAGCCCAATTAAAGTAAAAGTAAAAGCAATATACTCAAATATCTTTAGTAACACCATTAAAGTATTTAAAATCTCTTTCCAAGGTATCTCAGGAAAGAGGATTTAAAATGTTAACAGGATCCCCCCCTCCCAAAGTAGCCTACCAACTCACCATCTGCAAAATTGCTCCATACAGCCGCAGGAGCACTTTCCGAGGCTCATCGCCAAGGGTGGCTGTGGTGTCAGGCAGGGAGCACTGGAACAGCATGTTGCTAAGGCCACCTCTGTCAGAAATAAGAGGACAGCAAGTATCTTTATTACAGGTGAGCTAAATCACTCTTCTTGGATAAATATGGATGAAAAGTCAGGGTTACGCAAGAACTGTTCTCATCTTATCTCGATTTATTCTCTCAATTTAACTCCATGAGTCACATTAAAAACAGACATTCCCTTTCTGTTTTTCTGCAGTAGAGGTGGGGAAGCGTTTTTGAAATTGCCTGTGTGGGCCGGGCGTGGTGGCTCACGCCTGTAATCCCAGCACTTTGGGAGGCCAAGGCGGGTGGATCACGAGGTCAAGAAATCTAGACCATCCTGGCTAACACAGTGAAACCCTGTCTCTACTAAAAAAAATACAAAAAATTAGCCAGGCGTGGTGGCAGCTGCCTGTAGTCCCAGCTACTCAGGAGGCTGAGGCAGGAGAATGGAATGAACCCGGGAGGCGAAGCCTGCAGTGAGCCGAGATCGTACCACTGCACTCCAGCCTGGGCGACAGAGCAAGACTCCGTCTCAAAAAAAATAATAATAATCTTGAGGCAATATTTAAACCTTCTTCTCTAGGGCTTTCCATTTGATATGTATTAATAGTTCCAAGATCTTCTACGCTAGTGTTACTAAAAATCTGTCAACTGATTTTGACTAGGAGCTTGTTCAAAAAACTTCCAACATTAACTGGTTACCACAGCCTTCAGATGAAACAGGAGACCTCAATACTCTAATCACATACCAAGTAAGTAGCTAAGCAAGGAATCGAACCCAGGCATATAGCTCCAGAGTCCCTGCTTGTAACTAACCATGAAGAGTTGTCAAAGAGATAGGAGGCAAAGCTGGTGAGCACCATGTGCCACATTAAAGATGTCATAGGAGGTCAGGCGCGGTGGCTCACGCCTATAATCCAAGCACTTTGGGAGGCCAAGGCATGTGGATCACCTGAGGTCGAGAGTTTGACACCTGCCTGGCCAACATGGCAAAACCCTATCTCTACTAAAAATACAAATTAGCCGGGTGTGGTGGCACACACCTTGTAATACCAGCTACTTGGGCGGCTGAGGCAGAAGAATCGCTTGAACCCAGGAGGCAGAGGTTGCAGTGAGCCGTTATCGCGCCACTGTACTCCAGCCTGGGCGACAGAGTGAGACTACCATCTCAAAAAAAAAAAAAAAAAAGAAAAGATAAAAGAAAATGTCATAGGAGCTGCGTGAGCTGCAAAATCACCTTCCATCAGGACTACTCTCTAAAAACCTCTATGACACAAACATCTCCGTGTCCTATTACTGCTATAACAAATTACTACAAATTTAGTGGCTTAAAACTGAAAACAGATTCTGATTGAGCTCATTAATTTTTAAAAATAAGGGTAACTAGGTGGAAATGGGGAGTTGGTTTAAGTTTAATGGGTACAGAGTTTCAGTTTGGGAAGATGACAACATTCTGGAGACGGATGGTGGTGATGGTAGCACAACAATGAATGTACTTAATGCCACTAAACTATAAATTTTAAAATTGTTAAAATGGTATTTTTAATGCTGCTTATTTTACCACAATTTTACTTAATTTTATTTATTTATTTTTTTTTTCAGAGAGGGTTTTGCTCTGTCGTCCAGGCTAGAGTACAGTGGCACAATCTTGGCTCACTGCAACCTCCACCACCCAGGTTCAAGCGATTCTCCTGCCTCAGCCTCCCAAGTAGCTGGGATTACACGTGCATGCCAGCATGCTCAGCTAATTTTTGTATTTTTGGTAGAAACGGAGTTTTGCCATGTTGGCCAGGCTGGTCTGGAACTCCTGACCTCAGGTGATCCACCCATCTCGGCCTCCCAGAGTGCTAGAATTACAGGCACACCATGCCTGACCTTATTTTACCACAGTTTTAATAAAAAAGGACGAAGTACTGATATATACTACATGAAACTTAAAAACATTATGCTAAGTAAAAGAAGACAGTCACAAAAGACCACATGTTATATTGATTCCATTCATATGAACTGTCCAGAACAAGGAAATCTATGAAGTCCATTAGTGGTTGCCAGGAGCTGGGGTGGGAAGGGGTACTTAGGGGTAGGGGATGATAGCTAAAAGTTTCTTTTTGAAAGATGAAAATGTTCTAAAACTGACTGTTGTTAACAGCTGCAACTATCTGTGACTACACTAAAAGCCACTGGACTGTACAATTTAAATGGGTGAATTGTATGGTATGTGAACTATATCTCATTTTTTTCTTACCAAATAAAAAATTTGAACGTGCTTCTAGCACAATTTTTTCCCAGATTTAAGTAAGACATATTTAAGAGGTTTTTTCAAAGGTTACTTAAAATGAAAAACCATCATGAGTCTCTAGGAACAAGACAGCAAGAGTCAGGATCTATTTTCCCAGAAGGTTGTCTACCTTAGTTAAAAAGAACAAAAATAAAAGGGAACCCAAAGTTCTTGTCTTCCCAAAGCAAGCTGTGAAGCAGGCCGACAGCGTGTAGATCAAAGGAACCAAAAGCAGCCTTAACCTTTCTGCTAAACTTGGGGTGGCACCTCAACTGTGTGGCTTATCAGAATCCCCCTGCTGCGTCTGGTCACAGCCAACATGGGTTTCTGGCTACCAAGCAACAGAACGGGCATTAAAACAGTTAAAAGCCCTAGTTTTTCTTCCGGTCACATACTCTGGAAATCTCAGTCAAATGCAAAAGCAAACAGATGAAGTACTGTTCTAAATTGTGTAACCTGATTCAAAGTTTACCCCCGTACTGCTAAAGAAGGAAGGCAGACTAGCTTGGCCAGAAACAAGCTCACAACCTGGAAACCCTTCAACTGCTTTGTATTACCTGTAGCCTCTATTGTTCAATAGGTTTTAGTGAATAAATTGTCAATTATTTTTTAGTGACAGCCAAAATAAATGAAGCAAGGTAACTGGCACCAATAACCCAAACTGTGAGAAATTTACCTAGAAAAAAAGCTAGCTACCAATGAGTCAAATAATAATACGACCAGGAACAATAAAATGTGGTGGGAAGAAATGCCAGAAATGGTAGCAAAAATGTAACAGTTCAATTTATCATATAATTTGTCAAAAATATCCTCTCAAGTAAAACCCCAGGAGCTCTCAAGGATTTGCAAGAAGTTTTGAAACCACAAACTTTATCACCTGGCAAAACAGCTTTATAAGTCATAATTAGATATGAGAGGCATGGGCTGGATGTGGTGGCTCATGCCTGTAATCCTAGCACTTTGGGAGGCTGAGGCAGGCAGATCACTTGAGGTCAGGAGTTCAAGACCAGCCTGGCCAACATGGTGTAACCCTGTCTCTACTAAAAATACAAAAATTAGCCGGGCATGGTGGCACGTGCCTGTAATTCCAGCTACTCGGGAGGCTGAGGCAGGAGAACTACTTGAACCCGAGAGGCGGAGATTGCAGTGAGCTGAGATCGTGCCATTGTACTCCAGCCTGGGGGACAAGAGCGAAACACCATCTCCAATAAATAAATAAATAAATAAATTTAAATATATATATATATATATATATGCACACACACACACATATATATGAAAGGCACAAGATACTCAAGCAAAATCTCAAATACAGTGACAATAACACACTTATTCCACACTCAACACAATGACAGGAAGGAAACAGAAAAGAGCAGGAAGTACCTGCTGGCAGGAATTCTCACCCCTGCCCCTCCACACCCAGTGGTGCACGCATCACTAACTGCCAACCCATGATTCCTTAAAACAGAATACTAAGGGAATAACAAGTAGTATAAAGAGGTTCTTTTTTTTTTTTTTTGAGGCAGAGTCTCACTCTGTCACCCAGGCTGGAGTGCAATGGCGTGAACTCGGCTCACTGCAAGCTCCACCTCCCAGGTTCACACCATTCTCCTGCCTCAGCCTCCCAAGTAGCTGGGACTACAGGCGCCCACCACCACACCGGGCTAATTTTTTTGTATTTTTAGTAGAGACGGGGTTTCACCATGTTAGCCAGGATGGTCTCGATCTCCTGACCTCATGATCCACCTGTCTCGGCCTCCCAAAGTACTGGGATTACAGGCATGAGCCACCGCGCTGGTCCAAAGAGGTTATTTTACATAAATTGTTGAGCAAAAATGAAATGAATCATTTCAGCTTCTCTTGATAGCCAGAAGAACTAGGCAAGAGAAAGAAATAAAAGGCATCCAAATTGGAAATGAAGTTAAATTATCCCTGTTTGCAGACAACATGATCTTACATATAGAAAATCCTAAAGACCCCACCAAAAAACTATGAGAACTAATAAGTTCAGTAAGATTGCAGGATACAAAATCAACATACAAAAATCAGTAGCAGTATTATTTCTATATGGGAGGCTCAGGTGGGAAGATCACTTGAGCCCAGGAGGTCAAGGCTGAAGTAAGTGAGCTGTGATCATGCCACTGCATGCCAGCTAATAGCAAATTATCTGGAATGGAAATCAAGAAAACAATCCTGTTTACAATAGCTAACAAAAAAAAAAAAAAGAAAAGAAAAAGAAAGAAATTTAACCAAGGAGGTGAAAGATCTCTGCAATGAAAACTTTATTGATCAGAGAAACTGAAGACACAAATAAATGGAACAATATCCCATGTTCATGTATTAGAAGAATTAATATTGTTAAAATGTCCATACTGGCCAAGTGTGTGGCTCACGCCTGTAATCCCAGCACTTTGGGAGGCTGAGGTGGCGGATCACCTGAGGTCAGGAGTTCAAGACCAGCCTGGCCAACATGATGAAACCCTGCCTCTACTAAAAATACAAAAATTAGCTGAGCATAGTGGTGGGCGCCTGTAATCCCAGCTACTCAGGAGGCTGAGGCAGGAGAATCGCTTGAACTCAGGAGGCTGAGGTGGCAGTGAGCCAAGATCACGCCACTGCACTCCAGCCTGGGCGACAGAGCAAGACTGTCTCAAAAAAAAAAAAAAAAAAAAAGAAAAGAAAAAAAAAAAAGTCCATACTACCCAAAGCAAGCTATACATTCAATGCAATCTCTATCAAAATACCAATGACGTTCTTCATAGAAATAGGAAAAACAATCCTAAAATTTATATGAAATCACAAAAGACCCCAGTAGCCAAAGCAATCTGGAGCAAAAAGAACAAAGCTGGAGGAATCACACTACCTAACTTCAACATATACTACAAAGTCATAGTAACCAAAACAGCATGGTGTTGGCATAAAAACAGACAGAAACCAATATAACAGAATAAAAGCCCACAAATCAACCCACACTTACAGCCACCTGATTTTCAACAAGTGTCAAGAATACAATAGGGAAAAAGACAGTCTCTTCAATAAACAGTGTTGGGAAAACTGGATATCACATGCAGAAGAATGAAATTAGATCCTTATCTCACACCATATACAAAAATAAACTCAAAATGGATCGAAAACTTAAAGTAAGACCTGAAACTATGAAACTGCCGTAAGAAAACATAGGGGAAAAGCTTCATGACCTTGGTCTGAGCCAGGAATTTTTTTTAAAAGACCTCAAAAGCACAGGCAACATGAACAAAAATAAACAAATAGGATTATATCAGACCAAAAAGCTTCTGCACAGCAAAGGAAACAAGAGTGAAGAAACAACCTACAGAATGGAAGAATCTATTTGCAAACTATACATCAGTTAAGGGGATAATATAGAAAATATACAAGGAACTCACAGCAAAGAAAGGAAAAACCAATTAAAAAATGGACACCAGCTACTCAAGAGGCTGAGGCAAGAGGATCACTAGAGCCCAGGAAGTCAAGGCTGCACTGTACTTTAGCCTGGGTGACAGAGCAAGACCCTGTTTAAATATATATATTTGCCCTAAATGGTGGCGTGTGCCTATATTCCCAGCTTGGGAGGTTGACACAGGAGGATTGCTTGAGCCTAAGAGTTTGAGGCTGAAGTAAGCTATGAATGCACCACTGTACTCCAGCCTGGATGACAGAGCAAGATTCCATCCCTCAATAACAAAAACAAGGCAAAAGACCCAACAGACATTTATCAAAAGATGACAAATAAATGGCCAGAAAGCCACGTGTGGTAGGTAGCACGTGCCTGCAGTCCCAACTACTTGGGAGGTTGAGATGGGAGGATTACTTGAGCCTGGGAGGTTGAGGCTGCAAATGAGCTGTGATTGTGCTACTGCACTCCAGCCTGGGTGACAGAGCAAGACCCTGTCTCAGTAAATTAAAAAAAATTAAATAAATGGCCAACAGGTATATGAAAAAATGCTGAACACCACTAGTCATTATTACACTGTCTATTATCAATGATAAAAGATAACAAACGCTGACAAGGATGTGGAGAAAAGGGAACCCTTACACACTGTTGATGGCAATGTAAGTTACTACAGATATGAAAAACAGTATGCAGGGTCCTCAGAAAATTAAAAACAGAATTACCATTAAGATCCAGCTCCTGCTCATCAAAGCAAGTTTAAAAAAAAAAAAATCCAGGCTTGGCGCAGAGGCTCATGCGTGTAATCCCTGCATTTTGGAAGGCTGAGGCGGTCAGATCACCTGAGGTCAGGAATTCGAGATCAGCCTGGCCAACATGGTGAAACTCTGTCTCTATTAAAAATACAAAAAAATTAGCCAGGCATGGTGGTGCACATCTGTAATCCCAGCTATTTGTGAGGAGGAAGCACAAGAATCACTTGAACCCGGGAGGCAGAGTTGCAGTGAGCCGAGATCGCACCACTGCACTCCAGCCTGGGAGACAGAGCAAGGCTCAGTCTCAAAAAAATAAAAAATAATAAATTAAATAAAATAAAAAATTAAAAATCCAGCAATCCCATTACTGGTAATACATCCAAAGGAAATGAAATCAGTACATCAGACATCTACACTCTCATGTATATTGCAGCACTAGTCACAAAAGCCATCAATTGATTATAGAATAAGTGTAAGTGTCCATCAACAGATGAATAAAGAAAATGTGGTATATATACACAGTAGAATCCTATTAAGCCTTATAAAAGCATGAAATTCTGTCATTTGTGACAATATGGATGAACCTGGAGGACAGTACTTATATTAAGCAAAATAAGTCAGGCACAGAAAGACAGTAACAATGTGATCTCACTTGTGTAGAATCTAAAAAAGTTGATCTCATGGAAGTTGAGAATAGTGCTTACCAGAGGCAAGGGGAGGCGAGGGGAGACAGGGAGAGGTTGGTCAACTGGTACGATATTATAGTCAGATGGAAGAAATAAATTCACCTTATACCCCATAAATAGGACAATTATTATTATTATTATTTTTTGAGACTGAGTTTTGCTCTATCATCCAGGCTGGAGTGCAATGGTGCAATCTCGGCTTACCGCAACCTCCGCCTCCCAGGTTTAAGCGGTTCTCATGCCTTAGTCTCCTGAGTAGCTAGGATTACAGGCTCCCGCTACCACGCTCAGCTAATAATTTTTGTATTTTTAGTACAGGTAGGGTTGCACCATGTTGGTCAGCTGGTCTCGAACTCCTGACCTCAAGTGATCCAATCGCCTCGGCCTCCCAAAATGCTGGGATTACAGGCGTGAGCCACCGCATCCGATCAATATGTACAATTATTACATGTCAATTATAAACATTATGAATAATGCTCCAATGTTTCAGCACTTACATCAAATACACAGGTTATAAAATTATAAAATTCTGGCCGGGCACAGTGGCTCACGCCTGGAATCCCAGCACTTTGGGAGGCAGAGACGGGCAGATCATCTGAAGTCAGGAATTCAAGACCAGCCTGATCAACATGGTGAAACCCTGTCTCTACTAAAAATACAAAATTAGCCAGGCGTGGTAGCACATGCCTGTAATCTCAGCTACTCAGGAGGCCGAGGCAGGAGAATCGCTTGAACCCGGGAGACGGAGGCTGCAGCGAGTTGAGATCGTGCCATTGCACTCCAGCCTGGACGACAGAGTGAAACTCCACCTCAAAAAAAAAAAAGAGATTATTTAATGCCTGTTACATTCTATAGCACTGTAAAACAAGAAAAACCCATGCTACATGCTACAGTGATACAACAACTTAGTAGGCTGCCCAAGGTCTTGAAATATGTCATCTCTAGGCCAGGCACGGTGGCTCACGCCTGTAATCCCAGCACTTTGGGAGGCTGAGGCGGGTGGATCACGAGGTCAGGAGTTCAAGACCAGCCTGGCCAACATGGTGAAACCCCATCTCTATTAAAAATACAAAAATTAGCTGGGCATGGTGGCGGACACCTGTAGTCCCAGCTACTCAGGAGGCTGAGGCAAGAGAATCGCTTGAACATGGGAGGTGGAGGTTGCAGTGAGCCGAAATCAGGCCACTGTACTCCAGCCTGGGCAGCAGAGTGAGACTCCATCTCAAAAAAAAAAGAAAAGAAAAGAAAAAGAAAGAAATATGCCAACTCTAATGTCAAACATCTATCTATTTTTAATTATTTGGGTTTTTTCCCCTGTCATTTTTAGCAACGGGGATATTTTGGGATTCATGTATGTGAATCAGCTGAATGAATGCTTAGGCAGATGACAAACCTGAGGAACTGTCTGCTCCAACCTGTAACACAAAGATTTCCACCTGATAAATTAAGATAAGAAGTGACCTAACCAACTGTATTTTGCTGAAAAGCAAAAAAGCCACTGAAAGCCCTGCAAACTGTCTACAAGTCACAGGGCACCCAGTCCAGCACATACAGGGCTTAGTCCCCAAGGCTGAGGGCCTGGACCTAGGAGAAAATAGAGCAGGCAGTTCCATGACTATCATCTAAAAGTCAAAATGACTAGAAAGAAAAAAAAATCACGACATAACCAGTGTCTCAACAGAAAAATGATCTTTAAGCCATAGGGCTGGCTACATAGAAAAGAGAATACAGCATAATATCAAAACAGCTACTGAATTTAGAGCACAAGGAAAATAAGAAAAAAAGCAGACTTTTGAAAAATTTCTTCTAACCATCTAAAATTCAAATTGCAGCTATGGCTCAGGTGAAAAAAAAAGTGCTGCAGTAAAACATCAGCATCTCTACGGAGTAATCAGGACGGTCTTAACCCCCAGCTCTCTGAACACAAGAAAAGCCAGGAGGTACCATTAAAAGAACAGGCTAGGCCAGGCACAGTGGCTAACACCTATAATCAATCTCAACACTTCAGGAGGTCAAGGTGAAAGGATTGCTTCAGCCCAAGAGCTGCAGACCAGCCTAGGCAACATAACAAGACTTGATCTCTACAGATTTTTTTTTTTAATTGGCCAGGCATGGTGGCATGAGCCTGTGGTCTCAGGTACTTGGGAGGTTGAGGTGGCACGACCGCTTGAGCCTGGAAGGTTGGGGCTGCAGTGAGCCGTGATCACATCACTGCACTCCAGCCTGGGCAACACAAAAACCCTGCCTCCAAAAAAAAAAAAAAAAAAAAAAAAAAAAAAAAGACCAGTCCAGCCCAGGTGGAGTGCTGGCTCTGCACAAAATAGCTGTGTGACCTTGGGCAGGCCTCCAAGTCTGTTTTCACACCATAGAACAATGTAGCAGTATCTAACAGAAGTTTCTGCGAAAATTACATGAGATCATATGAGCTGTTCACTTATCAGCACCAATTGCAAAGCAAAGGTTAATATTTAAGAGGATGCCAGAAGGAAGAAAGGATAAAGCTCAGTCTTAAGAATTCTACTCCAGCACGGCTCAGCCTTGACGCTTCATATCTGGGGCCAGGTCATTCTTTGCTGAGGGGCAAAGCTGTCCTGTGTACTGCAGGAATGTTTAGCAGCAACACTGCCCTCTATTCACTAGATGCCAGCTGTGCTGCCACCAACATGGTAACAATAAAAAACACGTCTGGCCGGGCATGGTGGATCATACCTGTAATCCCAGCACTCTGGGAGGCCCAGGCGGGTGGATCACGAGATCAGGAGTTCAAAACCAGCCTGGCCAACATGGTGAAACCCCGTCTCTACTAAAAATACAAAAATTTGCCGGGCGCAGTGGCAGGCACCTGTAATCCCAGCTACTTGGGAGGCTGAGGCAGGAGAATCGCTTGAACCTGAGCAGCAGTGGTTTCAGTGAGTCAAGATTGAGCCACTGCACTCCAGCCTGGGCGACAGAGTGAGACCCTGTCTCAAAAAAAAAAATGTTCAAACATTACCAAGTGGCGAGGTGGGGGTATAAAATCACCCCATTATTCCTTTACTTTTTATCACTTTCTGCAGTTTTTACCTATTTTTCCTTCCCCAAAATTTGAACACCAATTTGTTCTCTAGCTTGATTCCCAACTTATAATCTTTTCCTTCCTCTATTCAAAATAATTTCTTCCTCCTGATTTGCCTATTTCAGTTAACAGTAGTGCCCTTTTCCCACTCACCCAGGCTCAAAATCTTCCTCGTTTCCAATGGCCTGGTCCTCTCCCTATCTCCCAAATTCTCTCCTCCTTTCCATTCTCAATGCTCCTGCCCAAATGTACATCCTCCCCCAACCCCCACTACAGCAGCCTCCTCTCTGGTCTCCCAGCTTCTTGATCCCTCTCTCCTCTATGCTATCCCCCAGGCCACCTTAGAAAGTGTTTCTAAAATACAAATTTCAAGCCGCCACTGTCCCTAGCACAGTCCTTGGAACATAGCATGCCTCTGCCTACCCTTCCCACCTAGGAGGTCCTTCCACCAGGCATGGTCAGAAGTACCCCCTCCCACTTTCTGATAAAGTGCTTGCATCCCTTCTAGCCCACGCTGACTCCCAGTCAATACTCGACAAAAAGAGTACTAGGCACATTAAGATGTGTAAATACATTATGAAAGACATGAAAATTACGATCTCACTGTGGAAAACTAAAGACAAGGGCTGTGCCCCAGCACGCAGCAGAACGAGGAGATTCCCTGCCACTGACACAGAATGGAGAGGTCCTGGAAGGACGCTAGACAGGCTGACGGGGCTCCACCAGAGGGGAGAACAGGAAGGACAACGTGGGCATCACTGAAAGCAATATATGATAGATAACAGAAGACGTGCCTTTATTATTATTATTATTTAAATTCTACTCCTAGCTGGGTGCAGTGGCACGTACCTGTAGTCCCAGCTAATGAGGAGGGTGAGGTGGGATGATCGCTTGAGCCCAGGAATTCCAGGCTGCAGTGAGCTATGATCCCACAAATGCACTCCAGCCTGGGCAAGAGCAAGACCCTGTCTCAAAAAAAAAAAAAGAAAGAAAGAAAGAAAAATACCACTCAACCACTCAACCTTCTGGTTTCTAGTCCAGCATGTAAGAAGCTTAAAAGTCGCCACCTGATCCTAACAACATGTAAAAAGCTGAATGAACTGAAAAATCAACTCAAAGAAATAAGGTGCCTGGGCGCAGTGGCTCACGCCTGTAATCCCAGCACTTTGGGAGGCCAAGGCGGGAGGATCACGAGGTCAGGAGATCGAGACCACCCTGGCTAACACGGTGAAACCCCGTCTCCACTAAAAATACAAAAAATTACCCTGGCGTGGTGGCGGGTGCCTGTAGTCCCAGCTACTTGGGAGGCTGAGGCAGGAGAATGGCGTGAACCTGGGAGGCAGAGCTTGCAGTGAGCCAAGATCATGCCACTGCACTCCAGCCTGGGTGACTGCAAGGCTCTGTCTCAAAAAAAAAAAAAAAGAAATGAGGTTAAGGGGGAAACTGCTGCCTCCCAAATTGGACAGACAGACAGGCAGATACAGAGAATCACAGTTTACTGAAGCAAAATCCTCCACCAAATCAGCACTAGGGTAGGAAAACCCTAACTATAACTAACAAATTCCTGGAGGCTCAGTGTGGACAACTGTGAGAGTTTAAAACTCCAGGAGACCCAATTACTGGGGAGCCCCATTCTTTGACGAGTTTTACCTCCAGGAGCTCTACCAGTTCCTTACAGTGAAAACTGAGGGGGGAAAAAATCCCTTCATGCTTCCAGCAGAGGGAGGGGCAAAGAAACCTTTTTTTTTTTTCTTTTCTTTTTTTTTTTGAGACACAGTCTCGCTCTGTCCCCCAGGCTGGAGTGCAGTGGCGCAATCTCGGCTCACGGCAAGCTCCACCTCCCAGGTTCACACCATTCTCCTGCCTCAGCCTCCCAAGTAGCTGGGACTACAGGCGCCCGCCACCATACCGGGCTAATTTTTTGTATTTTTAGTAGAGACGGAGTTTCACCATGTTAGCCAGGATGGTCTCAATCTCCTGACCTCGTGATCCTCCCGCCTTGGCCTCCCAAAGTGCTGGGATTACAGGCGTGAGCCACTGCGCCCGGCCTCTTTTTTTTTTTTTTAAATACACCAGAACATTCTGTTCTTAACAAGGTCTGCCCTGAGGAGAAATTATTTTGCCAGCGCCTAACCTTTTGGGATTTTCTCAGAGCCTAAACTTCTTGGGAGAGGGCAAATACACAATTCCAGCCCCCTCTGGCCATTCTGTCCCACCTAAGTGGGGAGGAGAACTAAGAAAAATGGGTAATGTTCACAGTCTAAGTGCACAGGCTCACCAAAAGACTGAGACCTCACCATAGGACTATAGGTTAAACATTCAAAAATCAACAACAGGCTGGATGTGGTGGCTCGTGCCTGTAATCCCAGCACCTGGGGAGGACAAGGCAGGTGGACCACTTGAGGTCAGGAGTTCAAGACCAGCCTGGCCAACATGATGAAACCCTGTCTCTACTAAAAATACAAAAATTAGCAAAATGTGGTGGTGCACACCTGTAATCCCAGCTACTCGGGTGACTGAGGCACGAGAATTGCTTGAATCCAGGGAGTGGAGGTTGCAGTGAGCCGAGGTCACGCCACTGCACTCCAGCGTGGGTGACAGAGCGAGACTCTGTCTCAAAATAAAAAAAAAAAAATAAAATCAATTAATATAATCTACCACATCAACAGGCTAAAGAAGAAAAATCACATGATCATATCAATAGATGGAGAAAAACTATCTGACAAAATCCAACACCCACTCATGGTAAATAATAAACTCTCAGAAAATGAGGAATAGAGAGGAACTTCCTCAACTTGATAAAGAACATCTATAAAAAACCTACAGCTAACATTATACTTGATGAGAAAGTCACAGCTTTTCTATGAAGAACAGGAACAAGGTAACAATGTTCCCCCTCACCACTTTTTTTCAACATCATAGGAAGTCCTAACTAATAAGAAAAGGAAATTAAAAGTATACAGATTAGGAAGAGAGAAATAAAACTTTGTAGATGATATGATTATCTATGTAGAAAATCAGAAAGAAGTGACAAAAAAATTTCTGGAATAAGAGATTATATAGCAGGACTGCAAGATACAAGGTTAATACATAAAAGTCAACCCGTTTCCTATATACCAGTGACAAATAAGTGGAATTTGAAATTAAAAGCACATTACCATTTATATGAGCACCCCCAAAAATGAAATACTTATATATAAATCTAACAAAATGTGTATAAGCTCTGGTTGAGGAAAACTATAAAACTCTGATGAAAGATATCAAAGAAGAACTAAACAAATGGAGAGATATTCCATGTTCACGGGTAGGAAGACTCAATATTATCAAGATGTCGGTTCTTCCCAACTTGATCTGTAGATTTAACGCAATCCCAATGAAAACCCCAGCAAGTTATTTTGTGAATACCAATGAACTGATTCTAAAATTTACAGGGAAGCCAGGCACAGTGGCTCACGCCTGTAATCCCAGCAATTTGGGAGGCCAAGGTAGGCGGATCACTTAAGGTCAGGAGTTCCGAGACCAGCCTGGCAAACATGGTGAAACCCTGTCTCTACTAAAAATACAAAATTAGCTGGGCGTGGTGGCGTGCACCTATAATCCCAGCTACTCGGGAGGCTGAGGCAGGAGAATCACTTGAATCCAGGAGGTGGAGGTTGCAGTGAGCTGGGATCATGCCACTGCACTCCAGCCTGGGCAACAGAATGAGACTCCATCTCAAAAACAAAAACAAACAAAAAAAAAATGATAATAATAATAAAGTTCATAAGGAGAGGCAAAAAGCCTAGAATAGCCAATGAAGAATAAAGTCAGAGGACTGACACTACTCAACTTCAAGAATCATTATGAAGCTACATTAATTAGGCCAGGCGCGGTGGCTCATTGCCTGTAATCCCAGTACTTTGGGAGGCTGAGGTGGGCAGATTACCTGAGGTCAGGAGTTCGAGACCAGCCTGGCCAACATGGTGAAACCCTGTCTCTACTAAAAATACAAAAATTAGCTGGGCGTGGTGGTGGGCGCCTGTAACCCCAGCTACTAGGGAAGTTGAGGCAGGAGAATTGCTTGAACCTGGGAGGCAGAGGTTGCAGTGAGCCAAGATCGTGCCATTGCACTCCAGCCTGGGCAACAAAAGTGAAACTCCATCTCAAGAAAAAAAAAAAATACAAAATGAGCCAGGTATGGTGGTACACACCTGTAATCCCAGCTACTCAGGAGGCTGAGGCATGAGAATCACTTGAACCTGGGAGACAGAGGTTGCAGTGAGCCGAGATCATGCCATTGTACTCCAGCCAAGACACTATCTCAAAAAATAAAAACAAAAAAGCTACATTAATTAAAACAGTGTGGTATTGGCAAAAGAAAAGACAAATGGATCAATGGAACAGACTAGAGAGTACAGAAATACACTCACATGGTCAACAGATCTTTGACAAACGAGCAAAGGCAATACAATGTAACAAATGTTTTTTACAACAAACCATTTGTTGTTTCAACAAATGGTCCTGGAACATGCCCCGCGCGGTAGCTCACACCTGTAATCCCAGCACTTTGGGAGGCTGAGGCGGGTGGATCACCTGAGGTCAGGAGTTTGAGACCAGCCTGACTAACATGGAGAAACCCCATCTCTACTAAAAATACAAAATTAGCCAGGCGTGGTGACACATGCCTGTAATCCCAGCTACTCAGGAGGCTGAGGCAGGAGAATCGCTTGAACCTGGGAGGTGGAGGTTGCGGTGAGCCGAGATCACGCCATTGCACTCCAGCCTGGGCAACAACAGCAAAACTCCGTCTCAAAAAAAAAAAAAGAAAAGTCCTGGAACAACTGGACGTCCACATGCAAAAAAAAATCTAGACAGACATTACACTTTCCAAAAATTAAATCAAAATGGATCATAAACCTAAATATAAAATACAAAACTAGATAATTTCTAGATGGTAACATAGAAGAAAATCTAGATGACCTTAGGTATGGTGATTGCTTTTATTTATTTATTTACTTTTTTTGAGACGGAGTCTCACTCTTGTCGCACAGGCTGGAGTGCAGTGCCGCAATCCCGGCTCACTGCAACCTCTGCCTCCCAGGTTCAAGCGATTCTTCCTGCCTCAGCCTCCCGAGTAGCTGGCATTACAGGTGCCCATGACTACACCGGACTAATTTTTTTGTATTTCTAGAAGAGACAGAGTTTCACCATGTTGGCCAGGCTGGTCTCGAACTCCTGACCTCAGGTGATCCACCCATCTTGTCCTCCCAAGTGCTGGAATTACAGGCATAAGCCACTGCGCTCAGCCAGATTACTTTTAGATACAGCATCAAAAGTATGATCCATGAAACAAATAATTGATAGGCCAGACTTCATTAATATTAAAAACTGCTTTGCAAAAGATACTGTCAAGAGAATGAAAAGTCACAAACAAGGAAAAAATATTTGCAAAAGACACATCTGATAAAGGACTGTTAACAAAAATATATAAAGAACTCTTAAAATTCAAGAATAGGAAAACACTTTCCCACTCAAGAAGGTGTGGCAGGTGCCTGGCACGGTGGTTCACGCCTGTAATCCCAGCACTTCGGGAGGCCGAGGCGGGAGGATCACGAGGTCAGGAGATCAAAACCATCCTGGCTAACACGGTGAAACCCCGTCTCTACTAAAAATACAAAAAATTAGCCGGGCGTGGTGGCAGCTGCCTGTAGTCCCAGCTACTCGGGAGGCTGAGGCAGGAAAATGGCGTGAAACCGGGAGACGGAGCTTGCAGTGAGCCGAGATCGCGCCACTGCACTCTAGCCTGGGCAACAGAGCGAGAGTCTGTCTCAAAAAAAAAAAAGAAGCTGTGGCAGGAAAAAAAAAATTAAATTAAAATTTTAAAATGGGCAAGAGGCTCTGTGGCATGCCCCTATAGTCCCAGATACTTGGGAGACTGAGGCAGGAGGACTGCATCTGTGAATATCCACTACACTCAAGCCTGAGCAATGTAGCAAGACCCAGTTTCTTAAAAAAATAAAAAGGAAAAAGAAAAAGACACAAACTGACATCTCATCAAAGATATACAGATAGCAAATAAGCATCTGAAAAGATTTTCATCATATGTCATTAGAAAGTTGCAAATTAAAATAAGATACCTGACTGGGCACGGTGGTTCACGCCTGTAATCCCAGCACTTTGGGAGGCCAAGGTGGGCAGATCACCTGGGTCAGGAGTTCAAGACCAGCCTGGCCAACACAGTGAAACCCACCTCTACTAAAAATACAAAAAATTAGCCGGGCGTGGTGGCAGGCGCCTGTAATCCCAGCTACTCAGGAGGCTGAGGCAGAGAATTGCTTGAACCCGGGAGGCGGAGGTTGCAGTGAGCCAAGATCACACCACTGCACTCCAGCCTGGGCAAAAGGGCAAGACTCTGTCTCAAAACAAAAACAAAAAACAGCCAGGCGCAGTGGCTCATGCCTGTAATCCCAGCACTTTGGGAGGCCGAGGCGGGTGGATTACCTGAGGTCAGGAGTTCAAGACCAGCCTGGCCAACATGGTAAAACCCCATCTCTACTAAAAAATACCAAAAATTAGCCAGGCGTAGTGGCAGACGCCTGTAATCTCAACTACTCAGGAGGCAGAGACAGGAGAATCGCTTGAACCCAGGAAGCGGCGGTTGCAGCAAGCCAAGATCGCGCCATTGCACTCCAGCCTGGGCAACAAGAGCGAAACTCCGTCTCAAAAAAAAAAAAAAGGAAAGAAAAAGAAAATGAGAGACCATTATATGCCTATCAGAATGACCAAACACCAGAATGCTGACACCACCAAATGCTAGTGAGGACATGGAATAACAGGAAATCTCATTCACTGCTGGTAGGAATGCAAAATGTTACAGCTACTCTGGAAGACAGTTTGGCAGTTCCTTACAAAACTAAGCATAACTCTCACCATATGACCAGCAATCATGCTCCTAAGTATTTACCCAAATGAAAACCTACACATGAATGTTTAGAGTAACTTTATTCATAATTGCCAAAACCGTGAAGTAACCCAGATGTCCTTCAGTAGGTGAATGGATAAATAAACTGTGGTATATCCAGATGACAGAATACTACTCAGTATTAAAAAGAAGTGAGTTATCA
Organism: Pongo pygmaeus; assembly: GCF_028885625.2. Classification (NCBI taxonomy): domain Eukaryota; kingdom Metazoa; phylum Chordata; class Mammalia; order Primates; family Hominidae; genus Pongo; species Pongo pygmaeus. The sequence continues at coordinate 6,825,223 of NC_072382.2, read as the reverse complement.
AGCCATGAAAAGACACAGGGAGGCTGGGCACAGGGGCTCACGCCTGTAATTCCAACACCTTGGGAGGCCAAGGCAGGCAGATGACAAGGTCAGGAGTTTGAGACCAGCCTGGCCAATATGGTGAAACCCTGTCTCTACTAAAAATACAAAAAATTAGCCAGGCGGGGTGGCACATGCCTGTAATTCCAGCTACTTGGGAGGCTGAGGAAGGAGAATTGCCTGAACCTGGGAGGTGGAGATTGCAGTGAGCCAAGATCGTACCATTGCACTCCATCCTCGGCGACAGAGCGAGACTCTGTCTCAGAATAAAAAAATAAAAAGAAAAATAAAAAGAAGAAGAAGAAAAGACAAGACAAGACACAGGGAAACTCAATGCATATAAAGTGAAAAAAGCCAAACTGAAAAGACTACACACTATATGATTCCAATTCTATGACATTCTGGAAAAGGCAAACCTATGGAGACTGTAAAAAGATCAGTGATTGGCTGGGCTTAGGAGGGAAAGAGGGATAAACAGACATTAAGTAGAGGATTTCTAGGGCAGTGAAACTATTCTGTATGATACTACAGATGGTCTCCAACTTATGATGGTTCAACTTATGATTTTTCGACTATACAATGGTACAAAGGTGATATGTATTCGGAATAAACCATACTTCGAGTAAACATACAACCATTTTATTTTTCATTTTCAGTAATCAATAAATTACATGAAATATTTAACACTTTATTATAAAAACAGAGTGTTAGATTATTTTGCCCAACTGTAAGCTAATGTGTAAGTGTTCTGGCAAATTAAAGGTAGGCTAGGCTAAGATATGCTGTTCAGTAGATTTGATGTATTAAATGCATTTCAATTTATGATGGTTTATCAGGGCATAACCCTGTTGAAGTAACCTCATCATGTAAAAGCAGTGTCAATACAATGGTGGATACATGTCATTATACGGTGGCCAAAAACCACAGAATGTACAACAGCAAGAATAGGATGTAGTGTGTTATGGACTCTGAGTGATAATATGTCAATGTAGGTTCCTCAGTTGTAACAAATGTACCATTCTGGTGGGGGAAGCTGAGAAAGGGGAAGGCAGTGCCTGTGTGCAGGCAGGGGATTATATGGGAACTCACTGTACTATCTGCTCAATTTTGCTGTGAACCTAAAACTGCTCTAAAACTGGGCACAGTGGCACACACTTGTAATCCCACCTACTAAGGTGGCTGAGGCAAGAGGGACCACTTGAGCCCAGGAGTTCAAGACCGGCCTGGGTAACACAGTGAAATCCCCCATTTCTAAACAAACAAATACAAGCTGCTCTAAAAAATTAAGTGTATTAGTTTAAAAAGGAAGAAAGAAAAAGAAAGCCAGCAAGCCAGCCACCCAAGGAACAAAACTTTCCAGTAAAAACAAAGTTTAAATAAAATTGTATCTTGAAAAATGAAACTGAAAATTGTTTCTGTTCTTATATGTAACATAATTTAGGTTATAATACTACATATTTATGTTTAACTTGAAAAGCAAACGTTTAAAATGAAAAGTAGGGAGTTTGGGCACAATTTTTCCAAAAAAATTACGATGGCACCATAAGACACAATTAACTTCCTATGTGAGTTTTACTGCATAATTTTACAGTTTCTGAGGACTTGGCCAGTCTTTTCATGGGACTCTCTCCATCTTCTGATATGATTCTATTTTGCAGGGCCCAAGGTATAATCCTCCTCAATGATTTTCTTTTCACTGTTAGTGGGTCTGTGGAACGTAATGTCAAAAGATGTGTGAAACTTAGTCACCAACATTTCATTCATTGAACTTCATGAAATCTTGTATCCTTCGCAAGATTTTAAACTTCATTTCACAACTGCTGTGACCTTATCAATCAGCAATGAAAATAACAAACTCTTAAGCTAGGCACGGTGGCTTACGCCTGTAATCCCAGCGCTTTGGGAGGAGGAGGCACTGGATGTAGCCCAGGAGTTCTACACCAGCCTGGGCACCATGGTAAAACCCCGTGGCTACCAAAAAATACAGAAATTAGCCAGGTAGCCAGGCATGGTGGCTCATGCCTGTAATCCCAGCACTATGGGAGGCCGAAGCAGGCAGATCATGAGGTCAGGAGTTCAAGACCAGCCTGGCCAACATGGCGAAACCTCATATCTACTAAAGATACCAAAAAAAAAAAATTAGCTGGCCATGGCACGCGACTGTAATCCCAGCTACTCGGGAGGCTGAGGCAGGAGAATCGCCTGAACCTGGGAGGCGGAGGTTGCAGTGAGCCGAGATCGCGCCATTGTGCTCCAGCCTGGGCAACAGGGCCATACTCAGGAGGCTGAGGCATGAGAATCACTTGAACCCGGGAAGCAGAAGTTGCAATGAGCCGAGATCACACCACTGCACTCCAGCCTAGGCTACAGAGCAAGACTGTCTTTAAAAAAAAAAAAAAGAAAAAGAAAGAAAATGATAATAACATACTATTGATTTGACAGGCAGGGACAGAAGTTAGTATTAAGCTGTGATGTCTGGAAATGAACAAATTTACTAAGTGGTCAGCTCATTAACAACAACTCTCATGTTAGGACAATTTTTATTTTTCCCTATACCACTCATAGTTGGAGAGACTCAGACAAAGACCTCCGTTCATCACACAGCAAAGAGGCGAATTTAAGCTAAAAATGACAATTTCTACACTTATCCAGTTCCGGTGTGCCAGGCACTATCCTGGTGCTGGAGATACAAAGATGGACATGAAATGCCCTCTAGGAATTCAATCTAACAACAGAATGGAATGAATAAACACACACACAAACGTGTTAAGGGTTGTGATAAGAAGGCCTGCATGTACAAAGTGCTAAGGATGAGACACAGAGGGGAAAGAAATTCAGTATGTCTGGTTCTCTCTGAGTTAAGCCTTCAAAGAGGAATTTTAAAAGCAGACACACCAAGGGAAAGGCTGCCAAGCAGAGGGTAGGGGCAAAGAAAGGCCTGGTAACTGAAAACACAAAGCTCATCCAGAAAATGCAGGCTCCAGTGTAACTAGCTCAATGTTAGTTGCTGTGGTTCTGGAGAAGGAGTGATTTTAAAACAGTAATAACAAAAAGAACCAGTCTAAAAAGTTAGGCCAGGCAGGATGCAGTGGCTAATGCCTGTAATCCCAGCACTTTGGGAGGCCAAGGAGGGTGGAACACCTGAGGTCAGGAGTTCGAGACCAGCCTGGCCAATACGGTGAAACCCCATCTCTACCAAAAATACAAAAATTAGCCGAATGTGGTGGTGCATCTGTAACCCTAGCTACTCGGGAGGCTGAGGCACAAGAATCGCTTGAACCCAGGAGACAGAGGTTACAGTGAGCCAAGATCGCACCAGCCTGGGTGACAGAGCAAGACTCCATCTCGAAAAATAAATTTAAAAATAAAAAATAAAAAGGTAGGCCAAGGCTCAAGTTTAGACCATGCAAACAAGTTTGGATTTTATTTTCCAATATTTGAGAAATCCATAGCAACAAGATACAGAATGGATTAGAAGGAACACACAAAATGCAAGAAGATCCTAAGGTACCTCCTATTATAGTGTCTAAGCAAGGACAGCAAAGGGACCAGACTGAAGGTGGGGATACAAAAGTAGCTCATCAGGTTTGAGTTACAACTGTGTGCAGAGGAGGGATTTCTGGGGGAATGCAGAGTTAGAAATGATCCTGGGGCTCTGGCCAGGCTGCTGCTACAAACGCAGAGAGAAAGCAGAAGCACATTCCCGGGTGGGGAGGAGCCAAAGGGTTAAATTTGGAATAGGAATGCACTGAGTTGAAGTGGTGAAGTCTGATCAACTACTGCAGATGCACTGGCACTCAGTGAAACATGGAGCTCCAGAAACAGATTGGGGCCAGGTGTGGTGGCTCAGGTCTATAATCCTGGCACTTTGGGATGCTGAAGCGGAAGGACTGCTTGAGCTCAGGAGTTCAAGACCAGCCTGGGCAACATGGCGAAACCCCATCTCTACAAAAATACAAAAATTAGCCAGTAATGGTGGTGCGTGCCTGTAGTCCCAGCTACTTGAGAGGCTGAGGTGGGAGGATCACCAGAGCCTGGGAAGGCGAGGCTGCAGTGAGCTGTCATCACACCACTGCACTCCAGCCTGTGCGACAGACTGAAACCCTGTCTCCAAGAAAAAACCAAAAACCAGAATCAGATTGGGAAATGTCAGTAAAATTTGATAGCTGGAGCCATAATAACTGCAACTGCCTATGCAGAATCACTGAATTTCAACCAGGCGAATTCCTCTCCTTCTCCCCACCTCCAAATTCCCTTGTCTTTTTTAAAAGCTAGACATCATTCACTTTCCCATGTCCTAAATCACCTTTTTTTCTCTTTATTAAACTTATTCCATAACTACATTCTCTTTCAGAACACAGGACTGAGAGAGTGTACTCTTGCAACATTATGTAAAAAGGTCATCCAATCCAAAAGGAAAGCTGTGTTTTCCAAGACTGCTAACTCCTGGAGAAAAGAAACAAGACATCCTCAATGCTTTCCTAATAACTGGTTTGAGCAAAATGCAAAAGTTTAACTGCTGAGTGACTCTCCCTGGAGAAAGGCATGAAAATGTCTTAAGGCTGGATCTAGGGTGTCCAAACATTTTCACAGGCCGCAGGCTAGCGCACTGGTGCAGGAGACGGGGACACCAGAGACCTGGCAGTTCAGGCTTTGAAGGCAGTAAACAGCCACTGACCTCAGGCAAGTCACTTCTTTAGGTTTTTCACTTCACAGACTGATAAGTACATGGCCTAAAATGATCGCCCTTCTAGTTAAGAATTTTCAGGCCTAACTAAAAGTAGATTAAAGTAAACCTTGGAGAGAGCTGAATTTTTTTTAAGTGCCATTAAGCAATTCAGGGATTATCTAAACAGCCTCGGTTTTCTTTTCTCTGCTTCCTTACCAACTGCCTTTTAACTCTCTCTTAGCTCATAAGCAGTCAGAGGGGCTGAAGCACAAAGAGGAAGTGAAGCTCAAAGAGTTAATTTTGCTGCATTAGTGGCTCTGGTGAAAGACAGTGGGCACGGAAAAGGAATCAAATGACCAAAACTGGGCTTCGGGATTACTGGTGGCAGCCAGCCAGCAAATTTCTAGATACTGCACACAACCTGGTCAGCCAACTAAAAGAAAATTGGCAGAAAATGACGGAACACATTCTTTGTTTTTGTTTTTGTTTTTTTGAGACAGTCTCCCTCTGTCACCCAGGCTGGAGTGCAGTGGCATGATCTCGGCTCACTGAAACCTCCGCCTCCCGGGTTCAAGCGATTCTCCTGCCTCAGCCTCCCAAGTAGCTGGGACTACAGGTGTGCGCCACCATGCCCAGCTAATTTTTGTATTTTTAGTAGATATGGGGTTTCACCATGTTGGCCAGGCTGGTCTCGACCTCCTGGTCTCAAGTGATCCTCCTGCCTCGGCCTCCCAAAGTGCTGGGATTACAGGCGTGACCCACCGCGCCTGGCCGGGAACACATTTTTTTTTTTTTTTTTTTGAGATGGAGTCTCACTCTGTCGCCCAGGCTGGAATGCAGTGGCGGGATCTCGGCTCACTGCAAGCTCCGCCTCCCGGGTTCACGCCATTCTCCTGCCTCAGCCTCCCGAGTAGCTGGGACTACAGGCGCCTGCCACCACGTCCAGCTAATTTTTTGTATTTTTAGTAGAGACGGGGTTTCACAGTGTTAGCCAGGATGGTCTCGATCTCCTGACCTCGTGATCTGCCCGCCTCGGCCTCCCAAAGTGCTGGGATTACAGGCGTGAGCCACTGCGCCCGGCCCGGGAACACATCCTTAAAGCTCTAAATAGAAGGATGCACACACTACGTTGAATGGTTATGTCTTGGGAGCAGAGTGGTGAAAGAAGGTCAGACTTCTGTTAAGTCTGAATACCTACACGCGTACTTCTGTAATTCAAATTTAAGATTAAATATTTTCAAGTTTAAAAAAAGGAAAAAATGGCCGAGCGCGGTGGCTCACGCCTGTAATCCCAACATTTTGGCAGGTCGAAGCGGGTGGATCACCTGAGGTCGGGAGTTCAAGACTAGCGTAACCAACATAGAGAAACCTTGTCTCTACTAAAAATACAAAATTAGCTGGGCGTGGTGGCGTGTGTCTGTAATCCCAGCTACTCGGGAGGCTGAGGCGAGGAGAATCGCTTGAACACGGGAGGCCGTGGTTGCAGTGAGCCGAGATCGCGCCACTGCACTCCAGCCTGGGGACCAAGAGCAAAACTCTGTCTCAAAAAAAAAAAAAAGGAAAAAATATTTCTACCTTACTCTTATTTTAGGAGCCATGCCTCCCACCTTTGTCTAGTAACACAGCTATAGTGATGTCTCAACAGTCTCTTAGGGGATGAGAAAATGCTACTCCTCCACTAACAATGACTCTTGGAGAGGGGAAAAGACATCAAATCGCAAACTCGAGAAACTCACAGAAAAAAGTTAAAAAGTGGTTTGTGTTTTTAAAGCCAGCCACAACACCTTCCTTTAAGGCTCTAAACCGCAGAGACTTTCTAGACCTGTCTTAAGCGTCAGTACCACACGCACTTCGTGATGGAACGGTATTGTTCTCCTAGAATAGAGCCGTTTTCTCATGAAACCGACGTTTTTACAAAAGCCTGCCTGTGGACGGCCTGCGGCGGCCGCGGACCCGCTTTCCTTGGATTTCCCGAGGGCTGGGAGAAGGAGGGCTTTCGCCGGCTGCGGTCCCCGGCCCCGGCCCCGGCCCCGGCCCCGGCCCCCGGCCCACGCCCCCTGCCCGGACCCCGCCCCGGCCCCGCCCCGCGTCACCTGACTGGCCCGCGGCCCCCAGACCCGGCGCCACCGACCTGATGACACTGATGTGGAACTCGTCCTCGCGGAGGCCCCGCCAGGCGCCGGGCAGGAACTCCTTGCACCACAGATAGGCCCTGCGCCGCGTCCGGGGCTCCGGCTGCTCGTCTGCCGGCGGCGGCGACGGGGGCTGGGGCAGCGGCGGCGGCGGCGGGGGCTGGGGCAGCGCGAGCGGCGGCTGTTGGCCGCCCAGCTGCTTCGACTCGAGGTCGCTGGCGGCGTCGCGCTGCTGCCCCACGCCGGGCGGCGGGGCCGCGCTGCCGCTACCGCAGCTAAGCAGCAGCCCCAGGGGCGAGGGCTCCGCCTCGCCCCCGGTGCAGAACTTGGTTTTCATGCCCGACAGGCGGCCGAGGAGGCGCGGGCGGCCGCAGCGCGAGAGGACGAGGCTCAGGGTCCGGCCGGGCGCCCGCCTCAGGGGGCCAAGCGGGAGGCCGCTCGCTGCTCTCTCACTGGCAGGCCAGCGGGGCGGGGGGCCGCGGCGGTTGGGCGCGCGGGGCGGCGGCGGCGGCGGCGGCGGCTGTGGCGACTGCGGCGACTGTGGCGCGGGGATGTGCTGCTCCCCGCTGCACTCGCTCCTCTGCCGCCGCCGCACGAGGAGCGCCGGCCGCGTCACAGCCCGCCCTCGCGCTCGCCACTGATTGGCCGCCGTTCTCAGGCCCGGCGCATCATAACCGCCGCCGCCCTCGCCACGCCGCCTCCCCATTGGCTGCGGCGCCGCCCCCAACCTAGAGCGCTGCGGCCTCCGGGAGCGGGGCCCGGGCGGAGGGGGCGGGGCGTCGAGGGGGCGCCCACGGTCGCAGGGAAGGGGGAGAGGGGAGCGAGGCGCGGGGGGTGCCGGGAGAGCGGCTGCGGGGTGGGACGGAGCCGGACTGGGCCGAGCGAGGGAGGCTCCTGAGCCTCGGAGGACCCCGGGGTTGGCTTTGGGAGCTGAAAGTTTCCTTGGACCCCTCGGAAGCCCCGTGACATCAGAGGCCGGGCCTGGCAGGGGCAGGCAGGAAACGTGTCTGGAGGCTACTGCCCTCTCCGCGTGACCTTGGGCGAGCAGCCTCCTCCTGGGGCTCAGTGGGTGTGATTTTGTAACATTTCCCAGCGCTGCGAGAGGCGCGTCCTCGCCCTGTCCAACGCGGAGCCCGAAGAATTACTAAGAAACCGAGGTCTGAAGGAGGGAAGAGGTGACGGGCTCGAGGCCACAGGGTGGGCCAGGCTGGGCCAGACTGCACGCCGGCTACCGGGGCCCAGCCCTCTGCACGCCTCCCGCAGCCTCAGTTTCCCTGTCCGTGGTACTGAGGATTCTCAGGCCTAGAAGTTCAGGGCTGGAGGCCCCGGGACCGGCGAGGGAGGGGCATCATCCCCGCCATGGGGCCGCTGCAACTGCCCAGAGCACAGGCCAAAGGTGCGTGCCAGGGGGCTACTGGCGTTGTGGACGCTGTCCCCTGCCTCCCCATCCCCCGCAGGAAACAGCCTTGTGACCGTGACTAACGCACCTTTGCCGGGGTAGAGGGGCAAGAGCCCCTGCTACCGTTTGCCACACGCTGCCCAATTTCCCTCACTGCTCCCGTCCTTCCTGGAAGTCAGGTGCTGATACATATAAAAATTACGGATCCCATTTTACGGGACATGAGCTGAAACAGGAGGTTTCCTGGGCTGCCAGGGGCTTAGGAAATCCAGTGCCTGATGCACAGGAAATGCTTCTATGTGGGGAGTTCACAGTCTTCCAGAAGCAAAAAAAAAATTTTTTTTTTTGAGACGGAGTCTTGCTCAGTCGCCCAGGCTGGAGTGCAGTGGCACGATCTCGGCTCACTGCAACCTCCGCCTCCCGGGTTCACGCCATTCTCCTGCCTCAGCCTCCCGAGTAGCTGGGACTACAGACGCCCACCACGACGCCCGGCTAATTTTGTGTGTGTGTGTATTTTTAATAGAGACGGGGTTTCATCGTGTTAGCCAGGATGGTCTCGATCTCCTGACCTCGTGATCCACCCGCCTCGGCCTCCTAAAGTGCTGGGATTACAGGAGTGAGCCACCGCGCCCGGCCGCAAAAACCTTTTAGAGTGTGTACTTGGCTGAACTTGCTCCACGCAAAATGGTCTTATTTAAGGATAAAAATGAAAGGGGACTTTTGTAAGGCTGCTGTGGCGACAGGCCTGGAAGTTGACCTGCAGGGAGGTAGGAGAGACCAAGACCCCTGGGACGGAGGCCGGCCACTGGATGTTTGAAAGGCTGAGAAGCCAAGGGCTTCAATCTGGGGAGGCTGTTTGGATAAAGGAGCCAAGGACTTTCTCTAAAAATACCAGCTCACAGGGAGGTGGGGCCATGCCAATGGCCTGCCCAGGTGACAAGCCCTTTGTCCCACTGTCCCGTGGCACCAGTCTGGTAGTCTCAAAGGAATGCCAGAAATCTGGCCAGGAGGAAGGGACACTAAAGTAAGGAGTGGCCCTCTACAATTTGAAATAACTCTTTCTGGCATCTGCTGGCTTTTGTTAGGAAAAGCCTGAGACATTTTTATGGGATCACAGTTCCCTGTGGGAGGAAGAGGTTGCCTTAAGGCCAGGAATGGTGGCTTATGGCTGTAATCCCAGCACTTTGGGAGGCCAAGGCAGGAGGATCACTTGAGCCAGGAGTTTGAGACCAGCCTGGCCAACATAACGACTCTGTCTCAAAAAGTAAAAATGAAAAAAAAAAAAAATTAACAGGGCATGGTGGCTTACACTTGTCCAACTACTTGGGAGGCTCAGCCAGGAGGATCAATTGAGCCTGGGAAGTCAAGGCACCCACTGCACTCCAGCCTGAGTGACAGAGTGAGACCGTATTTGCTGAATGAATGAATCAGTGAGCTCCTGGCTCAGCAATTGTTAACTTATGACTTTGGGCTGAGCCTTGGTTTCCTCAACTATAAAATGGGGATTATAATACCCGAGCACCCAGGATTGAATGAGAGAACGTATGCAAAATGCATAGCATGCAAGAAGTAACCGTCTGGTTGCATGCAGTGCATTGCATGGCGTTGCCTTTGCCAGTGGTTGGTTTTCAGAGATGAATAATGCATGCACTTGTAGCAGTTCACAGCTTGGGAAGACAGTGTCGTATAAGAAAAGAATTTGGGCCGGGTGTGGTGGCTTACGCCTGTAATCCCAGCATTTTGGGAGGCCAAGGTGGGAGGTTTGCTTGAGGCCAGGAGTTCAAGATGAGCCTGGGCAACAAGTGAGACCCTGTCTCTACAAAAAATAAAATAATTGGCCAGGCACAGTGACATGCGCCTGTAGTCTCAGCTACTTAGAAGCCTGAGGTGGGAGGATCCCTTGAACCCAGGAGTTCAAGGCTGCAGTGAGCCATGATCACGCCACTACTCTCCAGCCTGGGCAACAGAGGCTGTCTAAAAAAATAAAAATACAGTTTAAACAAAAATAATTCAAACACTCCGATAACCAAAATGTCAATGTCTGTGCACAAGTAGACAAGAGTTTGAGAGAAACTTGCTATGGCAGGCACTGGTCCTAAGGAGAGGTTGTTCCAATTACCAAACCTTTTCCTCTAGGATAAGATAAAAAAATTATCCAAAAGCTCTGTGATTGATGCTGAATTCTGAGAGCAGACTCAGAGGGTGGGTGATGGGCCTTAGGAGGGATAGAGGAAAGATTGGGAAGTTCCCGTCCACTCTCTGAATTTCCTGCTGATGGGTTCCTCGGGGTCCACCCACGGGCCTCAGCCCTGCCACCAACTCCAAGGCCTGTTCTGAGAAAGGGCTTTGTGAGTCTGACTCCCCCCGAGATGGGGGAACCCGCTGTCAAGCACGTGGTAGGAGCAGGCTTTGAGCACTTTCAAAGATGCTGCATGCAGCAAGTTCCCTAAGCAGCAGTGAGGTGAGTGTAATTAGCAGTTCATCTCCCAGGTGGCAAGGGAGCTTCACAGGGGATAAAACCATTCGTTAAAGGCCAGCAGGACCTGGGACTCCACCCAGGACCCCATCCACGGGAGCCTTGTCCTTCTGTCCTTCTGCACCATAAGCACCTTTGGCCCAGGAAGCACTAGACATTTGGCACAGTGGGGATTCCCTCACAGGCTGGAGAAGCAGAGCCCTGGCAAGGCTGTGCTCACACCTCCTCCCAGGTCACACCCAGGACCAAGCAGCCCTGCTCCCGTTCTGAGCCTTAAAATATTGATGAGAGCACAGAGGCCACCCGGCTGCAATCCTCCATGTTGAAGATTGGGTTGCAGTGCCAGCTAGCAGAGTGACATGGAGCTGAGCTTTCCCTGAGTGTTGAGAGTGGCCCCAGCCCAGCTGTCAGCGAAAGGCTGTGTAGGTCCAGCAGCTTTCTGGAGGTCTCTGAGCACAAGTGTGGTCTGACTTGGACTGACCCTTCTACCATACATTTGGCCTCAGCACCCGCAGCCAGAGTCTAGGACCCAGAGGGCTCAGAGAAAGCAGGTGACTAGAATACCCATCTGTCTGGTGGGTGGGGCAGGCATTCTTCCTGTCCTCATTTGCAGGGATTTTTAGTATAATATTATGGGTAAGAATTCTGGCCAGGTGCAGTGGCTCACGCCTGTAATCCCAACACTTTGAGAGGCCAAGGTGGATGGATCACCTGGGTCAGGAGTTCGAGACCAGCCTGGCCAACACAGTGAAACCCCGTCTCTACTAAAAATACAAAAATTAACCAGGCGTGGTGGCACATGTCTATAGTTCCAGCTACTCGGGAGGCTGAGGAAGGAGAATCGCTTGAACCTAGGAGGTGGAGGTTGCAGTGAGCCGAGATCATGCTACTGCACTCTAGCCTGGGCAATAAAAGCAAGACTCCATAACACACACACACACACACACACTTACTTTAGAGGTCATGCTGCTACCCACTGTGTGACACACACACACACACACACACACACACACACACTTACTTTAGAGGTCATGCTGCTACCCACTGTGTGACCGGGACAGAACATCTACCTTTCTAAGCCACTTTCCTTATCCCCAAATGGAATCCTACACACACACACACACACACACACACACACACCACACACACACACACACACACCACACACACACACACACACACACTTTAGAGGTCATGCTGCTACCCACTGTGTGACACACACACACACACACACACACACACACACACACACACACACACACACACACACACACACACTCTCTCTCTTTAGAGGTCATGCTGCTACCCACTGTGTGACCGGGACAGAACATCTACCTTTCTAAGCCACTTTCCTCATCCCCAAACGGAATCCTACTCTACAGGGCTGTTGGGGAGATTCACCGAAACCAGCAAGGAAAGAGCTGGGTGTAGAGCCAAAGCCTCACAAAGGGTAGCTATGCTTTTCTGCTTATTGTTAGCTGGATTCCCAGAGCCTGGCAGAGAGCAGCAAACACCCATTCATCCTAAGTGCCAGTGGAAGCGCAAAGCCTGCAGGAGCTCTGGCAGGTCTAACAGGGCCTGGAGAGTTTTCCATTCTTTGAAGCTCCTGGCACATTCAAAAAGTAAGAAACATCTAGGCGGGGCACGGTGGCTCACGCCTGTAATCCCACCACTTTGGGAGGCTGAGGTGGGCAGATCACCTGAGGTCAGGAGCAAGACTCCATCTCTAAAAAAAAAAAAGAAATATCTCGACAGGGTTACCAAAACTGGGGCATGTTTGAAATACTTAAATTGAACAAACCAATGCTTTTAACACACATGCAAAAGTCCCATTCAAGATAATTTTGCAATTCTCAAGGTAATAGAGGGATTACTTTAAAATAATAATGGAGCCAACCAAGCATAGTGACACCTGCCTGTGGTCCAAGCTACTGGGGAAGCTGAGGCAGGAGGATCACTTGAGCCCAGGGGACTGAGGCTGTAGAGACATGACTGAGCCACTGACTCCAGCCTGGGTGACAGAGTGAGATACTGTCAATAATAATAATAATAATGGTTTGTAGAGCACCTTAAGTGGTATGGTGTGACAAACATCTTTCAGGCCTGACGACAGATCTCTGTACTAATCTGATTATCCTTATTCAGATACATCTAAATCTGAGGCCCTTGGGGTACATGATTGCCTCCTGGGGCTGCCATAGTAGACCCTGGCAATGACCTAGTGACCGTCCCTCTACTGGAGATGATCCCCTGGGCCCCTCAGAATGCATTTCCTGTGTCCACATAGCCTGTGTTTTAAGTCAGGTGATCTTTTTCTTTTGAGACAAGGCCTCTCTTGTTGCCCAGGCTGGAGTGCAGTGGTGCAATCTGGGCTCACTGAAACTTCTGCCTCGTGGGTTCAAGCGACTGGCCTGCCTCAGTCTCCCAAGTAGCTGGGATTACAGGCGTGCACCACAACACCCGGCTAATTTTTGTATTTTTAGTAGAGATGGGGTTTTGCCATGTTGGCCAGGCTAGTCTCGATATCTGCCAACCTCAGCTTCCCAAAGTGCTGGGATTCCAGGCATGAGCCACGGTGCCCAGTCTTAAGTCAGGCAATCTAAGCTCTCTTTCCAAGTTTGTTGAAAACCTGCTTTGAGGCTTTGTGTAACACAATAAGTGCAATTTTTGGCACAATAAATGCAAAATTCTGGCACAGTGACTCACGCCTGTAATCCTAGCACTTTGGGAGGCCAAGGCAGGTGGATCACCTGAGGTCAGGAGTTCGAGACTAGCCTGGCCAACAGGGCGAAACCCCGTCTCTACTAAAAATACAAAAATTAGCTGGGCATAGTGGCGGGTGTCTATAATCCCAGCTATTTAACAGCCTGAGGCAGGAGACTCACTTGAACCTGGAGGGCAGAGGTTGCAGTGAGCCAAGATTGCTCCACTTTACTCCAGCCTGGGCAAAAGAGCCAAACGCTGTCTCAAAAAAACAAACAAACAAAATAGAAAATAAATACAATTTTTAAAAAGACCCCAGTCATCATGCAGGTTACACTGTGGGGATAACACTTCTGGGCTAGGAGTTGGGCAACATGGGTTCAGGCATCGCACCCCCTCTGCCGGCTGCACAGGGCCCCTCTCCCCTCAGTCAGCCCTGGGCCCTGCAGGCTGGACTTTTGCCTGGTAGCTTTGGGCTGGCCCTCCCTTCTGCAGGGGACCCCTTGTACAGATGGGTAAGCAGAGGCACAGGGGCCCAGGCAGGACAGCGACTCTGCTCACGCAGGATGCCATGGCCGGTCGTGGGCCTACTCCATCCTCGATCCTCCCCTCCCAAGGGCACATGCCATCCAGGCCTGAATGGCAAGAGGCCCCTAAGGGGCCCCCAGTCCTGTCGGCACCCCCTTTGAGTGACTGAAGGGGAGGCAGGGGAGCTGGCAGCCCCCACCCCCACACCAGCTTGTGGAAGCTACCAGCGATCGGTGGGGCCCCACAGGCAGCCCATCCGTGTGGCCTTGGCCGGGCCCCCAGGCTTCTTAGAATGCCATCTAAGAAGGCAGAGGGGGATGAGCCGCGGCGGGGAGGAGGGGCGGCCTTGGGAAGATCCGCTGGGTCCAGGGAGGCGAAGGCCGGACCCTCCTCCCCCAGCGCTACTGCCCGGGCCGAATTCCAAGGCCAGCGGCTGCCCGCTGAGAAGGAATCCGGACCAACGGGATTCTGGCTTCCCTCTGGCCCCTCCTGGCGAGAGCGGCGCCGGGAGGAGGGGGCCTCGGAAGGGGCGGGCTGGGGCGGGCTGGGGCGGGCTGGGGCGGGCTGGGGCGGGGCCCGCAGGGTGGGCGGAGCTTCCAGGAGAACAGCGGGCGGGGCCTCGCGCGAGGGGCGGGGTTGGCGGCCAGGCGTCCCACGACCACCATTCCTCCCTCCGCCCCGGGGCCTCTGGGGAGCGGCGCAGCTTGACCGCCACCGACTGCGGGCCTCCCTGCCCTACAAGCCCCCACCCCGCTCCCCCTTGGGACCTGGCGAGGAGTTGCCCCGCAAAGTTGGGGCTGGTGCGGGGTTAAGGGGATTACAATTATCCTAGGACTTGGTGTGCTGAAGCTGCTTTTGCGATTAGAATTTATATTTACAATGCTGATAACAATGAACTACCCAGGCTACGGCGCCACGTGGACGGGGGTGGTGGATGGAAAGGGAAACCCCTGGCCACCAGCAGCCTGTGATAAGGCCAAGGTTCCCTGGCTGGATTGCTGCCTAGGATGCCTGTGGTTCCTACCCCCGCCCGGGAGGCAAGATTGACTAATCCCACCAAGCAAGGCCTCCAGGCCGGGCCAAGAATCCCTTCCCAGTCCTCTCCCAAAGTCTATGTCCTTGGGCTCACATTGTCCTCTCCTCCTGTCCTTGCCTCCTGCATCTACGGACCCCTCAGGCCCCCTCCTCCTTCAGAGCATGCACGTTGCAAATTCTCAATGACTGTTTGGAGGAATGAATAAATGAATTGTGAACAAATGGTCTGAAGATTCCAGAGGTAGCCTAATGGGGCCCTGCTGCTTGAGTTCTAATCCCAGCCCCACCAGTTGTTGGCTATTTGGCCCTGGGCAGGTGATTATTCTCTCTTTGCCTCTGTACCTTGCCCTTAAAATGAGGAGAATACCAGTACCTACTGCATAAGGTTGTTAAAGGATTAAAGGAGTGAATAGTTGCAAAGAGCCTGGAACAGAGTGTTCAAAGAAACACACGGCCACAGTATTAAAAAAATTAAAAACCCATTTCTCTCCAGGCTTCTGCCATCACTGTCTGTGACTTCAACATTCTATCTGCTGCATGACCTGTGCAGCACCTGGCCTCTGTTACCTTGCCACCCTCACTGACATCTTCTCTGCTTAGGCCTTCCACCATGCCCTGCACTTTCTCACCGCTAGAAATAGCCCTGGCTCTGAAATGTGTTTTAATCATCCCACTTTGGGTCCACCAGTTCCTGCTGGTGAGCTTAGGCCTCTCCTCCAGGACCCTCCCTGGCTACAATTTCCCAACCCCTCTCGACCTTCCATTCACTGGCCTTGCCGCTTTCTTGCCTCCGGCCTGCACCTCTCCCCATCCCTAGTGTGGATTCCATCCCCTCGTGAACGCTGCCACCTGTCCTGGCAGAGACTCAGTACTTCCACTCTCTGAATGCATTTCTTCTTCCTAGGCACACCAGAAGACCACATTTCCTAGCCCCCCACCCCCTTGCAGTGGCTGGGACCATGTGACTCCTTAATTAGGTCACTCTGTCTCCTGGGAGGCCCTCTCTGCCCTCTCTAGGTCTAACTAGTGGCAAAGGATCTGAAGGAAGAAACCTGACAGAGTTACTAGTCCCAAGAAGCCTGGGTCCCTGAATCACCGCATGGAAGTCTACATGCCCACCACCTGAATGGACTAAGGCAGGAACAGAAGTAATACACACCCCTTTAGGGCCAAGGAGGTGAAACAGCCGGTATGCCTTCCTCACACTCTCCTCTGCTTCATGGTGACCTAGGAAGCTGCAGGATGAAGATAACAGCATCACAAGGAGGAAGCCAGGATCCCTGTGTTACCACAAGGAGGAGAGATGCCTAACCAAGACCATCTGCAAGGATTTTGTGTGAGCCAGAAGCAGAGCTGTGTGGTGTTCAGCTACTGAGATTTGAGGGCTGTTTGTTACAGCAGTTGACCTATCCTGACTGACACATCACATCATTCCTTTCCCTACCATGTGTCTAACATGCTACCAAATTGAATTTTAAGTAAATTAGTACTTATAAATTAAGTACAAATGCTTTTCAAACTCACATGAATCTTTGGTAAATAAAACTGGTTGTAAAATTATTGATAAGTATAGAAATGCCTGAAATTATTGATAAAATAACATTGTGCAAGTAAGACTAATTTAAGATCGTTGGTTCAATGAAAATAACTGAATCTTCTGAGTTGTCAGCAAAATGCTCATGTGTTTAAGATTCTTAGATAGGTGTTCACTTAATGTTCAGACTTTAAAAATGATTAACTGGGATATAACTTTGACCAGCCTAGTAGCATAGTTTTTATAAGTAATCCTGGGCCAGGCGCGATAGCTCATGCCTGTAATCCCAGAACTTTGGAAGGCCAAGGCAGGTGGCTCATGAGGTCAGGAGGTGGAGACCATCCTGGTCAATATGGTGAACCCCATCTCTACTAAAAAATACAAAAAATTAGCTGGGTGTGGTGGCACGTGCCTGTAGTCCCAGCTACTCGGGAGGCCGAGGCAGGGGAATCACTTGAACCTCGGAGGTGGAGGTTACATTGAGCCGAGATCTTGCCACTGCACTCCAGCCTGAGTGACAGAGTGAGACTCCATCTCAAAAAAAAAGAATTGTGGAATCCTGCTGGGCATGGTGACTGTAATCCCACACTTTGGGAGGCCAAGGTGGGTGAATCACTTGAGATCAGGAATTTGAGACCAGCCTGGCCAACATGGTAAAACCTCATCTCTACTAAAAACACACAAAAAATTAGCCAGGCATGGTGGCAGGCACCTGTAATCCCAGCTACTCGGGAGGCTGAGGCATGAGAATTGCTTGAACTTGGGAGGTGGAGGTTGCAGTGAGCCAAGTTCTCACCACTGCACTCCAGCCTGGGCAACACAGCGAGACTCCATCTCAAAAACAACAAACAAACAAACAAAAAGAATTGTGGAATGCTGCTCATCCATAAAATGCTAATATCTAATTGGCATTTCAGGATTTCTTGCTTTCTAGATTTATATAAAATGTGCCAAAGATGTGTTCTTATTGAGAAAAAGAAGAATTTCGTCTAATTCAGAAGTTATCTGCTTGGATGCAGTGGCTCATGCCTGTAAACCCAGCACTTTGGGAGGCCGAGGTGGGTGGATCACTTCAGGTCAGGAGTTCAAGACCAGCCTGGCCAACATGGTGAAACACATCTCTACTAAAAATACAAAAAAAAAAAGTTATCTAAAAGTCAATTCAAATTATGGAGTTAAAAGTGGTTCTTGGCCAGACGCAGTGGCTCACACCTGTAATCCCAGCACTTTGGGAGGCCAAGGCAGGTGGATCACCTGAGGTCAGGAGTTTGAGACCAGCCTGAGCAACATGGTGAAACCCCATCTCTACTAAAAATACAAAAATTAGCTGAGTGTGGTGGTGGGCGCCTGTAATTCCAGCTACTCAGGAGGCTGAGGCAGGAGAATCTCTTGAACTGGGGAGGCAGAGGTTGCAGTGAGCTGAGATCATGCCATTGCACTCCAGCCTGGGCGACAAGAGTGAAACTCCATCTCAAAAAAAAAAAAGTGGTCCTTAAACAAGGTTGAAAGAAACCAGTAAGTAGGGGAGAGAGAGATATGAAAAAAATTATGGATACAAAGATGTATTTTTGGCAAAGAAGCTTATAAAGAAAAGAGAATACCTTTATATGAGAAAGGATCTTGTATGGAAAATTATTGTCCTAGAGTAGAATGACTGGTTATTTAAGAAAGAGGAAGGCCAGATGTGGTGTCTCATGCCTGTGATCCCAAAACTTTGGGAGGCTGAGGCAGGGGGATCATTTGAGATCAGGAGTTTGAGACCAACCTGGGGAACATGGTGAAACACTGTCTCCCCAAAAATATAAAACTTAGCTGGGCACGGCACATGTGCCTGTAGTCCCAGGTACTCAGGAGGCTAAGGTAGGAGGATTGCTTAAGCCCAGGAGATTCAGGCTGCAGTGAGCCAAGATTGTGGCACTGCATTTCATCCTAAGCAACAGAACAAGACCCTGTCTTTAAAAAAGGAAAGAAAGAAGGAAGGAAGGAAGGAGAGAGAGGGAGGGAGGGAGAGAGAGAGAGAGAAGGAAGGAAGGAAAGGAAGGAAGGAAAGAAGGAAGGAAGGAAGACAGAGAGAGAGAGAGGCTGGGTGTGGTGGCTCATGCCTGTAATCCCAGCACTTTGGGAGGCTGAGGTGGGTGGATTACCTGAGGTCAGGAGTTCGAGACCAGCCTGACCAACATGGAGAAACCCTGTCTCTACTAAAAATACAAAATTAGCTGGGCATGGTAGCACATGCCTGTAATCCCAGCTATAGGGAGGCTGAGGCAGGAGAATTGCTTGAACCTGGGAGGCGGAGGTTGCGGTGAGCCGAGATCACACCATTGCACTCCTGCCTGGGCAACAAGAGCAAAACTCCATCTCAAAAAAAGAAAGAAAAAAGAAAAAAAAAAAGAAAAAGAAAATGAAAGAAAGAGAGAAATAGTCTAGGACAAGTCAGAAAGTCCAAGCAGGACATAGATGGTTTGTGTAAGTTGCGATAAGGTTTGTAAAGGGGAATTTATAAAAATAGGAATTTTGTTTGTGATTAAGTTAGCTGTGATTAAAAGGAGATTATTTCTCCTTTCTAAGAAATGGTCCCCTATGTTAAAAGAAGATTTGCTTAAGGTATTGATTTGCTCTTAATGAAATTATAAAAAATTTTGCTTTTCAATTTTTTGTTTGTTTGTTTTGAGACGGAGTGCAGTGGTGTGATCTCAGCTCACCGCAAGCTCTGCCTCCAAGGTTCATGCCATTCTCCTGCCTCAGCCACCCAAGTAGCTGGCACTACAGGCACCTGCCACCATGCCCAGCTAATTTTTTGTATTTTTTAGTAGAGACGGGGTTTCACCATGTTAGCCAGGATGGTCTCGATCTCCTGACCTCGTGATCCACCTGCCTTGGACTCCCAAAGTGCTGGGATTACAGGCGTGAGCCACTGCGCCTGGCCTGCTTTTCAATTCTATAACCTGTTTCTTTTGAAAACTTCTCAGATTCATATCTCAGAAGTCAAAATGTTGTTGTGTCTTGCTACTTTCAGCTTTTTCTCCCCTTAAGAAGGCCTGAGATGATAACTCTCTTAGCTTTTTCATCAGCTCTAGCAACTTTTTCTCCCTCGGTTCTCCCTGCTGTTATGGCCTGATGCTGAAATATCTTATCTTAGAGGTCTATAAAAGCAGTGTTTTCCTTCAGTATAAATTGATTTTAGACTCTTGGCTCTTTATTGATATATTTAAATTTTCAACATAATCAGGAAATTCTTCATGCAATTACTAAGAGTCATGTATTCCCCTGCCATCCTCAAAATCTTGAACATACTCTTCCTGTGTCCAATTAAATTCAAATACTTTATTCATCAGGTTTGACTTCCAGTTTATATAAATGGGCTTCACACAAGGAGAAGCAGTTACATTGCAGAAGGGTTTTTTTGTTTTTGTTTTTGTTTTTGCCTTTTTGGTAACTGGCTTAAGAAACAAGATTTTATGTTTCGTCAAGACAGTTCCTGTGCTGTCTTTATTAGGATTTTTTTTTTTTTTTTTTTTTTTGAGACAGAGTCCTGCTCTCTCACTCAGGCTGGAATGCACTGGTGTGATCTCAGCTTACTGCAATCTCCACCTCCCAGGTTCAAGCAATTCTCCTGCCTTAGCCTCCTGAGTAGCTGGGACTTCAGGTGCACATCACCATGGCTGGCTAATTTTTTTGTAGAGATGGCGTTTCAACATGTTGGCCAGGCTGGTCTCAAACTCCTGACCTCAAGTGATCCACCCACCTCAGCCTCCTTAAGTGCTGGGATTACAGGCATGAGCCACCATGCCTGACTTTATTAGGTTTTTTGAATGCTTAAAGATTTAAAAAAGTTAAAGTTTTTATATCCACATAACCATCTGTATTGCCCTTAAAGGCTTTTGATTATCACCAAACAACTATTGTTTTACAATGATCTGTGGTTCCGTTTTGATCAAATGTTTTGAGTCATTTTAACATCTTTGACAAATGCCGTCAGAATCAAATCCTAGTATAAGACTCTGACCTGTTGCTGGGGTTTATCAAAGCTTTAAAAATTAATTACTGAAAGATTGTAAAATCTTTTTACAATTTCCAGTCAGGCCACAGAGTGTCACCAATAAAAGTAAAGTGCTTTCTTTGTTGTTGTTTTTTTTTTTTTTTTGAGGCAGAGTTTCACTCTTGTTGCCCAGGCTGGAGTACAGTGGCGCAATCTCAGCTCACTGCAACCTCTGCCTTCCGATTTCAAGCAACTCTCCTGCCTCAGCCTCCCAAGTAACTGGGATTATAGGGGCCCACCACTTTTTTGTATTTTTAATAGAGATGGGGTTTCACCATGTTGGCCAGGCTGGTCTCGAACTTCTGACCTCGTGATCCGCCCACCTCGGCCTCCCAAAGTGCTGGGATTACAGGCATTAGCCACTGCGCCTGGCCATAAACTGTTTTCTGAGACACAGGGACAGATTTGTATCCATTTAATATCATTAATTCTATGCCTCAATACTAAATAATTTGAATGTTTAGCTACCTATGAGCTTCCTTTCTGTCATTCTCAAAACAATATCCCCAGGGCTTATGACCTTTTTTTTCCCCTCCTCCTCCTGGCCTTTTTGCTTGAAACATTGTTAATTCTTCATGTTTTGTTTTACCTCCAGAATTTGAAACTATTTAATCTCTCCAGGCTCAGGGGCTATTGCATGAGATTATAAGGGCCAGTTTTGAAAAATAAGATTAGTTCAGGCCCTCCAAATCAAGGATAGACACACAGACGCCACAACAGCTAAAAAAAATGCTTGTGTTTTGTATAGCTCATTGCTAAAAGCCAAAATTACATTTGATCAAATGCATAGAATTTATAGATGAGTCAGTTTCATCACCTTGCCTTTTGGCTTTTGGTTTTTGGCTCCTATGTTGCTTAAAAGGGGTTTTAAGATGAATAGCCGGGTGCGGTGGCTTACGCCTATAATCCCAGCACTCTGGGAGGCCGAGGCAGGCAGATCACGAGGTCAGGAGATCAAGACCATCCTGGCTAACACGGTGAAACCCCATCTCTACTAAAAATACAAAAAATGAGCCGGGCGTGGTGGAGGGTGCCTGTAGTCCCAGCTACTCGGGAGGCTGAGGCAGGAGAATGGCCTGAACCCGGGAGGCGGAGCTTGCAGTGAGCCGAGATCGTGCCACTGCACTCCAGCCTGGGCAACAGAGCAAGACTCTGTCTCAAAACAAAAACAAAAACAAAAAAGACAGGCGAAGCCTTCTAATATACAATTATACAACATCACTTGCCCAAGAACTAAGTGAGCAATTGGCCTCATATTGTCTGGGGTCAGGGCTGCTATGGGCTTGTTGACAGCAAGGAGGACATACCTAACATGAGGCAACTCTTCAAAACTTTACTTTTCACTCTACACGCCTCCTTATAAAATGGGAGATACTTTAGATAAATTGAGACTCTCTCAATTCTGTAGCAGATATAGTTATGGATAACAGATTGGCATTAGACTATGTGTTGGCTGAACAATGACAGGTATATGCTGGATTAATAAAACCTGCTGTACCTATGTAAACACCTCAGGTCAAGTAGAGGAAGATATCGACAAAATATATGAACAAGGCTGCGCACAGTGGCTCACGTCCAGTGCTTTCGGAGGCCGAGGAGGGTGAATCACTTGAGGTCAGGAGTTGGAGACCAGCCTGGCCAACATGGTGAAACCCCATCTCTAGGAAAAATACAAAAATTAGCTGGGCGTGGAGGCACATGTCTGTAATCCCAGCTACTCCAGAGGCTGAGGGAGGAGAATTGTGTGAACCTGGGAGGCAGAGGCTGCAGTAGGCCGAGATTATGCCACTGCATTCCGGCCTGGGAGACAGAGTGAGACCCTGTCTCCAAAAAAAAAAAAAAAGAAAAAGAAAAAAAAAAGGGGCCAGACATGATGGCTCACGCCTGTAATCCCAGCACTTTGGGAGGCTGAGGTGGGTGGATCACAAGGTCAAGAGATCAAAACCATCCTGGCCAACATGGTGAAACCCTGCCTCTACTAAAAATACAAAAATTAGCTGGGTGTGGTGGTGCACGCCTGTAGTCTCAGCTACTCAGGAGGCTGAGGCAGGAGAGAATCACTTGAAGCCGGGAGGCGGAGGTTGCAGTGAGCCAAGATTGCACCATTGCACTCCAGCCTGGCGACAGAGCACGACTCCGTCTCAGGAAAAAAAGAAAAAAAAAAAAAAAAAAAAGAACAAGCCAAGTGGCTGCATGGTGTTCACAACCCCAATACCCAGACTACTATGTGGAATTCCATAAGGGGTTTCTACCAGCAGTGACTTGGTTTTTACCTAGGACCTTTTAATAGCTCTCTTGTTACTATTGATCTTTGGCCTTTACTTATTTAACCTCTTAGTAAAGTTCGTGTCTTCTAGATTATAACAATTCCATATGGAAATGATGCTGGCACTAGGTTTCTGACCCATCCTGTCTTCTGGCCTGGAAAATAAAGACCTCCTGCCTTTGGGGTCCTTAGATCAGGCATCCAGAGATTTTCACTCCTCCAACACCAGGCAGAGCCTATGCCCATAAGATCAGCAGGAAGCAGTTGTAGAAGGTGGACCTCTGCCCTTCTACCACTTTTTAAGATTAAGGAGGAGTCTGATGCCTGTCATCCCAGCACTTTGGGAGGCCGAGGCGGGCGGATCACTTGAGGTCAGGAGTTGGAGACCAGCCTGGCCAACATGGTGAAGCCCTGTCTCTACTCAAAGTACAAAAAAATTAGCCATGCAGTAGTGGCGTGCGCCTTTAATCCCAGCTACTCAGGAGGCTGAGGCAGAGGTTGCAGTGAGCCAACATGGTGCCACTGCACTCCAGCCTGGGTGAGAGAGCAAGACTCTGTCTCAAAAAAAAAAAGAAAAAAAAAGGCCTAGTGCGGTGGCTCACGCCTGTAATCCCAGCACTTTGGGAGGCCGAGACGGGTGGATCACGAGGTCAGGAGATAGAGACCATCCTGGCTAACATGGTAAAACCCCATCTCTACTAAAAATACAAAAAAATTAGCCAGGCATGGTGGTGGGCGCCTGTAGTCCCAGCTACTTGGGAGGCTGAGGCAGGACAAAGGCATGAACCTGGGAGGCGGAGCTTGCAGCTTGCAGTGAGCTGAGATCACGCCACTGCACTCCAGCCTGGGTGACAGAGCAAGACTCAGTCTCAAAAACAACAACAACAAAAAAAATAACAAAAAAAAAAAGATTGAAGAGGACCCTACAGTCTCTCCGGAAAGGAATAAGGTTAGAGATCAGCAGGACTTGTTTTCTGAGCACCAGTCACAAGACCCTGCTGAACAAAACAGGATCTGATCAAAAGAGGATGCAGGAAAGACATTGGCCGAAACTAGCTAAAACCAACACGGTGACCAAACTCTAGATGCCCTCATTGTTCATTGTGCACTAATTATAATGCCTTCGCATGCTGAAAGACACTCCCGCCAGCACCGGGACAGTTTACAAATACTGTGGCCACTCCCAGAAGCTACCTTATACAGTTTAAAAAGGGTAGAGGCCCAGTGTGGTGGCTCACGCCTGTAATCCCAGCACTTTGGGAGGCGGGCGGATCATGAGGTCAGGAGATCGAGACCATCCTGGCTAACGTGGTGAAACCCCATCTCTACGAAAAATACAAAAATTAGCCGGGCGTGGAGGCGGGCGCCTGTAGTCCCAGTTACTCGGGAGGCTGAGGCAGGAGAATCGCTTGAACCTGGGAGGCGGAGGTTTCCGTGAGCCGAGATGGCGCCACTGCACTCCAGCCTGGGTGACAGAGCAAGACTCTTGTCTCAAATTAAAAAAAAAAAAAAAAAGCCAGGCTGGCTCACGCCTGTAATCCCAGCACTTTGGGAGGCCGAGGTGGGGCAGATCACCTGAGGTCAGCCTGACCAAAATGGTGAAACTCTGTATCTACTAAAAATACAAAATTAGCTGGGCGTGGTGGCTCATTGCCTGTGATCCCAGCTACTCGGGAGGCTGAGGCAGGAGAATCGCTTGAACCTGGGAGGCGGAGGTTTCCATGAGCCAAGATCACGCCACTGTACTCCAGCCTGGGCAACAAAAGCGAGACTCCATCTCAAAATAAATAAATAAATAATGAATGAATAAATAAAATAAAAAATTTAAAAAAAAAAGGTAGAAACCCTTGGTTCCAGAAACTCCCCACTCCTTTTGCAGAAAACTCGTGAATAGCCTGTCCTTTATTTAGCATATAATGAAGGAATAGCCATAAATATAGCTGGCCAGCAATCCACGAGGGCTGCCGCTACTGCTCTATGGAGCAGCCATTTTCCTGCATTCTGTTGCTCTAATAAACTTGTGTTTGCTTTGCTCTGTCTTGTTTGCTCACCCTTGAATTCTTTTCTCTGCAAAGCCAAGAGCTCTCCTAGTCTGAGCCCCAATCATCAAAGACGATTTTGAGGGCTTCAGTATTTAAAGGGGAAAAGCAGGCTGGAGGGGAAGGAGGGAGGGGATGGTCACACTATTAAATCCGTATGTTGGAAGAGAAAAGGAGCAGGGAGGGGAATAGTCAGTGACGTATTCATCTAGTGCTTCTACATCGGCATTTTACATGAGATAAGGTGAATGCAGAGTGTAGATATTTAACTTTTTATCCGTGGCTCTCTGCTTAGGAACAAAAGGAGAAGCAGCTTCTTGCCTGACTCAGCTTTCAGCTTAATTTTTTTCTTTTGGCAGAGTGAATTGGGATTCCGAGATTTTATTTGCCTTTCCCATCATGTGATTGGATACCACAAAGCAGTGAAGAACAGTGAGTGCCCATGTACTTGACAATGAATGGGAATCTTCCAGACATACATGAAGTGAAGGAAGGCAGGCAAAAGAGTGTGCTTGTGTGATACTGCCTATTTGGGGCTCTAGAAGAGGCAAAACTAATCTATGGGAGTTTGAGGATAATGTTCAGGATAATGGTTTACTTTTGGCAAGTACTGTCTGAGAAGAGGCACTTGGGAGCCTTCTGGGGGCTGGAAATGTTCTGTATCTTGAGCTAGGTGGTGGGTACACAGGCATGTGGCTTGTCAAAAATAATTGAGTTAGCCGGGCACAATAGCTCATGCCTGTAATCCCAGCATTTTGGGAGGCCAAGGTGGGTGGATCACCTGAGGTCAGGAGTTTAAGACCAGCCTGGCCAACATGGTGAAACCCCGTCTCTACTTAAAAAAATACATAAGATTAGTTGAGCATGGTGGTGGGTGCCTGTAATCCCAGCTACTCGGGAGTCTGAGGCAGGAGACTCGCTTGGACATGGGAGGCAGAGGTTGCAGAGAGCCAAGATCACACAATTGCACTCTAGCCTGGGGGACAGAGCACGATTCCATCTTAAAAAAAAAAAAGAAGGCCGGGCGCGGTGGCTCACACCTGTAATCCCAGCACTTTGGGAGGCTGAGGTAGGTGGATCACCTGAGGTCGGGAGTTAGAGACCAGCCTGACCAACATGGAGAAACCTCGTCTCTACTAAAAATACAAAATTAGCCGGGCGTGGTGGCACATGGCTGTAATCCCAGCTACTTGGGAGGCTGAGGTAGGAGAATTGCTTGAACCCGGGAGGCAGAGTTTGCAGTGAGCCGAGATTGCGCCATTATACTTCAGCCTGGGCGACGAGCGAAACTCCATCTCAAAAGAAAACAAAACAAAACAAAAAATAAATAAAAGATACTTGGGGCTGGGCACGGTGGCTCACGCCTGTAATCCCAGCACTTTGGGAAGCTGAGGTGGGTGGATCACTTGAGGTCAGGAGTTCAAGACCAGCCTGGCCAGCATGGTGAAACCCTACTAAAAGTATAAAAATTAGCCAGGAATGATGGCAGGCGCTAATCCCAGCTACTCAGGAGGCTGAGGCAGGAGAATCGCTTGAACCTGGGAAGTGAAAGTTGCAGTGAACTATGATTGCGCCACCGCACTCCAGCCTAAGCGACAAGAGCGAAACTCTGTCTCAAAAAAAAAAAAAAAAAAAAAGTTGAGTCATGTTGTGAATGTATTTAACACCACTGAGCTGTACACTTAAAAATGGTTAAGATGTTAAATTTTATGTTGTATATATTTTACCACCATACAAAAAAATTGAGTTGTACCTTAAGGTTTGTGGACTTTATTACATGTCAGTTGCACTTCAACTGAAACATTTAGCATGATCGTTGCCCCTGGCTCCTGAGTAATTTTTTTTATTTTTCAGACATGAGGTCTCGCTGTGTCGCCCAGGCTGGAGTGATAGCACACTGCAGCCTCGAACTCCTGGGCTCAAGTGATATTCCCACATCAGCCTCCCAAGTAGCTGGGATGTCAGGCATAATTAAGCTACTGTGCCCGTCCCCTCAAGTCATTGCAAATGTTCTTTGAAAATACCACCTTCAGGCCAGGAGCAGTTGCTCACGCCTTTAATCCCAGCACTTTGGGAGGCCAAGGCAGGCAGATAAATTGAGGTCAGGAGTTCAAGATCAGCCTGGCCAACACGGTGAAATCCTGTCTCTACTAAAAATACAAAAATGAGCTGGGCATGGTGGCACATGCCTGTAGTCCCAGCTACTCGGGAGGCTGAGGCAGGATAATTGCTGGAACCCGGGAGGTGGAGGTTTCAGTTAGCCGAGATCACACCACTGCACTTCAGCCTGGATGACAAAGCAAGACTCCATCTCAAAAAAAAAAAAGGAAAAAAGAAAATACCACCTTCAGTGGCCACATATTTTCCCATCCACGGATGTGCCCTGGTACCTTCATTCACTCTAAAATCTTTCCCCAGAATTGTTGTGAGAACCACAGCCCCATGCCACAGCCCCAAGGTTGCAGACAAGGTCCCGATCCACGTTAACTTAAGACGCAAAATAATGTATTGGAAGGTTTTCCTTAGAGCCCTGGGAAGGCTAGGAAACCCGGCTTGGAAAGAAGGAGGAGCTTAAGGAGGCAGGAAGCTGCCCCACAGCCTGGGTTACCCCAGGAATAGGCTGGTCTAGGGGCCGCTGTAACCACTGCTGACACTGAGGATGTCACCATCAGGGACAGTGCCACTCTGGGATGCTGCGGCCATAGCCACTGGGAAGAGGTCCCAATGGGCCCTGATTCTTTGTGGAGGAATCTATAGGCCTGAGCTCTAGAGGCTGGGAAATGGAGGGACAAGTCTCTGGTCCCCATGCTCAACAAGACCCCCTCAGTGGGGAATTCCTCATTGCAGAAGGGACACCAGATGCAGGACAGCTAAACAAGCAGCCAGGGGCTCTTATCCCGAGAAATGTCCTCTAAGATAATAACAGCCAGCATTTGTTGAGCGCTCACTGGGTGCCAGGCCCCTGCGCCAAACTTTCTACATGGATTATCACAAAGAATCCTCACGTTAGCCCTGTAGGGTGGGGGGTATTATTATCTGGATTTTGCAGACAAGGAGGCAGGCACAGAAAAATTTGGCAACCTGCCCAGGACCACACGCATGAGGAGCAGGAGGCGGCATTGCACTGGGGGCACCTGTGTGCCAGGTCAGTGCAGGGCACTTTGCAGTCCTCTTAGGGCTGAGGGCCTTGGACACTCAGCACCATTTTCCCTGCTCTGTGGCTGCAGGGGCTGCGGGGGCTGGAAGCCTGACAGCCACGTTTCCTTGAAGCCCCTGCAGCAGGGTTCTGGGTTACAACCTGTCAGTCATGGGCATTTGCCTGACACCTGGAAGGCAGTGGGGAGGTGCCGTGGCAGGCAGGGGTGGGCTTTGCCAGATGTGACACTTTGCCAGTGACTTCTGGGGGTCTCCTGGGGCTGACCAGCCCCCCCAGTGGTGCATGCTCCTGCAATTCCTCCAGTCCTAGTTTCTTTTCTTTCTTTTTCTTAAGATAGGGTCTCTCTCTGTCACCCAGGCTGGAGTGCAGTGGTGCAATCATGGCTCATTGCAGCCTTCACCTCCCAGGCTCAAGCAGTCCTCCTGCCCCAGCCTCCTGAGTAGCTGGGACCACAGGCATGCACCACCATGCCCGGCTACAAATCCTAACTTCTGGACCAGGTGTGGCTGCCCCTCAGCTCTTTGGAAGGTTTTGCAAGCCTCAAATTCCCCGTGTTCAGTCCTTTCCTGCTTGAAATGCCATTTTCCCAACTGAACCTTGATGAGACAGAGGTGTTAAGGCAAAGCAGTTGGGCCTATAGGCCTGAGCTCTAGAGGCTGGGGAATGGAAGAACAAGGCTCTGGTCCCCACGCTCAACAAGACCCCCTCAGTGGGGAATTCCACATTGCAGAAGGGACACCAGGTGTGGGGCAGCTCAACAAGCAGCCAGGGCCTCCTACCCCAAGAAATGTCCTTCTAAGATAATAGCCAGCATTTGCCAAGCACTCACTGGTGCCAAGCCCCTGTGCCAAGCACTCACCGGGTGCCAGGCCCCAGGAGGCTGAGGCAGGACTGGCTTTAGAACAGGAAAGCTGGGGGTGCGAGCCCGGCTCTGCCAGTTCTGTGGGTTTGTGGTTTTTTGGTCACTTCATGTGCCTGAGTCTCATTTTCCTGTTTCCTCATTTGGAACAGGCAGTGGTGGCGTCTCTCATGGGGACGTGGAGATCAACCAGGGAGACATCAGGGACACACAAGCCCAGTGCCTGCGGCGATGGCCGACGAGGCACTCTTTTCATTTCCTGGTAGCAGATGAGGAAAGTGAGGCTCAAAGAGGTGATGTCATTTGCCCCAAATCACACAGTCGGGAGGTGGTGGGGTGCGAATTCAAACCCAGGAGTGTGAAGCTTCCAGCTTGTCTGTTTCTCCCTGGCTGTGGGTCAGTGCCCCGTGGGAGGCCAGGATGCCGGTCGGGGACTGGCATGGCAGGGTGAGGGGAGCAGGGCGGGCCAGCCTGCCTCCCCTCCCTCTCCCGGGACTGCTGCCCTGTGGGGTAGGGGACTGCCGTGGCCCTCACCTGTCCACCTTGTCTCCTTGCCTGGGCCTTGTCAGCCCTATGCACACCACAGGGCAGGGACAGGGCCTGCTGTTGAGAGAAGTTCAGAACAAGGCAGTGCTTGGCCCTGGGTTGTGCAGCAGATGAGTGCTGGGGCTGGCCTGGGGCCTGAGCTCAAGCCTCCGAATCCCCTTGCCCAGGCTGGACTCTTGCTGCACCGGGGCAGGTTGGCAGAGGCCTGGAAGTTTTCTCTGGGCTGCAGGTCGAGGCACCTGGGCTTGCAGACGCATGTCTGGCGGTCCAGCTTCCTCCCTGGCAGCCTCTCTCCTGCGACAGCAATATGGCGGCCTGCAGCTTCAGGCTCATGTCCTGCCCATGAGGCTACCCCAGTGGAGAGAGAGGGCACCGTGCCTCAGGGTCCCAGCTGAAGTCCCCAGGCTGAGTCTCACTGGCCAGGCTTTGTGATATGTTGATCCCTGACCAGTCGCAGCGCGCGGGGGGTGCGCCCTCTCATAGGCCAGCCATGGAGTAGGCTGCGGTCAGGAAAGGCCTCTCCTCCCTGAGCCACATGAACTGAGAATGAGGAGGTGACCTTTCCAAAGAGGGGGTAACGGACTCCAGGAGTCAGAGGTAGTGAATGACCCTGACGGGGAAACGCAGGCCCCACTGTCGCCAGCCCTGCTGATGGTGGCCATCCTTTCTTCCTCGCCTTGGCAGCAGGCGCTGGATGGAGTCTGGCGAGGCGGCAGGTACATGCTGGAGCTCAGAGTGTGAGAGACAGTTGAGGATGGAGCGCTCTCTTGGAGAAGGGAGAATAATGCCTCCTCCCCTTCTCCAAACAGCAAGTGCCCGGCCCAGCCTCTGTCTCAGGAACCTCTCTAACAGCCAAGATCAGGGCCTTATGGAGAGCCGACCCAAGGCAGGCACTATGTTGGACACATCTGATGAGTCACCTCACTTCAGCCTTGCCAAAGTTTCATGAGCACCCATTTCACAGAAGAAACGGAGGCTCAGAAAGACAAACGTTTCAGCCAATAAGTGGCTGAATCTATGCTCAAACCTAGGTCTGTGTGATCCCAGACCCTGAATTTTACAACTCCACCAAATCTCCTCTTTATCTTCATTATTTATTTATTTATTTATTTATTTTTAGACAGAGTCTCGCTTTGTCGCCCAGACTGGAGTGCAGTGGCGCGATCTCGGCTCCTCTCCGCCTCATGGGTTCAAGTGATTCTCCTGCCTCAGCCTCCCTAGTAGCTGGGACTAAAGACGCACGCCACCACACTCCACTAATTTTTGTATTTTTAGCAGAGATGGGCTTTCACCACATTGGCCAGGAGGTCTCACTCTCCTGACCTCGTGATCCACCCACCTTGGCCTCTCAAAGTGTTGGAATTACAGGCGTGAGCCACCACACCGGCCTATCTTCTTTTAAAAACATCATCAGTCCACCCTGGGTAATATGGCAAAATCCCGTCTCTACAGAAAATACAAAAATTACCCAGGCATGGTGGCACATGCCTGTGGTCCCAGCTTCTTGGGAGGCTGAGGTGGGACGATCACCTGAGCCCTGGAGGTTGAGGCTCCAGTGAGCCGTGATCATGCCACTGCACCCCAGCCTAGGCAACAGAATGAGACCCTGACTCAAGATACATAAATAACTAAAAATAGCCGGCGGGCTGGGCGCGGTGGCTCATGCCTGTAATCCCAGCACTTTGGGAGGCCAAGGCAGGCAGATCACAAGGTTAGGAGATCGAGACCACCCTGGCTAACACAGTGAAACCCCGTCTCTACTAAAAATACAAAAAAATTAGCCAGGCATGGTGACGGGCGCCTGTAGTCCCAGCTACTCGGGAGGCTGAGGCAGGAGAATGGCGTGAACCCGGGAGGCGGCGGAGCTTGCAGTGAGCCGAGATTTTACCACTGCACTCCAGCCTGGGCGACAGAGCAAGACTCTGCCTCAAAAAAAAAAAAAATAAAATAAAATAAAATAAAAACACATAAAACATCATCAGTGTCTTGTTAAAGTAGTGCTGTTCTAGTTGTAAACGAGTTAGTGTGAGGTTGTGGGCCATGTCTGAGGCCTCAGCTCTCAGCCCAGGAAATAAGGCTGTTGTGAGTGAGTAAGGTGGGGGTGAAGGATGTGGGAGGGGGGCTCTACTGTTGCTGAGCTGCAGCTGCTGAGGCAGTGCTGAAGGCCACAGGACCCTTCCTCACCACTGTGGTCCAACTCTTCTTTCTCCCTCAAAACCCAGCTCAAAGGATACTTCCTCCGAGAAGTCTTCTCTGCTGTGCCTATAACCCTCCCCCTCCCCCAGGAAGACACACACACACACACACACACACACACACACACACACACACACACACACTTCTCTGTGTACTCCATCCCCTACGTTGTACTCTTCAAAGCCCCAACCATAGTGTGTGTGGTGTGTATGGTGTGTGTGTGTGTGTGTGTGTGTCTGTCTCCCCAGTCACACTGGGACAACCTGAGGGCAAGGAGAGGGAATTCCCTGATGCCCAAGGTGTGCCCCGTGCAGATCACGGTACAGAGTGGAGGCTTAGCAACAGAGCATAAATGAATGAATGAGTGAGTGAATGAATGCATGGAATCTTGGGGTGAGTTTCCCGGCAGACAGCCCCAGGGTGCTGTGGCTGTAGGAGCTGGACCGTCTAGTGCCTTGGTCTGGGGGTGGCTGAAACTGGAGGAGGGAAAGAGGCCAGTCCTTTACAGCTTCTGGAGGCCAGAGTCCAAGGTCAGCCTCTCTCAACAGGACCCCTCTGAACCCGGCTGACACCACGGCCTTTGGAAGCCACGTGGTCAGTAACACGCTGTCACCCTTACTGCAGTCTGTTTACCTAACCTAATGGCTGGGAACCTCAGGTCTGTGACTCAGTGCCCAGAATGCTGCCTGGTATGGGGGTATGGGTCACACCTGGCTCATCTCCAGGACAGCCCTGTTCTGCGTGTCTGCCAGCCAAGGGGTCACATGCTAACCTGGCTGCGCCACTGGGGGTGAGAGGGGCAGCTTCAGGATGGGGCCACATCAGGCCCCATCTCCCTACTGGGCCCGTCACTGGGCACCCTGCACCTCTCTCTCGCATTCCTTTTTTTTTTTTTTTGAGACAGAGTCTCGCTCTGTCGCCCAGGCTGGAGTGCAGTGGCGCGATCTCGGCTCACTGCAAGCTCTGCCTCCCGGGTTCACGCCATTCTCCTGCCTCAGCCTGGCGCCCGCCACTACGCCCAGCTAATTTTTTTGTATTTTTAGTAGAGACGGGGTTTCACCATGTTAGCCAGGATGGTCTCGATCTCCTGACCTCGTGATCCGCCCTCCTCGGCCTCCCAAAGTGCGGGGATTACAGGCGTGAGCCACCGCGCCCGGCCACATTCCTTCTTTTGAGCCTGCAGCGCTACTCCCCGACCAGAGCACACTTTCCCTTCTCGTCTGGAGGAGAGATGGGGCCTCATGCCAGCTCTGCCCCTGCCTAACACACACGCTTGGCCCGTCACTGGGCCTCAGTTTCCCTCTCTGTATTTCTTGGCTGTGCAAAGGCAGTTGGGGTAGGCTGGCCCCTTGAAGCTGGATGAGGCTGGTGTTTTTTTTTTGTTTTTTTTTTTGAGACGAAGTCTCGCTCTGTCGCCCAGGCTGGAGTGCAATGGTGTGATCTTGGCTCACTGCAACCTCCGCCTCCCGGGTTCAAGCGATTCTCCTGCCTCAGCCTCCCGAGTAGCTGGGATTACAGGCGCCCACCACCACACTCAGCAAATTTTTTGTATTTTTAGTAGAGACGGGGTTTTGCCATGTTGGGCAGGCTGGTCTTGAACTCCTGACCTCAGGTGATCCGCCTGCCTTGGGTGGCTGGGTTTTTGAGCTTTGTGCTGTTGGGGCCCAGCCCTCAGGGCTGCGTGGGAACCCCCGAGGTGGGGGGATTCTATACCAGGAAGTAGGCAGAGGGCCAGCCCAAGGACAGTTCGTTTCTTGCCAGTCCCCTGAGCTCTCCTGGCACACAGGCTGTGGCAGCAGCAGGGTGAAGCCAGAGGCTGCTCAGACCTCACGCCACGTCGTTTGCCCAACCCAGAGAAAGCTCTGCCCCCGGCTTCTGGCTCCTTCTCTGCCAGGACTCACTGGGTGTGATGAGTTGGTCTTGGGGCACTGTCTAGGCACAGCCTGTTTGCCCAACATGGCCCCCTAGGCTCCATGCATCTGCGGGTGGGAGGGGTCTGGGCTGGCCCAGGGGCTCTGACAGCGGCTGGCAGCCTGAGGTTTTGACTTCAGGGTGACCTGAATCCTGCCGCATTATGGAGGCTGGAGTCTCTGGGGGCTGCTTTCCCAGAGAAGAAGCTCCTTCCCCATCAGCCTGACATTGGCCCCAAGGACTCCATGTGGCTGGAGGGCTCAGGGCTAAGGGGAGGGAAGCCCCGGGATGGCAGTGAGGGGTGAGGGAAGATTTGGGAGGTGACATCTACAAAGAGACCTGAGCGGGTGGGGCAAAGAGGGGGTCCCAGGCAGAGGGAGAAGCAAGTGCAAAGACCTTCATGACCCAGGGGAGCGCTGAGACCACCGACCAGCAGTGCCCCCACTTCTTCAAGCCACCACTCCTCAGGGCCTCCCAGGGGTCCCCAGCCTGGAGCACCCCATGTGATAGAGCTGGTAGGCTGGGGGACACTGGGGACTGCTGTCCTACGTGGAGCCTCGGGCTACTCCGCCCAGGAGCAGCGATGTGGAACCTTGTTGGATTTTCCTGTTCCCAAACACCCAGGAGACACACAGTTGTGAGTTTCCAGCCAGGCGATCTCTAAGGCCAGAGCAGCCCTTGTGGGTGTCAGTGAGGAAGGACAGAAAGACTCTGGCCTCAAGCTCAGCTCCCTGCTGCAGGGAGTTGAACGCCCCTTTGGTGAGTAGCTCTAGCTAAACAAACATGTGTTATCATGTGTCGACAGCGGCCACCTCCTTGCTGGCTGGGCTGCTGCTGGCTCAGAGCCCAGAGCAGCCCTTCCGGGGCACTGCCTGCCACAGCCAACGGTCAGGGAAGGGCAGCTACTGCCCTGGGTTCAAGCCCTGGCTACCCCTGCTCCTACTCACTGTGTGCCCCCAGGCAAGTCACTGTCCCTGCCTCTCTGTACAGTGGGAGGCCTGGATCTCTCTGCTCTGGGAAGACACCCAGAACTGGAATGGTTGGGCCACACTTGGGGCTGGGGGCCAGGAGGAAGTTGGAGGGCTGGGCTGGGGCTGGGGCTGATTAGTTGAAGCCAGTAGAAAAGTACAGGCTTTGCTATTAGATTCCAGGAAATAACAAAAGCTGCTAACAGTTACCGAATGCTTACCACGCACCCGACGTGGTGCTCGCGTATCTTTTGCTGTTTTATTTCATCCTCAGTGAGCTGGGTACTATTATCATCTCCATTTTACAGAGCAGAAACTAAGGCTCAGATAGGAAAAGCTGCAAAATCAGGAGGTGGTGAAGACAGAATCTGCCCCTAGGGTGCCCGATCAGGGCCCTCACCTAGAGGCAGATGCCCCCACTCCTAAGGTCAATGGTCCTCAGCTATCATCCCTTTTTGTTTTTTGTTTTGTTTTGTTTTTTGTTTTTGAAGTGGAGTCTCGCTCTGTCGCCCAGGCTGGAGTGCAGTGGCACGATCTGGGCTCACTGTAAGCTCCGCCTCCCAGGTTCACACCATTCTCTTGCCTCAGCCTCCCGAGTAGCTGGGACTACAGGCGGCTGCCACCACGCCTGGATGATTTTTTGTATTTTTAGTAGAGACAGGGTTTCACCATGTTAGCCAGGGTGGTCTCGATCTCCTGCCCGCCTCAACCTCCCAAAGTGCTGGGATTATAGGCGTGAGCCACCATGTCCGGCCAGGTATCATACCCTTTTAAACTTTCTGGATTGGCCATGCTGAACTTCTCACCCTCCTTTCCTTAAGACACCCTGTCCTTCCACGTGTCCAGGACTTTGCAGATGTCCACCACCTCTGCCCTTTGGGCTTATGAAGTCCTATTCATCTCTCAGGACCCTTCTTAATTTTACCTCCTCCATGAAGCCTGTTTCGCACTCTCCTTGGTCCTCCTGCCACGCTTCTTCCACACATGCATCCTGGCAATTACCACATTTTACTGATGTTCGTGTGTGTTTCCTTGGAGGGAAAGGAGTGGGTTTCAATCACCCCCATATCCCCTGTGCCTTTTGAGTGACCAGCCCTTATTCAGCACTCAAATAGGGAAGGCTGTCAAGGGAGCAGATGACTCCAGAGAGACTGCCTTGGAAGGAGGAGAGGCCCGGGGGTGGAGCGGAGGTTTCGGGTAAACAGAGGCGGCGTGACTGACAGAGGGACATCAGCCAGGGGAAAACAGAACCAGGATCCAGGATCGTCTGAGTACTGAAGCTGGGCTGGAGAAGGTTGTGATCAAGGCAGTTTGAGCAGGTGTCAGCTGAGGAGGGCAGAGGTTAGAGGCAGAGCAGGGCCCATGAGGTGTCTGGGGTGCACCCACAGACTGTTGAGGCAGGACACGGGTACCAACTGACTCGGGTGCCAGACCCATGTGAAGGGCACGATGGGCACTCTCCTGCTGAATCCTCAACAAACCTAGAGCGCTTTCACTCCCTCTGCTTTACAAGTTACAAATCTGAGGTTTGGGAACAAGTGAGGCAGGGCAGGTGCCTCCCAGCCTTGCCCCAGGCCAAGCAGGTGCCTGAGTCAGCTCTGGTCCACTTGGATGACAGTCACGTGCCACCACACCTAGCTCAGCCTCTCCAGCTTGCCGCTTACCACAGAAGAAAAACGTGGTTTGACTAGCAAGAGGAAATTAGAGTTTTGTGTATAGAAGAGTCCCTCTGGGCTGGGCGCAGTGGCTCACACCTGTAATCCCAGCACTTTGAGAGGCCAAGGTGGGTGGATCACTTGAGGTCAGGAGTTTGAGACCAGCCTGGCCAACATGGTGAAACCCTTTCTCTACTAAAAACACAAAAATTAGCCAGGTGTAGTAGCAGACGCCTGTAATTCCAGCTACTCGGGAGGCTGAGGCATGAGAATCGCTTGAACCCAGGAGGTGGAGGTTGCAATGAGCCAAGATCGTGCCACTGCACTCCAGCCTGGGCGACAGAGTGAGACTCTGTCTCAAAAAAAAAAAAAAAAAAGGAAAAAGAAGAGTCACTATGGAGAACAGCTAAGTCCAAGACTCCTGGCCTGTAGCTCCTAGTCACTTTCAATCAGTGCCCAACTTGCCATCCCCACTGAGGCTGCTGTGATGAAATCAAAATTACCCGACCCCAGCCTGCTGCTCAGGGAGTAACCACACACATGAAGAGTGGCAAAAGCGTAACGTGCTTTGCAGACGTGCTTGTGAGATGTAAATTGCCTTTCTGTAAATAGAACCCTGCTTCCCATTCGTGTAATTATAGCTTCCAGCATCTGCCCCATGAAAGAAAACACTTGTCCTGAGGGGAATCACAGTAATAATTTAGAGAATAACATAAGAAACCTTCTCCTCATCAAATGCAGTTGTTCTTTTGCCCCTGGATGACATTTCTGTCAAGTCACTATTAAAATCACCAAGTCCAGGCTGGGCATGCTGGCTCACACCTGTAATCCCAGAAGTTTGAGAGGCCGAGGTGGGTGGATCACTTGAGGTCACGAGTTCAAGACCAGCCTGGGGAACATGGTGAGACCCACACCCCCCATCTCTACTAAAAATACAGAAAATTAGCTGGGTGTGGTGGTCTGTGCCTGTGGTCCCAGCTACTTGGGAGACTGAGGTGGGAGGATCGCCTGAACCCAGGAGGTCGAGGCTGCAGTGAGCCAAGATTTCACCACTGCACTCCAATCTTGGGCAACAAAGTGAGACCTTGTCTCAAAAAAAAAAAAAAAAAAAAGAAAAAGAAAAAGAAAAAAAGAAAAACAAAACAAAACGAAAAAACACTAATCGTCAAGTCCAGCAGCCTGCCTGGCTGGAGGAAACCTTGGACTTCCTTCGCTGTCTCTAGGCACGCTCTGCTCTGCTCTGCTCCTGTTTGACTCACCCTTTCAGATAACAAGAGGCCTGCCCCCATGGAGCGCCTGAGGGCCAGCAAACACCTGTGGCTTCCTAGGAGCCCGGGCTTTGGGCAGTGGCACGTCTCCCACTTTTCAAGCTCCCTAAGCATATTTGACAATGGGCGTGGATCACCCCACTTATCTGGGTCATAATCTTTAGACAGACTTCTCCTGGCCCCACATAACTGCATGGAAAGTGGGTAGAAAGCAATGATTCCTGTTTTTCGCCCACAGGGTTTTTTTTTTTTTTTTTTTTTTTTGAGACAGAGTCTCGCTCTGTCACCAGGCTGGAGTGCAGTGGCGTGATCTCAGCTCACCGGAACCTCCGCCTCCCAGGTTCAAGCGATTCTCCTGCCTCAGCCTCCCAAGTAACTGGGACTGCAGGCGTGTGCCACCATACCCGGCTAATTTTTTGTATTTTTAGTAGAGACGGGGTTTCACCGTGTTA
The DNA here is from genome assembly GCF_028885625.2 of Pongo pygmaeus. Taxonomy (NCBI): domain Eukaryota; kingdom Metazoa; phylum Chordata; class Mammalia; order Primates; family Hominidae; genus Pongo; species Pongo pygmaeus. Next base: position 6,787,352 of record NC_072382.2, on the reverse strand, counting down.
GCCAGTTTGGTCTTGATCTCCTGACCTCGTGATCTGCCTGCCTCGGCCTCCCAAAGTGCTGGGATTACAGGCGTGAGCCACTGCGCCAGCCATTTTTTTTTTTTTTTTTTTTTTTTTTTTGGACAGTCTCGTTTTGTTGCCCAAGCTGGAGTGCAAAGGCATGATCTCGGCTCACTGCAGCTTCTGCCTCCTGGGTTCAAGCGATTCTCTTGCCTCAGCCTCCCGAGTAGCTGGGATTTCAGGCATGTGCCACCACACCTGGCTAATTTTTGTATTTTTAGTAGAGACAGGGTTTCACCATGTTGGCCAGGCTGGTCTCGAACTCCTGACCTCAAGTGATCCATCCACCTTGGCCTCCTAAAGTGCTGAGATTACAGGCATCAGCCACTGCTCCTGGCCTTTTCTTTTCTTTTTATTTTTGAGACAGAGTCTTGCTCTGTCACTCAGGCTGGAGTGCAGTGGTGTGATCTCAGCTCACTGCAACCTCCACCTCCTGAGTTCAAGCTATTCTCCTGCCTGAGCCTCCTGGGTAGCTGGGATTACAGGTGCCTGCCACCATGCCCAGCTAATTATTTTGTATTTTTTGTATTTCAACACATTGGCCAGGCTGGTTTTGAACTCCTGACCTCAGGTGATCGGCCTGCCTCAGCCTCCCAAAGTGTTGGGATTACAGGCGTGAGCCACCGTGCCTGGCCTTTTTTTTCTTTTAAAGAGATGGATCGGTCTTGTTCTGTTGCCCAGGTTGGATTCCTGGGCTCAAGCGATCCTCCAGCCTCAGCCTCCCAAGTAGACCCACAGGAATGCCAAGGAGACAGACACTTCCAGAATCACCCTGGCAAAGGTGGGGCTGCACAGCTGGGGCTGGGGGGTCTCTGGAGCACTGGCAGCTCTGTGGTCCTTACCTGTGCTCTCTAGATGTTTGAGACGAGCCTGGGCAATATAGGGAGATGCCCGTCTCTACAAAAGTAAAAAATTAGTGGGGCGTGGTGGTGCACACCTGTTGTTCCAGCTACTCAGCGGGAGGCCGAGGCAGGAGGATTGCTCGGGTCTGGGAGGTCAAGGCTACAGTGAGTCATGGTCATACCACTGTACTCCAGCCCGGGTGACAGAGTGAAACTCTGTCTCAAAAAAACAAAAACAAAAAACAAGCTGGCGCCTTGGAGCCTGGGGTTAATGTCTGGCTCTGTCACTTGTCACCAGCTGCACGATCTCAGGCAGGCCGATTTCCTTGTTTAAGAACATATTTGCCCCAGAGCACCACCACCCTGAGTGGGGTATTCCCCGTTCGTTTCCCCACAGGCCCAGTTTCTGTCTGGCTGCCTGTATGCAGTGTGGTAGCCCGCTGGGGCGTGTTGCTTTGTTCCCAGGGCTCTGAGCCCCAGAAGCCTGCACTCACTGGAAGTGCACTGGAGGCCCACCATGAAGGTTGTCTGCCATCATCTTGGGTGACCCATGCCGTGTTTTCTCACAACTGTGGCCACTCCACTACCAGGGCCCCGTCTAGGACCTTGTTCTCACAGGAAAGCGTGGCCCCTCCAGAGCTCTGAGCGCCCGTCCTCCGCCTGCCCTTCACACTTGCTTACTGCTCCAATGCTTGGCAGTCCTCTGCCCACAGGGAGCCTCCAGGACTCAAACACCTCCACCTTCACCTGTCTAGTGACAGACTTGCCTTTTCTTCCCTGATCTGCAGGCGTGCGCGGCTTCTCATGCACCCCTTCTCCCGCCAACCTGAACCCTAGGGCCCCCAGCCCTGCTGTCTTCTGTGGTGTCCACCTGGGTAAAGGCCTGAAAGGCTCACACCTGTGCAGGGAAGTGCTGGCCACCAGCCTGGGCTCAGGACACTGACTGGTACCTTGAAAGTGATGAGTAGATATTTCTCCAATGAATAACTAGGTTTCTACAGTCAGCATGCTTTCCCATTCTCAATTTCAAACCTCCTTCTTACTCCTCAAACCTCCTGGCCCTCCTGTCTTCAGTCTCAGGTGCTTCCTACTTTCCAGACAAGAGAGAAAGCCTCACTCTGGACCGGCTCCCTCACCACATCCCAAATCCTCTTTTCCTCCTGGAAGGAAGACGGATCTACTCTCTGAAGACCCCCCCGAGGCGCTACTCCGAGTAACTCCTTCACTTTCTTTCTCAGAACACACGTACCCCTATGCAAGCTCCCCGCCTCCAAGATTAAACTTGCATCTCCTATTAATGAAATAAACCTCCTCCCTTCCCAGTGGTCATCCTCCCTCGTTCCTCCTTCACAGACAAACTTTGCCTCCACCCTCTCAATCCATCTGGCTCTTCCTTGAAGCACTGGCCTAAGCTCAGCTCTCCGAAGTCGAGGACCAATGGCGGGGGAGCAGCCTTTCCTGCCGCCCCCATGCCTCAGTGAGGGTGGGTGCACGGGCTGCCCTCAGCCAGCTCCCTAGGCTAGCTCACTGCTGTGGTCTGAGCATGGCCCCAGGTTCATGCTGGAAACTCGGCCCCCAGTGCAACAGTGTGTTGAGAAGTGGGGTCTAAGAGGCAATTCAGTCACGAAGGCCCTGCCTCGTGAATGAATGGATTAATGCCGTCATCATGGGAGTGGGCTCCCTATAAAAGAAGTCAAGCCCCTTCCCCTCTCTGTAGCATGGGATGATGCAGCAGAAAGGTCTTCCTCGCCAGAATTGGCCCCTCCATCTTGAACTTCCCAGCCTCCAGAACCATGAACCAAATAAACGTGTATTGGTTCTAAATTGCCCAGTCTGTGATATTGTGATCGCAGCACAAAGAGACCAAGACCCCCACTCCCATGGCTTTGATTTTACCCCACATTGAAGACTCAAATCTTGTTCCCTGCCCCAAACCCCAAGAACGTACTAGGTGCTCAAACAACACTGAAGTCCACCTTCACTCCTGCCACACTGGGCCCCAGCTGCTCAGGGCCTCACACTGGTTCCAGCAGTCTGGTGTGCCTGAGCAGGCCCAGCAGCGCTCTGCCTCCTTTCAGCCAGAGCAGACTCAACAAGGTGGGCTGCCCCAAAAAGACCTAAGTCACTGTTGACTGCGAGTCAGCTGAAAACCCCACAAACCTGGCAAGGAGGATGCGGGATCTGGCAACAGATCTGGCTTTTTCAGAACATTACCAAAGCAATCTCTACGGGCCTGCGTCTGTCTTCTGTCCTCCAGATTAGCAGCTTTACAACAGTTTCCATGAATATGTGTTAAGCTTAAGGGCCTGGGAGAAAATGAGTGGCAGATGGTGGAGGCAGTGTTAGTGAGCAACCCCCTTTCCCAGTCTTGGCCATTCACACACACTGCCCCTGGCAATCCTGGTACCCTTTCTGAAGAATCCAAATTTACTTTTCAGCCAGGCATGGTGGCTCACGCCTGTAATCCCAGCACTTTGGGAGGCTGAGACGGGCAGATCACTTGAGGTCAGCAGTTCGAGACCAGCCTGGCCAACATGGTTAAACTCCATCTCTACCAAAAATACAAACATTAACCCAGCATGGTGGCGGGCGCCTGTAGTCCCAGCTACTTGGGAGGCTGAGGCAGGAGAACCGCTTGAACCTGGGAGGTGGAGGTTGCAGAGAGTCAAGATTGTGCCACTGCACTCCAGCCTGGCAACAGAGTGAGACTCCGTCTCTAAATCAATAAATTCCCTTTTCCCCTGGGCTCTATCATTAGCAAACACAAGTAATGCCCATGTCCTCTAGGACATCAGGGAGGGAGTAGGAGGCTGGAGACCTCACCTTCCCTTGCACGCGAGGGTCACACGTGCCATAGTCACAGGAGTGCCCTGGAGCTGGCAACTTGCTTGTACTCTGCTCTGGGTGTGACCGGGTTCTGCAGCAGAGTACGCGACGGTGCAGCAGGTCAGTGACAGAAAGTTGACATTTGAGAAACGAGTCACACAAGGGCTCCCAGGAAGTTAGCTGCCATTGGCTATTGGAAGAGTAGAGAGAAAACCTGAGATGCTGAATAAGACTCCTAAGTACTTAACGGACATGCCATGCTTAGCCTTTTTCTATACTGGGAACCCAAGTTTGGGTGGATACTTCAATCAATTAGGAAAAATCAATAATCAATACTTGACTAGTCCAGTGTGTGCAGCACTCACCCAGACTATCCTCAGGAGTGAATGCAGCTCAACCAGAAACTTAACTGACGGCGGGACCAGGCATCCACACTGACCTCCGACAGAGAATGGTGCTAGGTGCTAGGAAAGAGATGTGGAGATTAAGCAGCTTGCTCAGGGATACTCAGATGTTGCAGAGCTGGGCAAATTCAGGTTTTCTCCCTCCTGTACAGTCATATTTCTACAGTAAATGGGACAAAAAAGGACCCAGGCCAGTCATGAGTATGCTAACTTTGACCAATACGGTGAGGGGGGAAAAAAACAACTCCAAGTAATCAGGAACTATTAATGCATTTGGGTTGCAAAAGCCTTCAGTGTCATTGTGCTCCATATTGAGGGCAAACATTTCTTGGGTTCAAGGACTAGGAAGGTACGTAGTTTATAGTTTAGTCTCCCTACTAAAAGAAGAATGAATGTTTACCCTCTCTTCTCTTAAAAGTGAGTGGCACCAGACACAAGAGACCAGGGCCCAGAGAACTCAACACTCACAGGTATTGAAAAGCTTTAGAAACTGATTTTACAAATTGTTTCACATGAAAATTTTGTGGAGAAAGTCACCACTTTGATCTTTTTTTTTTTTTTTTTTCAGATACAGTGAACACCGGCCAAATTGTTTTAATTTCCGAATTTATTAAAATGATTAACCTCAATACTGCAAGTGCATGTACAAAATATTTGTAAAAAATGTTTTTAATGAAACGTTAAAGAACTTACCTCAAATGCTGAAAAAGTCCTTTTTCATTCTTTCAGTACAAGGAATACATTGTATCTCAAAAGTATTACAACTCAGCAAAAACAATTTATAACAGTAATTTGAAAATGATTGAAAATTGAATACTTTACATATATTTCTATGATCATCTCCTAATTCTTACAATGCCAAAATCTTAACCAATCATTGCATAAGCTCAAGCTAAGAGTTTTATTGAATGCAACCTCTTCCAAACTGGTCAACGGTGTGTGGATGTCACCATTCCACACGGTGAAGTTCTACAGCAGATCCAGAAGAGTTCCGAGGCCCCTACCTTTACCAACGGAAATTAGGTTTCCCTAGAAGGCATCAACAGTGGCTGCTGAGTGCTTGTGCATACCGACTCCTGAGAGGCAGTGATTTACTACCAAATGTCACTGCTTTTGAGACCCATGGGAAGGTCAGCCTCCAAAGAGGAGGCCATGATAAAATTAAAACATCATAAATAAGTTACTAAAATTCAGCTGAAAAATGAAGAAAAATGGGAAATGTGTTTTGTCACTTTTTAAGATCGAAATTCCCAAAACAGCTATTGTTGGTATTCAAATAAGGTTTAAGATTTAGTCTCTGAACCTCTTCAAAACCCCCCGAACTAAGGTGGGAATACAAGAGATGACCCACTGCCCTCCAGCACCTCCAGACACAGGGTCTACCTTCATCTTCCTCAGTGGCAGGGGTTCACATTTCTATGCGGGGACCCCATGAGGGCTGGATGTGCTCTGCAAAGTGCTCCGGGTGCCTTGGACAGGTGCTCCTGAGAGGCTGTGTGGGCTGCCCTACTTCATTGGTGAAGACCTCCAGACGCAGCGAAGTGGGGCGTGGGTGGGTGTGGAAGGAGGTCTACCACATGCTTTCCAAATGCCTGAGGAGTTCCACTGCACCACAACAAACAAGGATGAGACTATGTAAGACTGCAGAAGTAGTTCCTTAGAGAACCAGGAGAAAACAATCTACTTTCTAAAAATGTTCATGAGTCTTAATTTCTATTGGAACCTATGGGCAATCAACAGTCTTAAGGAGCGTCATTTAAACAATATCCCCCCAAACCTGGAAACTAGTAGGAATCAACTAGTAGTAACAGTAAGTATTGAGATTTTCTCCACTGGACTTTTCATGACCTTCAGATTCCTTTCCATATTTCAAGACATGGGCTACTTTCCTATAGACACTATACAAACCCCCTAAATTGATGTTGACTTAGGAACACTGTGTATCAGAAAGCACATGCACACATTTCCCAGAAATAAAGAGACCTACTGGTGTCAAACACCTGTTACAGATTTATATTCCCAAATTCTCTGTCCAATGATTTGCAAAATAATCCAGAGAAATGAAAAGAACCTGGTATTGAACGTAAAGTAGTAATAAAAATTTGCTCATTAAGTTAATTAAAATTAATTTCTCAAAGTGCTTCAAAAAACAAATCTGACTTTTTAACTGATAATATAGTCAAAAAAATTTTGATATTTTCATAATAAACTAACATAAGCCAAGAACTCCCACTGATGCAGTGCTTAAAACTATATATTTATAATTTCCTATTTTATTGGCATGAATATTTCTAAACTTAAAAACCTTCCTGGTAAGTTCTTTTAATTTCTTATGACAAAAATTTCTCACAACACACAAATATTTACAACATATACATTGTTTTCAGTTCTTTACATTGAATCTCAAAGACAAACTTTTTTTATAGGTTACCACAGAACAAAAGCTGTGACTCATGTTTTTATTTCATAAACTATTATAAGTTAAAGTGAATAGATTTTTTTTTAATATTCCTTGTAGCATTTTACAAGTGCAACAGAAAACTTGAAGAACCAAATTAAGATAGCTGTAGTTCATTAGATAAATGTTGCTTGTTGTCATCACGTTGTTCACAGCAAATTTTTGAAAAAATAAGCACCAATCATTCTTGCAAAGAACAATTTTATCTAAAAGGATTGAAAAGAGTTAAATACAAGGTTTTTAATTTACATGACAAGCAATAAATACGCTGTATCGAACCTCATCCCACACACTGCTACCCTCGTACATATAATGAACTGAAAAGTGAGCTGTCACGTATGTCATTGTATTTTTTTTTTTTTTTTAAGAAACCAATCTGACTTCCAACCAATGGTTTGCGATATTAACAAAGGCCACAAACAGTACACCTGGGCCAGCAAACAGTGTGAAACTGACAAAACTCCAAGGGGGAAACATCTAGCAAATAAATCAAAAAGCCAAAGATCATTGCTGGTGATATTAGCATACTAGAAACCCTTAATATGCTGCTACTATGATTTGTTTTAAATTATTGTTTAGTCATATATTAAAGAGCCAGCTGATGCTCTTACAGTTAAAAAAAAACTGTGTAGCCACATTACTGTTTTCAACGTCCTGTGTGGAAAGTTGCTGTCGCTGTACAATTTTGCTTGAGCCTTTATTGTACAACAGGGCTTTACCTCTAACTCAGAATTGCACGTAAGAAGGCTATTTAAAAAGTACGATAAAAATTTGCACAAATCAGACTTAAGAATTGAGTCAGTATGCTGTACACTTTCTACAATAGTATGCTGATAAGTGAAGGGACAAGAAGTGCTGCCACTAAACTTTCAGTTGAGGAATAATTGACTGGAATTTTTTATTTCTTTAAAGTAGTTATCCCAGGTCAAGTTAAGACCAAGAGCTTAGGCATTAAGCCTTAAAGACTGATCTTCTCTTCTCCTTGAAGAAATGTCAATATCTATAGAGTCTTTTCCAACTATTAACCTCAAGCGCTTAGCTGGAGGAAGAGGAATAAAATCGTCTTCAAAGTCATCATCATAGTCATCCTCCTCTTCATCGCCCTCAGAAGAGGAGGAATCATCTGTACTTTCTTCCTCATACTGACTATAGTCATCCACCTCCATTCGAGACTCCAAGAGAGAAAGAGGATCACTGCAGCACACCCCATTTTCATGAAGCCCCTCTGTATAAGACCCCCTATTTTCCTCATCTCGTTTTAGCTGGATTTTTAATTTTGTAGAACTACTGCCTGATCCTGAGTTAAATCCATTATTAAGCTTTGCTACATAGAGATTGTTATCGTTGTCATGGTCTTTGCTTAACTTGATGCTTATTTTTGAAGAGTTCATTCCATCATTCTCTTGGTCATTTGTCTTGCTGCTGCTATCATGACGCCTACGAAGAGTCAATTTGGGAATCCCAGAGTTATTTTCTAGGATTAACTGTGCGTCATACCTTGTGATTCGCCTCTTCTTTTTACTTTTTGCAGTTCTAAAGCTGTCTTTTGTTTTGAAGCTATCTGATGTCACAACTGAACAACCAACGGGTGAAGGAGCACAGTCTGTGTAGCTCACAGGCACGCCCACAGTGCCACTGTGCTCACCCTGGTCAGAATGGGGCCCCATCAAATCTGGTACCGCGTCGTCTTTTCCAGGAGAATCGTGCACTGGAGTAGATTCCTCTATTTTCGCAAACTGTTTCACAAGTTTTCCTTGTCGTGACTTCTTTTTGGACATGCCTGTGTCACTCTTATGACACTTTGCCTCCCCCTTTTGTGCAGTCTCATGAGCCAGTTCTTCCTCCTGCACCACGGGAGCTGGCTGCGGCTGTTCACCACTGTCGGGGCAAGGTTCCGTCATACTGCTTTTATAGCCATCCAACGTATTTGGTTCAAGCTTGATGTCAGAGGCCTCCTTCAGATTTGTTCTTGTCCTCACTGACCGCCGAGTTATGTAGGTGCAGGGCGAGCTCTCCCCCTGCGAATGAGCACCTCTCACAGGATTCTGTCTGTGTTCTCTCGCCGCGTGTCTAGTCAAGCACCCGCTGGCAACTGCGGCTTGGGCTGGTCCCTCTGGCTCCTTATCTTTTTTAATGGGCAAATTTTTATATAGAACTACTTTAGGCTCTTTCAGTACTAAGTTTCCCATTTCGAGTTTTCTTGAAGCATTCTTTTGCTCCAGCCGCTTGCAATGATTTCTCAATTTTATCTTTGAAAGTAAAGGCTTTGCAGGCTTCTTCAGTTTCTTTGGTACCCTGGAATTATTTATATGAGTTAGCTTAGATGAGGTAGAGTTGGAAGAAGCTGGAATTCTTGACATAGATTGCCTCGTTAACGTTCTGCTCTTGCTATTCTTTTTTACGCCAACTGAAGATTTTCGGTTAGAAGCTGTAAGGTTAAAGAGAAAAAGGTGAAAAGCCTTGGTAACAGCAGAGTTCAAGAAAAGAATGCCCGAACCCAGGCTATTAGCTACAGCACGTTTAGATTACACAAACGCCAACAACACGGCTCCTGCTGCAGATTCTGCCAGCGCACCTGCATTCCCTACACTGCTTCTCTTTGAAGTTCTTTTCTAATTTATGGGGCATCTATTCATTTTCGAGGTAAGTAGTTGTATGGTTAAGGAGCTTTTCACAGCAGGGACCTAGATTCCACTCTAAGCTTCTTAATCTGTCATGACACTGGCCCAAACGAATGCTTTCTTCTCCTGATTTAGTAGTTTCCCACATAAAAGATTTCAAAGAAAGTTAACATGGTTTTTTCCTTTCACAGATTCTCCTTAGTCATTTAAAATGTTTCTAAAATCCATTACTCATTAACCCAAAGGAAGTACAGCACTTGGCCATTAACATAGAATAGAAATAGAATACTCATGGGCTCTAAGGAACAAACTCTATCGTAATGGTTTCAAACAAGAAAAACAGATGCTAAGAACCATATATTATCACTCTGAAAAGTAGTCACTACCAAAAAAGAACTGCACTATTCTAAGTTGTCCCCTTCAACTCCGTGAGGACCAGAAGAGGCAACCAGTGCGCTGTCAACTTAGAAGAGCTGCAAAGCTTACTCAGCCCCGTCCCTTCAGTGACGGCCCGATGCCAACAATCACAGTGAAGGAAGATGCATGCTGCTAGAATTGCACACTCTCAGGACAAAGGGAGATCCAACTTCTTTCCTCCAAGGCCAGGATAGAAAAGGGTTACAATGACCCTAATGGTAATGACAACCTGAGTAGTGATGAATATGATTCAATTTGAGAATGAGTGTATTCTTATCCACTGGAATTATACAGAACTACTAGGTAGAAAATATTTTTTTAAATATAAGGATATTTAGATAATTCTTTTGCTACAGAATTTCTTTATGCTTACGAGGCTTGCCTACAAGGTGGATTGAGTAGACGTGCCGTCAATGTAAAGAATAAAGTTGAATGGCTTCTCAAAAGGCTTCATTTGTGACTCAAGCTTAAGCTGCTCCTGTAGTGTCTCTGACCTTGCCACTGACTTTCTGCTATGTTAATTTTTCCTCTGTATTGGCATTCTGGACTATTAATTATAGAAGTTTACCAAGTCAGTTTCTCAATTACTTAGTTCTTGCATGTCCAGTTGAAAAACTTCTTCCTAATCAAAACACTCCATTTACAGATTCACTAGAGAAGCCAGGATAACAAAACGAATCATCACCACCTCTCACCAGAACAGGGAGAATAAAAACAATAAAACATGGGTAGGCTCGGCACACTGCCCACCCAAGTGAGGACCAGGTTCCTGCAGAGAAATCTCTGTCGCTTTCTACATGCCTCAGGTTGCCACGGCAACTGCCATTCCTTCCGCCCAGCTAAGCAAGTAAGTTACCATAAGTTCAGTTTTTATTGAGAGAGGAGCAAGAATGCATCACAAGCATTCCAAAAATATCAAACCACCAAGAATAGAAGGCTCTGCACCTGAGGTCAGGAGTTCGAGACCAACCTGGCCAATATGGTGAAACCCTGTCTCTACTAAAAATACAAAAATTAGTCGGGCACGGTGGTACGTGCCTGTAATCCCAGCTACTGGGGAGGCTGAGGCAGGAGAATCACTTGAACCTGGGAGGCAGAGGTTGCAGTGAGCCAAAATCGCACGATTGTACTCCAGCCTGGGTGACAAGAGTGAAACTTCCTCTCAGAAAAACAAAAACAAAAACAAAGAAGGTCCTGCACGCACAGACTGGCTCATAAATGGCTTCAGGGTACATAAACCAGCAGAATTCACAGCAAAGGGATTCACAGTTTGAACCAAGAACATACTTATACATGTGGGCTGCTACCAAGGTGGCGCCTCTTTTTAGAATAGTAGGAGTGGTGAACTTTGAATGTGATTCAATTTGAGAACGAGTGATTTATTATCCACTGGAACTATACAGAACTATGTGACGGCAAATTTTTTTTAAATAAGAAATTTACAAAATAAGAAAAAATAGGGAACTCTTCGGCTAAAGAGTTTCCTTATGCTTGCCTACAAGGTGGACTGAGTGGACGTGCTGCCAATATAAAGACACTAGTGAAGAAAGGACTGCACTGCTTGGCTTCCCTTTGCTTGGCTCTCTCAGATGTGGCTACAATGATCCTTTGCTCATTCTATGCCTCCTCAAGGACTAATTTATGACCAAACTTAGTGGTTTCCAACCTTTGATTTCTCCTCTTTCCATTCCACTCTCATGACGTACCTGCAAGCACCCTTACAAAACACTCACATCTATGTCATATTCTCAACAGCAATTCCCGCCATCTGGATCCAGCCTGCTCCTCCAATGAGACAGCCTTTGGTGATCTGATAACTTCTTGTCGTCAAACCCAGCACACGCTCTTCAGCCCTTCCCTTTCTTCATTTCTCTGAATGTGACACTGATAACCACTTTTTCTTGAGAAAACCTTTCTTCTCTTGGCTGTCAAAGACAGCGCACTCTCCTGGTTCCCTTCTCCATCCCTGGCACCCTCCTTCATCGGACCCTTAGACTATTCTTCTTCAGGTCTGTGTAGTCCTAGGCCCCAGGTGACAAGCACCCATTCTCGCACGGCTATTACTACTTACAGGCTGACAGTTCCCGAACTCTGGACAGACTTGCTCCTAAATTACAGAACCAGGTCACCAAATACCGACTGTCTCTAAGCCCCTAAATGGAACTCACCATCAAGTCTCCTGACGATGTCCCCTTTTGAGGTCTCCATCTTGGTCAATATCACCACCACATGCCCAGCTGCCGAAGCAGAAAGCTGGAGGTCCTCCTTGACTCCTGCTCTCCTGAACTGCCTCACCAAGCCAATCACCATGTGCTGTGGAGTCCACCCCTGCAATGTCACTGCAATCTGTCTACTCTTCCCTGTCTCAAATGCCACAGCCTCCTGCACGAACTATGGCAGTTTTGTTTTTCCTCCTGTTTTCCCAACAATTCGTTTACCACCACATAGCCAGGATGACTTTCCTAGTGTATCATGCAGCTTCTGGGCTTTAAACCTTTCAGCAATCTAATGCCCTAAGAATGAAGTCTAGAATTTTAACCTGTGCTCACATCTCTTCTTCTTAGCCTGTACTCGCCATGAAGAAAAGCTTTGACTCAAACTCTCCTCTGTCTACAGAGCTGTCTGAAAGGCCCTCTGCTTTGAATAGGCTTTACTTGGCCAACTTCCCATCCCCCTGTAAGACTCAGCTTAGGAAACACCTCTCTGAGGGAGCCTCTCGGGACTTTCTCTGCAATGCCTTTCCTATGTCTTCTCACAGCACCCAAGAAGCTCCTTCCTTGGTACTTCCTATTTTTACCCGTTGGATGATTCCCATTTTGTGGTGATTCTGGGCTCGGCTCTCCCCATCCCATCCCTCCTTCCAAAACATTCACTGTTGACAACAGAAAACCAAAGCACTTTTATGTGTTTGTGTCTAAACTAACACAAATGCTCCATTTTTGAGCACAAAATGGGTGTGTATTTGATGCTATGTATTACATCAACACACAGATTTCACTTACATGTTACCAATGTATTCTAATTTTGTTTGAAAAGCATTATCTCATCAAAAGCCCTGTCAAAAGGTATGCTCATCAAATCAAAGGAAAAAAAAAAGGCAAAGAATTTGAGAAATGTGACAAAGATGAGGGTCCAGGAGAGTGACAAGAGTCCTTCACTGTCCAAAGAAGCTGCACTGTCCTGGCAGGGGTTGAGAATTTCAGACAGTGAAGGCTAAAGGAGGAAGTCAGTGGCCACGATGACAAATTAAAAGTCAATGATTTTAAAAAGTCCATCAAGAAACCAAGGACTATGACCTAAATGGGGTCAGATGCGCCTGTGTTTGAGCTTGCTGTGGCACTTATATGCCTCGTATGACTCTTCCCCTAGTGGCTGGGACGAATCTCAAATGCATGGACCTGGACAGTAATTTTAGGTGGGGGTACACATTCTTCTCAGCAATTACTACATGCTAGGTGCTGTGCAAAATGGCCACATTCATCCTAATGAACGCCGTTGGAAGGGAATGCGATTAAAGCTATGTGAAAACCAAGCTTACATGGACTAGCGTGCGTAAGGTCATCTATCTGGTGAATGGCAGAGATGCGACTTGTTAGGCCTTCCTGAGCATTAAAATCACTCTTATGCTGCCTATAAGGCATACACAGAAGAACTATGCTGTTGGCCTCAACTTACGGGTAAAGGCCCCACTGCATGGCTATTATGGTCATTTCAGGGTGTACTCAAAATCATAAGGCAGTGTGGCACAAGACTTCCAGTCAGATAAAACAGCTGTGACCGATACCAAAGCCTTCCTGAGCACTCAGGCTGCACTGGAAATGCAGAATCAGCGTGAACTAAGATAATACAAGGGCCAGAGCTGAGCATCTCTGGAGCTGGAGGATCCAGAAGGCCTCTGACAGGACTTTAAAGACCTCGGTCTCAAGGAGTTTACTTGGCACAAGCAGCTTTCATCTGATGTGACTAGCACAGACTGCCAATGGCTACCTGGAATGGGGTGTTAGAACTCGGAAGCAGCCTGAAGGCTCAGCAGAAAACTGTTCAGATCAACTCTTGACATGAGTGACAGGGCAGGAGTGAGGAGGAGCGCCCCAGCCTCTGCATCTAAGACAGGTCCTCCATAGTTAAGATCAACTTCTCCCTCTGCCCCAGCCTCTGCATCTCGGACAGGTGCTCTATAGTTAAGATCAACTTCTCCCTCTGGCCGATTCTTCTGGGGCTTGTCCTGACTTGTAGCATCTGCAGAGACCCGTGTCCGCATCTTCACAGACTGCTCGCGAGCCTCTCTCTGGTCTCACCTTCCCTATCACAGCACTAACTTCAGAGGGGGCAGCCCAGTCAGCGAGGCATAAGAGGCCTGAAAAACCAGAATCCTCCAGTCCTGGCATTCTAATTCAGACCTGTGGACTGGATTTGTGAAAACGGATTCCTTGTTGTCTCTACTTCTGGATGCTAAAGCAAAGTCACACTGTAGCTCTCAAGGTACTTTCCAAAAAAGCACCTGTATGGAAGAAAATTTTTCTTCCAACTACTCAGAATATTTCTTTATACATGTGTTCAAAGAAAGCAGTTCCTCTATCAGCTGCTAAATTCTAAACGAACCACAGGATAAAGATGAGCAGCCACACAGAAAAAGCACTCCGCAAACACACACACAGCATGTGCACCCACCACCCTGGGAGGAGGGCCTGGCAGTGCTGGCTTTCCTGCAGGCTGTGGCTTCCAGAGCCTTTCTTTCAGACAGGTGGAGGGGATGGCTGAGACAAACACCAAAAGAAATACAGCCTAAGAGAACGCATGTAAGAACTCAAGAAATCCTTACGTGAACATGACTTAACATACAATGGTCTCAGAGACAACTAAAGCCTTGAGCTCCTTCAGAGAGAGCACTGAGCCATGCCTATCCACTCTGCCCATGACCTCAGAGTTAGTCATACTGACCCCTGGATTGCTCCAATCATGCTGCAGAAAGGGAATTTGAATAAGCCAAGCACCCCAATATCAGCAGTCACTGCAAAATGTGCACCTCTCTTCTGTAATGCTGAGACTCCAGCTCAAAGCGATTATTCAGTCCCTCTGAACTTGAAAGCCTGTGCCTCCAGTTTGTTCTGCTTACTTGTGCACCTGTCTTATCCTGGAGCTAAGGCATAAGCTCCCTGAGGAAAGGGCCCAAGTCTCAAACATCTTTGTATGTCTTCAAGAACTAGCAGGATTTCAGTAAGTATTTAGTTTATTAATATATATTCCCAAATATTTGGTTTAATAAATATTAAGTTAAATATTAGTATACCCAACATCTTCCAAAAATTATTTGTATTCTTATCTTTTAAACTAAGTAGTATATTGAGTTCACTAGCTATACACTAGTAATAAAGTTACTACTTAAGCATAAAACACCTACGTCACATAGCCATTCAACATGGGCAATTTTGTGGCTGTCTCCATATACAGATGGCAGCACAAACCTAAGTGTTTTTGTTTAAAAATCACAGGTCTCTGGCCAGGTGCAGTGGCTCACGCCTATAATCCCAGCACTTTGGGAGGCCAAGGCAAGGCGGATCACCTGAGGTCAGGAGATTGAGACCACCCTGGACAACATGATGAAACCCCGTCTCTACTAAAAATACAAAAATTAGCTGGATGTGGTGGCACGTGCCTGTAATCCCAGCTACTTGGGAGGCTGAGGCAGGAGAATCGCTTGAACCTGGGAGGCAGAGGCTGCAGTGAGCTGAGAGTGCGCCACTGCACTCCAGCCTGGGGACAGAGCGAGACTCCGTCTCAAAAGAAAAAAAAAAAAAGACACAGGTCTTACTATGTTGCCCAGGCTGGTCTCAAACTCCTGGGCTCAAGTGACCCTCCCACCTCAGCCTCCCATGTAGCTGGGGCTACAGGCGTGCCACCATGCCTGGCTTTTAAGTGTTTTTATGTCTGCATTTATAAAATGGGCTTCACAAGTCTCCAGTTTCACCAAGGAACCAGACTCAGAAAACAAATGGTCGTTATGCTGCATTTATTATGAGAATCAACAGTCAACAGTTAATGATTGACTAACTCTTGTTGTTCACTCTGGACATTAACAAAAAAGACTGGAATAGGGCTACAGCACTGCTTTTACGCTACACGGGTTATGCTTGGACTCTGACTCCCAGCAGCAGGTAGATTCAGGAATTCATGGCAGTGACATTCACCATCATGGGAAACACTTTCCCTTTTCTTCAGGATTCTCTGTAGTGGAAGAGAGCACCCAGTGTTGGGCTGAAAACATCTGAAAGTAGGGAGAAGAACCTAAAATAATCAGTATCTCAGAGGGCTCTAAGGTGCCAAGAAGTCTCACTGGACATTTAAGTGCCAACAAAGGCATACTTTCAGAATCGCCAAGTCAAAACTTTCTAACTTCTGTCTCTCTCAGAGACAAGTGAGACTAAGAGTCTACTGCTTTAGTGGCAACTACAGAAAACTGGTGTTACCCAGAAAAACAGGAGCAATTAGAAATGGTTCCAATATTTCAAAGCTCCACAAACAGGATGTGCTTTCCTTTGCCCATTTAGGGTTTCTTCTCTTTCCTTTCTCTTTGTTTAGTCTTCGTTCTCTTTTTCAGTTTCCATCAGATCTTGCCCCCACACACCACTGGAATCTCAGAGGTTGCTTCTTTCTCCTTTCCATCTTTACTCCTACTTTCTGGAGTAGCCAATACAGCATGTCACAATATGGCACTGTTCAAAATGCTCCTCTATCACAATTCTGAGTCTGGTACTGGTGGTCTGCTGAACTGAGTCAGTTCGTTTTGAAAAAGGTCAGCAAGCAATGAAAAGGTGGAAGCCTTGAGGCCAGAAGCTATGAATTCCCCAAGTCCATCATCTTTTCTAACAAACTGGCTAGGCACTGGAATGTATAGAGTCTAATAATTCTACTCAGTCCTTTTGTCTTCTTGCAGGACCTAGTGACATCATCACAGTCTCTAACACCTTGAAAATGTTTAAAACATATGATGACCTTGGAACATACGATGAAGAACTCATATCCAGTTACCAAGGTATTCAAGAAAAATAGTCTAGAGGACGGTACTAAAGTTAGAGGTGGGATACAGACTGTGCGCCTCTACTCAAATCATGTCTAGAGCCTTGAAGTGCTGCCAAAGCTCACAAGTCCCAGTCTCTCTGAGTATTTAAAAGTTTAAAACTACTGAAGCACACTTTATAAAGCAAATTGTGTGAAAATACTTTTAAAAGATATGTTTATCAAATCTCCCTTACTTACTTGCATTGTTTTTTTCCTGAGTGGTATCTGCATCAGTGTTAGAGCTGACAGATTGACTGTCTGAATTTTTGCTGCTGTCACCTAACTTTTTAAGCCTATTTAAACGTTTATCTGTTTCTCTGAGTCCATATTTGCTATTGATAACAGGAGCAGGCGCAGGCAGTCCCACTCTGGATTTAAAAGCACCAGTTCCCCGTCTGAAAGAGAAAATAGCACAGGTTAAACAAACAGAACACACTTTCTTATAATAAGCTTAAACTGCTGAGGGTACTTGGCTACAGGTTAACAGATGTGATGAGCTGCTGAGGCCTTAATCACCACTGGAAACCCAAGACTAGAACTCACAAAGGAAATTAAGTATCTATATTATAAAATTAACTTTAAATCTATACTTAAAATAATAAAACAACTTGTTATGACTATTATCAATCATTAACTGCCTATGAGAAACTACTGGACCTTGTAAAATTTTTTTTTTTTTTTGAGACAGGGTCTCACCTACCGCCCAGGCTGGAATGCAGTGGCACGATCATGGCTCACTGCAGCCTCAACCTCTCAGGCTCAAGTCGTGCCACCTCAGCATCCTGAGTATCTGGGACCATAAGCGTGTACCACCACCACCAGCTAATTTTTAAATTTTTTTTGTAGAGATGGGGTCTCACTATGTTGCCCAGGCTGGTCTCCAACTGCTGGGCTCAAGGGATCTTCCCAGCTGGGTCTCCCAAAGTGTTGGATTTACAGGCGTGAGCCACCACGCCCAGTCCTTTAATAAACATTGCCAGATTACTTTGCCAAAGGGATAGAGCAAATCATGGTCCTACTAGCATGGTGTGAGTTCCTGCTTCTCCACATCCTCATCAATGGTACATTGTACTCCTTAAATTTTGCCAAAGTCGGCCAGGCATGGTGGCTCACACCTGTAATCCCAGCACTTTGGGAGGCTGAGGCGGGTGGATCACGAGGTCAAGAGATAAAGAGACCATCCTGGTGAACATGGTGAAACCCTGTCTCTACTAAAAATACAAAAAAAAGTTAGCCCGTCATGATGGCGGGCGCCTGTAGTTCCAGCTACTCAGCAGGCTGAGGCAGAAGAATTGCGTGAACCTGGAAGGTTAAGGTTGCAGCGAGTCGAGATCGAAACTTAGACAGAGCAAGACTCTGTCTAAAAAAAAAAAAAAAAAAAAAAAAATTCTTTTTTGCCAAAGTGATGAGTGAAAATGAATA
This sequence comes from Pongo pygmaeus, assembly GCF_028885625.2. NCBI lineage: Eukaryota > Metazoa > Chordata > Mammalia > Primates > Hominidae > Pongo > Pongo pygmaeus. Next base: position 6,769,243 of record NC_072382.2, on the reverse strand, counting down.
CCTAATCTTGTTTTAATCTTGTTTATGGCCATTTTTCTCCTGTGAAGCATCTCTGCATCTCTTTTTCCTTTACCTTTTTTTCCTATTTGACTATGTCTTTTCCTTACAAGCTTACAGGAGCTTATTGTTATTAGAATTTTTTTTTTTTTTGAGACACAGTCTTGCTGTGTCGACCAGGCTGGAGTGCAGTGGTGCGATCTTGGCTCACTGCAACCCCTGCCTCCTGGGTGCAAGCGATTCTCCTGCCTCAGCCTCCTGAGTAGCTGGAATTACAGGCGCGCACCACCACACCTGGCTAATTTTTGTATTTTTAGTACAGATGGGGTTTTGCCATGTTGGCCAGGCTGGTCTCGAATTCCTGACCTCAGGTGATCCACCTGCCTAGGCCTCCCAAAGTGCTGGAATTATAGGCGTGAGTCACACGTGCGTGGCCTCTGCTTTAAATTTTCTAGAGTAAAATGTGCAGCACTTATGAACATATTACAATTACTATTGTCAGTGAACATATTACAATTACTATTGTCAGTACAGTGTAGCAGAGAAACATGCTTCAAATGTATCCTGGAGTGTCTAGCACGACTCAGTGTCTCTGCACACGTGATTCTGTCCATTCTCACTTCTTCACGGAGCCTCTTCCTTTTACCCTCTGGCTCTCAGCACAGTGTGTGTGTCCCCTTCACTGAACTGCCCTGACAGCTGGCACTGTGCTGGTCTTGTTTATCTTGCATGCACTTGGCCTAACACTAAGTAACTGTTCAGTTAATATGTAATGAATAACGGAATGAGCTCCTAGATGCATCTTTCCAGCTAATTTCTGTAAAGGCAGAAACAATTTGGTGTTTATGAGAACTTCAAGAATATATGCAGCCAATCTTGAAATCAAACTGCTCAAACAGTCTGACAATAGCCATGGCCACTATTCTCCATCATGCTGTTCCATTTAAAAAGGACTTAACACACGTTTCTATCTACTTCTCACACTAACCCTGTGGAGTAGGTGGGATTATCCTCATTTTCACCAGTGAGAAAACAGCGGCTCATGAAAGAGAACTAATCTGCTCAAGGAAAATGACTATACCTGCAGTTCTAAACCAGGGAAAGAGCTGTTTCGGTGTTGGTTTGGCATCCTGAGTATGTGGTTAGGTGTTTTCAGGACCACCTCCAAAAACTTCATTATATATATTTACTCTATTCATTCATTTACCAAATATTTATCAAGGACTTACTATGCACCAGGGTACTGTTCTGTATTCTGGGGATATAGCAGAAAATGAAACAGATAAAAGCCCCTGCCTTCATGGAGCTTACATTCTAATGAGAAAATAACCAGAAACCAATTATTGTAGTTAATATTTGTGTATTAACTGTGTGCTATTCTACATGCTTTACAGGAAATAACAAATTTAATCTTCACATCAACCCTACAAAATAGGTTCTGATGTTATCCCCATTTTACAGATGGGGAAATTAAGGCACAAAGCAGCTAAGTGACTTGCCCTACACATCACATAGCTAATGAAATGCAGAGTTGCAGGATTCCAACCCAGGCAATCTGATTTCAGATGACAGGCACTTAACTGTTATACTGTTTCCTCTACAAAATGATTTTGAAGAATTATTGAACTATAATTAAACTATAGATTAAAGGGTATTCTGTGGACTGGTCGAAGATCTAACCAACATGTGAATAATTTTTACGTAGAAAAAGATAAATTTTATGTCCCTCTGGTAAAAATTCAGCAGCACTAGGAACTGGTTTTCTGCCACATCTTTATGGCAAGGAGCCCACTCAATGCTGGGAGAGAGATGGCTACGGTAGCATTGTGACTTTATGACTCCGTCCTCTCTCACCACACAGTTGGAAATCCCTGGCTATCCAGAAAGGAGTGAAATGGCGACTGGGGTATCTGCCCACTGCAACCTCTAGGCTGACTATTTGTAGGTGTTTTAAAGTGGGAGAAGTGACACTAATAACTTTGATCGTAACTCCACAAAAGCAATATGAAGTGGAAAGAATGAGGACTCTGAAGTTAGGCTGACTGGGGTCTGATACTTATGTTCTGGTACTTGCAATGTGGGCACCTCCTAGCTCTCTCATGAATATCTGTGAGAACTGAACAAGGTGGTGTGAGTAAAGTGCCTGGCACAGTGCGAGATGTGCAAAATGGACTCCAGGTTTCCTGCTCTGTGGCTGTGTGGTCTGTACTGCCTTTGAGGGGACTCTTCCTGCAGCCCTTGCCTGCCTGAGCCTGTGACGCTCCCTTTATGGTGCTCTCACATACAGAAGTCACTATAATGAGCAATATGAACTGGTGGTCCTGCCAATGAAGATTTGGGGGATTTCTGTAAAGACTCCAGGACTCTTGATGAGACATAAGAAGAGGTTCCTTATTGAATGACTGATATCAGGGAACAACTCTTAAGAACTGTGAAACCAAAATTCCAGAAGACACAGCTTGATAATATGCAAGACGACTATCAGTGGTGAACTCCACTTGACATTTTGAGTAGCGGCAACCCCATTCTGGCACTGCATGTGTGCATGTGTGTGAGCTATTAACCATTCTCTCCTTAAACACATCTGTATTCTGGCCCACTCTTAGCTGGTAATATTACGATTTTAAAGGGAAATTTTAAATGTATTTAGGGACATTCCAGTGTCCTTAAATAGTTGTGCAGCATTTGACTTTGTTCATATACATTGCACCGGCCGCTATGCTAAAGAACATAAAGACTATTTCTGCGTTTAAACAATGAAGAGACAATGTGAGTTTAATCCCCATAATCAGGTTGTTAACAAAAGATGTTTAGGCTGAACATTTTATTTAATACCTTACCTTTCGCAAGTGTAACACTCGCAGAACTCATTATTTTCTCCAAAGAACCCATCTCCATAATAACAAGAAATTTCTTCTCCAGGTTCAATGTCTCTTAGAGCCTTCACACATGCTGTATCTCGACCAGTTGACACAAACTAAAATAAAAGTAACTCAGTAAGAAACTCACACCTGAAGCAAAAACAAAATACTTGAAGAAAAATTTTTTAATGCTTACCTTACAATTAGGTCTGCAATCTGAAAAATGTCCAAAAGATAAAGTCAATTAACTGTTGATAAGATCTGAAACATGAATAATTATAGAAATCTGAAATAAGCTTTCCATATAACTTTACAACTTTTGATAGGAGTTTAGGTCTCAAGTTCAACTAAAGGAATATATATTTATTTTAATAAGTTTGTGGAAAAATTTCTATTTCAAATTCTCCTTTAAAGGAAGATAAAGATTTGACTGAGGCTGACAAGGCCATTCTAGCAGTTAGCAGGAATGCCCAACACTAGCGCCAACACCTTGGAAATACAGCTTACCATGGTTTATAAACGCAGCAGGACCCAGCCAGAGTTGAGCACAGTTTTTCCTTGTGGAATACATGACACTGAAGTCGTTTTCTCCATGTCTAAGTAGCATGTTCTCCTCAATTTCTGAAAGTTCGGCAATACAACCCACCAGTAATTCTATTTTGTCATTTCGTTTCCTATTTAAAATATGTGATGTGTTAAAAATTACTAGTAATTAAATATAGTAAGGCTTCTTTTAATAAAATAATCCTGACAATAAATATCAGAAACTGAAAAGGCCTAGCTGTCTGTACTTTAGTTAGCTCACTGGGATCCCCACCTGGCTATCTTCTCTTCCACCTTGGAGCTCCACAACCTTGTGCCATGGTTACTTGTGTACCTATCTTATTCCTGCGAGAGAATGGAAACTCAATCAGGACAGGGACTATGCCACCTATGTTTCTGAATCCCCTGGTGTGGTGTTTTGCAAGCAGAAAGTACTCAAATACTTGTGGCAATGAATTAAACTTTCTGACTGCTGGATGAAGCAGGCAGGGACCAGTGGCAGTAAGGGTTACGAGGATCCGGAATCACGGTGCCACTCTTTAGAGCACAACATCCGCTAGGAATATAATGCAAGCCAAATTTTCAATCTTAAATTTTTTAGCAGCCACATTGAGAAAGTTAAGTGAATATAGGTGAAATTACTTTAACAATTTATTTTATTTTATTTGAGACGGAATCTCGCTCTGTTGCCCAGGCTGGAGTGCAGTGGCGTGATCTCGGCTCACTGCAACCTCTGCCTCCTGGGTTCAAGTGATTCTCCTGCCTCAGCCTCCCAAGTAGCTGGGACTATAGGTGCGTGCCACCACACCTAGCTAATTTTTTTTTTGTATTTTTACTAGAGACGGGGTTTCACAGTGTTGGCCAGGATGGTCTCGATTTCTTGACGTCATGATCCGCCCACCTCGGCCTCCCAAAGTGCTGGGATTACAGATGAGCCACCGTGCCCGGCCAACAATATATTTTAACCCAATATCCAAAATACGATTTCAGTAGGTAATGTAAGAACTATGAATGGGAATAAAATTTAATATGAAATCTGGTATGTATAGCACACTTACAGCGCTTCTCAATTCAGACTAGCTACATTTCAAGGACTCAAGGGCTGGTGGCTACTGTAATGGACGGTACAGCTCTAGGACCCTAGATCTCAAACCTACACACCCATCTGCAACACAGGGAGCCACATAATCCAACTAGGAGGCTCAATACATCCTGAGGTAAATGAAGCACATTTCATGTACACACACTCACCCCAGAGGCCTGGCAATAAGGTTCTTTTACCTATCCATTTTCAGATATCCGACCCCCCAAATTTTTGTGGTAGAAATATCGGAGGGTGGGTACATGAGGAGCTACATGTTTTTCCTGGGAGATAACACAGGGAACAGGCATGATAGGAAAGAAGATACAGTAGTATATTCTCTTTCATCTGTAACTTTTATCCCTTTTAGCTGGGCTCAACTCTGACTTTTTTGAGACAGAGTCTCACTCTATTGCCCAGGCTGGAGTGCAGTGGCGCGATCTCAGCTCACTACAGCCTCTGTCTCCTGGGTTCAAGTGATTCTCCTGCCTCAGCCACCCAAGTAGCTAGGACTACAGGTGTGCGCCACCACGCCCAGCTAATTTTTGTATTTTTAGTAGAGATGGGGTTTCACCATGTTGGCCAGGCTGGTCTTGAACTCTTGACCTCAAGTGATCCGCCTGCCTCGGCCTCCCAAAGTGCTGGGATTACAGGCGTGAGCCAATGCCCCCCACCAACTCTACTACTTTTATTGAAGCTGGCATATATACATTTATATATATATGTATGTATGTATTTTTAAGCAACTAATGCTTTAGGGAGGTTTCCACCCATAAAACTAGGATCATTAAGACTTTAGCCCCAACCTTTCTTCTAGGCCAGTAGAAGACTGACTGTGGAAGCCAGGTTATCTAATAATGGTGTCCACAACCCTTCAGCAATCATATCACTAAACAGGCATCCAGAGTCAATAAAGGAAAATGAAAAGCAATTTGGCCTAGAGATGGGATCTGGTTCAACTGAGACTTCCGATTTCCCCACTCTGACTCCAGCTGATGGGCCAAGGCAACGGCGATGCATTGGCTACTTCAGGGTAAACTCTAGCTTCATTCCTTACCATGAATTTCTCAGCACTTCAATAATAACTTAAAAGAGAACTTTAAATTAAATTAAAGGTTTATACTAGTAGAATAGTTACCACTCTTTTGTTGCAACTATTTTGGCTCCATTTTGTTCTGATGAGTATCTATTACATGGCAATATTTCAAATCCACTGTCAGTTGCAAACATTCGCAAATAAATAAATACCTAAAACAGGAAAAAAAAATTGATAATGACCTTAAACGGTATACCCTGCTAGACTTTCTTAGAATTATAAAAGCAAACCACCCGCAATGATGAAAAAAATGTAAGATCTAGCCTGAGCAACATAGCGAGACCCTGTCTCTATGGAAAACATTAGCCAAGCATGGTGGCATGTACCTTTAGTGCCAGCTACGTGGGAGGCTGAGAGGGAAGACTCACTTGAACCCAAGAGATGGAAGCTGCAGTGAGCCATAATCAGGCCACTGCATTCCAACCTGGGTAACAGAGCAAGATTCTGCCTCTAAAAAAACAATAAAATAAACAAAAAAAGATCATTAAGTAACAAACTTTGTTGTTACTCAAGAGTTTTGAATGTCACAATTTTTCTCATTTTGCAATATCTGCATGACAGTAACTAGCTGAACACCTCTAACCAAAAAATTCAAAATCCTCCCATGAGCATTTCCTTTGAGTGTCACGTCAGTGTTCAGAAAGTTTCAGATTTTGGAGCATTTCAAATTTTTGGGTTAAGGGTACTCACTCTGTATGAGTACCTAATGGCTTGTTTCCCTTAAGGCTCATAATGAATTTCACCTCTATATGACAAAGTTTTCTCTCCTTTTTTGGTTTTAGAGACAGGGTCTTGCTCTGTCTCCCAGGGCTAGAGCGCAGTGGCACGATCATAGCTCAGTACAGCCTCTAACTCTTGGGCACAAGCAATGCTTCTGGCTCTGCTTCCTGAGTAGCCGGAACTACAAACTACAAAGGTACACACTACCATGCCTAGCTAATTTTTTTGTTCTTATTTTTTTAGCGATGGAGTCTTGCTATGTTGCCTAGGCTGGTCTCGAAGTCCTGGCCTCAAGCAATACTCCCGCCTTAGCCCCCTCAAAGTGCTGGGATTACAAGCATGAGCCACTGAGCCTGGCCCAGTTTTTTCTCTGGACTGTCATCCAAATGACTGTATGTTACAAGATCTTCAGACTGATTAGTTTTATGAAAAATAAATTTAAAATTTCAGTATTAACTAACATTTAGGGTTTTAATTTACTTCACTATTCTTATCCAAATAGGTTAACAGCATCAGTCTTAATAAACTTACATGTTCTTTGAATAATTTCTCCTGCATTTTATTCTTGTTGAGAAAATAGTGCCGTGCCCATTCGCCTGAAGTCAAACATTTGAAGGCTTTCTCCAAGTGTTCATCTTTCTTAAAACGTTCAATTACTTCCTTTAGTTCTTCCTGCCTTCCTTTAATAGGCCGAAATCTGAAAGAAATCAAAAGAATGAATGGGTTATCTGCCACAATCCTTGCGCCACTGATCCATCTTAACAGATGTTGAGAAAGAGCTAATACCCTAAAAACAGCCATGGTTATCAGAGCAAAGATCTAAGAGAACAACAATCAATAGTCTTGATTACTACTACTCAAGTAATACTGATCACCTGGATACGCAACTTCTCTTTTTTCAATCTTTTATTTTAATATTTTTATTTCACTGTTATCTCAGTAACTTCTCTTTTTTCAATCTGTTATTTTAATATTTTTATTTCACTGTTATCTCATTAACTGTGAGGTGAGCAGATGATTCAAACAAAAGCTGTCTGATTCAGACTTACACTAGTTGTCACCTTTGGGAGACACAAAATCAAAGCTCTAGAATACAGCACACCTAATTTAGAGTTAGAATGACAAGAATCTTTTTAAAACATGCAAAATCAAGCTGGAAGAGTGCCAGGCAATGAATTTCAGAAGTATGATGATGTAAACAAAACCATGCCATACATAAAAACATTCTTTATGTACACAGTTAGAAGAAACCCCAAACTAAGTATTCCAACAGGCTTTGAAACACACCTCGTCGTTCTAACCACCCATGTCAAAGTCATCTTTGATGACTGCATTCAGAGACAAAATGAGTACAAGCAGTGTAACTCTAGTGGTGAAACTGCTATACTGGTAATGTAGGAAAACTGATGGGGTAGAGTTGTTTTTTTTTTTTTGAGATGGAGTCTCACTCTGTGGCCCAGGCTGGAGTGCAGTGGTGTGATCTCGGCTCACTGCAACCTCTGCCTCCCGGGTTCAAGTGATTCTCTTGCCTCAGCCTCCCATGTAGCTGGGATGACAGGCGTGCGCCACCATGCCCAGCTAATTTTTATATTTTTAGTAGAGACCACGTTGGCCAGGCTGGTCTTGAACTCCTGACCTCAAGTGGTCTGCCCGCCTGGGCCTCCCAAAGTGCTGGGATTACAGGTGTGAGCCACTGCGCCTGGCCTGCGGGGGTGGAATTGAGAAGGCTTCCATTGTAGAATCAGCCATAATGATGTCTTCAGAATATTATACCATTAGGTCTATATTTACGCATGATGCAGTTATGGCCCAAGCAAGACAAATTTGTGAACCCCTCATTCTAAAGCTGTGTTTTCAGTAAAACGTGTACTATAAAGTTACTAGCATCTTAATTTCAAATTTTCTTTTCACGTCAATTTTATAAAGCTAATTCTCCCAAATAAAGTTTTCATTTAAAAAAAAAAGTTTTATTTTATTTTCATAAAGCTAATTCTCGCCGGATTATGGCCAGGTGTGGGGGCTCTCGCCTAATCCCAGCACTTTGGAAGGTCGAGGCGGATGGATCACGAAGTCAGGAGATCGAGACCGTCCTGGCCAACCTGGTGAAACCCCGTCTCTACTAAAATGCAAAAAATTAGCCAGGCCCACGTAGTGGCACACGCCTGTAGTCCTAGCTACTCAGGAGGCTGAGGCAGGGGAATTGCCTGAACTTGAGAGGTGAAGTTGGAGTGAGCCAAGATCACACCACTGCACTTCAGCCTGGTGACAGAGCGAGACTCCGTATCAAAAAAACAAAACAAAACATCCAACAGAAAAAAGGAATCACATATTGCCATTCAAATAACATACATTAAGAAAAAACATTAGTGGTTCAGGAGAAAAAAATCTTTATGTGTCTTACTCTGACATTTAAAATTGTACATTTCATAAACCTGAATATGCTAAAATTGAGGTAAGATTTAGCACAAACTCCAGCAAAGGAAGCATTCAGCAGAATTTTTTTTCCTAGAGGAGCTATCATACATGTATTCATAGTATTTCAGTAAGATTTCAAGCCACAATATTTCATCAAGGATTATTAGGTGCTGTGGTGTGCACACAGTGGCATATGAAGTGCTACGGTGAAAAATACAAGAGAAGGCCACTGTTCTTGAATGGAAAATTTAATTGGGCCTAAAAGACATATATATGCATCAAACAGTTAAGCAAGCGATCAATATGCAAATGCATGTTAATATGCTAAAAACTGCACTGCTACAGCACCTAAAAGTATAGAAATTATAACTAGGGTGTAAAATGTACATGGGAAAGGTTTAAGAAAAGCACATTATAGGCAGGTAAGAATCAAAAGGAAGGAAGAGTGAGGGGAAGTCTAAGCAGAAGATCTTAATCAAGCTGGATTCAAAGAGTTGACCAGGGTCAGTTAGTTAGCAATAATAAAGTGAAGTACCAGAATCAGGAAGAGGGAAGACATGAGGTTCTGAACAGGTGTAATACTGTTTACTGGACAGGATCACTGGAAGACTTCAGGTGTATTAATGCATACTGATACTACCAGGAACTTACTAGCTACACACTCTAGTCATTTTTTTTTTAAATTCAGTAATCCTGAATTCTCACAACTATTAGCTGAACCATCTGAAAGTTCAAATATATCCTAGAGATAATACTGAAGAAATGAACGGGGCCCTATTTTCCATTTTCAATCAATTGGTATACAAAGCCTTTACAGACAGATAAATGCAAGTCCTTTAAACAATTCAGAACGTCTTACTAGGCTGTTGACATATGGTGTCAGAGAACCACCATGAAAATAAAGAGCTGTAGAATTGGGAAAGCATCCAAATATCCATACTCAACTACTTGTAGCCATCACAATTGATTGTGTCAAGATACCATCTCCAAGAAATCCAATCGAAACCATTCTTGCTGCAATCCTACACTACATGGTTATTTGCACATGAAGGACAGATAAGACAACAAAGCAGCTCCCAGCTAAGGCATGACCCGTCGAGCAATATGTAATATGAAATATGAAATGGTGGGAAACAGATAACCCATGTTTTGTGCGGCAATCAGAAAAGCAATAGTTCACTTTAAGCAAATGCAATAAATTATCCATGCCATTTAATGACAGGGCTACAAACGACAGAAAGGGCCAAGCTATCTGTACACGCTCAATGTGAAAGTGACCAATGGGAACATTATACAAAAATAAGTTATAGACCTGGAATGAAACTTGGCTATTTTTAATAGGTTTTATGTGTGTTCTATGCTTTCTGAAACAAGTTCATTCCTATCTAAAAATGCCTTCAGGTACCCTTAGTTTTGTTTACTTTTTATTCATAATGCCAAACAATTTACAAGCTAAAACCAACACAAAATAGTCAACTCTTGACTTACTAGTATTCTGCCTACCTTCCCTGTGTTGACTTCTGTTTCTGCTTTCCTGACTTTATTGCCTCAAACATAAAATAAAACCCCTGAAACTATCCCTTGCTACCAATAGCAAGAACCTCTATTTCACTAAAAATGTAAGTTGCTGTCCCAAACCTGTTGAAACTTACTGTCACAGCTGGCTGCTATGCGCATGAAATGACAGTAAGGAAAAGGGGGAAGAAAATGGTTAAGGGTGCAGACAGGCAGGAGATGAGACAGTTGTTTTCAATAATCCTACAGAAGTATGTAAAAGTCAGCTGGCTGGTAGTCCAAATCAAATCCCATTGTAACAAATACTGTGGAAAATAAAAGTTAAGACTGTTACACCTACTAGGGCCGGTGCAAAAGCACTGAGAACCTTAGGGGAATTTTTTTTTTCCTATTACGGAACAGAAAAATACCCTCTCTCCTTAACTATAATCACTCTAAATCTCCCATACAAACTGCATAAAACTATCCTTTTACTCTGGCACTTAAAGGCCAGATAATTTAGAACAGCCCTTTTGTTCCACAAATGAGGAAAATAAGGCCCAACAAGGCTGAGCAGATTGCCAATGACTTAGAGCTAATGAACGGAAGACCTGGGATTTACCCTGGCCTTTCTGGTTCCTGTTGTATGACCTGGCTCAGGAGAGCCGTCCTCACATTGTTTCACGGTTAGAAGAGGATTTGACTTGCGTTTGCCGTTGAGCATCAGCACTGGGCCCAGCCAGAGACAGCTCTAGCTTGTATACTGACAACACAGTGGAAGGGATGGATGCAAATGTGAACTTTAAAATTTCGTATTTGGGTCGGGGGGTGGGTGGCAAGGGAGGCAAGAAAAACAGTTATTTGGCATTTCCAAACCAATATGCCCCGTCCTCCCTCCCTTAATAGAAAATTTGCTACTTTAAATCAACCAAACATATCTATTTTTTCTCTTCTTACACTTCTGATCAATGGCTGGTATAAGAAAAATAAAAATGTCATTTACAATTGGTTATTATTAAAGGGGCAGGAAAAAAACATATGAATTCACACTCCCACACACCTGTTCCCCACTCTTTCCAGAGACTCACTTCCCAGGTTTTCTTGCTATTTGGTTTTTCTGTCTCCCCACTGTGGCAGTGAAGAAAAGTTGTAGACTGTATTAGCTGTGCTACTGTGCCCTTCATTAGCATGCACAATCAAGAGCTGACTGGAGGGGTGGGGAACAGGAAGGGGAACAGAAAAAAGGGAGACAGGGAAGGAGAGAGGAAGAGAGAAAAATGCTCAAATATTTAAGATATAAAATAAAACCATGAGGCAACATAGTGAACACATTTCCCCCCCTGAAGAAAGTTTAGCTGCAAATCAACAGTTTGTAGACACTGAGTGAGGAGTCACAGAGCAGCTCTTCATTCCTTCTTGACCTGAAAATAAATGAGAACCAAAAACATACCTGGCTGAGTCCTGCAATCAGTGCTCAGCTAATCACATGGAGTGACTCCTGATCTTTTGAAGAATGATTTGTTTCTCTTAAAATCACCCTGTTATGAAGTACAAGTGGTTTTTTAAAAAATACAACTATTATCAAACTACTTTAAAAGGTTTGTAAAATGTTCTAAAACTCTATGCTGACACTTCAAATTACTTAACATAAAAGAACATTTTAAAAGGCTGGAATGGGTTAGTCAGTATCTCATTGTTTTTAACACACACTACCTACCTCACAGGGTTGTTGTGAGAAAAACTGTCAGATTTTGAAAAATGCCTTGAGCTCCTCGAAGGAAAGGCGCTATATAAATGCAAAAACAAACAACAAAAATAAAAAGCTATTTGTATAATCTGTACTTGTAATTTCAAAACAGACTTACAATATTCGTTGTTGCAAAAATCTTTAAAACTCTGTGATACTTAAGCACTTTAAGATGCCACAGGTGGGCGCGGCAGGATAGAAGCCATGCTGCTGAAATTCTCTGCTTCCCATAGAACACACCTTACCATGAAGTTAGAAGCTTTGAAAACATTCTTTACGGATTCTAGTCAAGCACTTAATTTTAAAATGATATTTAAAGTGATTCATATCCATATCCAATAGTGGATATGAATAATCAAATACATATATAAGTGAAATAAAAATTAGATGGTTATAACAGTAGAAAAATGAGTAAGGACTGTACAGGCCGACATTCTGATGAGAAAAGCCAAGAAAAGTTCAAAAGAGAAACTCAGTGCCCTGAGGTGACTCCCCTGATGTTTAAATGCTGTCTCCTGCTCAGCTCACTGCTGGCCTGAGTCTCCTTCGTGCCTCAGGATACTGTGACATCTCAGGGTCATGCAGCCTCAAAAAGGGGGCATTACTGAAAGCATCGATCCCTTTCTTACAATATCCCGCTCCCACTCCATTTAAAAACCAGAGGTATAAACAACAACTCTTTTCTTCTTGTTAAGAAGAAAACTTTAGGTTTCGTAATTGACGAAAGTCAATTAAGTTCAAATTTCTCCCAATAAATTGAAATTAGCATTTTGTTCGTACTATTTCTAAGTATTCATGCTACAACTCTTGCTTGTTAGTAAATGTAAGGATATATTAAGATTAAAACCTATGCACTAAAAATATAGCCAGTTTTGAAAATTCTCCAATCATTAAACATCTACTGTTTCTTTTCTTTCTTTTTTTTTTTTTTGGAGATAGAGTCTCACTCTGTTGCCCAGGCTGGAGTGCAGTGGTGTGATCTAGGCTCACTGCAACCTCTGCTTCCCAGGTTCAAGTTATTCTCCTGCCTCAAACTCTTGAGTAGCTGGGATTACGGGCACGCACCACCACGCCCGGCTAATTTTTGTATTTTTAGTAGAGACGGGGTTTCACCATGTTGGTTAGGCTGGTCTCGAACACCTGACCTCGTGATCCACCCGCCTGGAATTACAGGCGTGAGCCATCACGCCCGGGCTAAACATCTACTGTTTCTAAACATTCTTCCTGTTTGTAGACTGAAAGAAGTAAAAAGAAGGGAAAAGAGTATAAAAAAGAGAAACTAAAAAGTGACAAATTACAGGTGCATAAACATATGAACAAAGAGCACACTACACAAGGAACAGGCAGAGAGCTTAGAAAATTAAAATCCAAGAGCAGTACATCTTCTGGTCACTTCTTTTGCACCCCAAAGAGAGAGAAGTCCATAAACTAACAATTTAAGAAGTATTTATTGGCTATTTACTACCCTAATTAAGCATTATCAGTTTTCCTTATTTTCTAAAGTCACATTCTGGTAAATTCTTGCTCAAAAGATGAAGAGCTAGAAGGGATATTTTATTTTCAAGTAAATTCACTACGGTTAAATGAAAACATATACCTTTCACCAAGATTAATGTAAAGGTCATTAATAAAGTTTCTGTTCCCAAATATCAGTGTACACAAGAGTGTAAAAGCACACGTAAATGGAACACTCTGGTAGGAAGTAGGCAGGCCGTCCCCTGCACTGCCACACCGGCCTGAAGTGCTGGCATTGCTACGAACCCAGGCTGCTCTAACCAGGGCAATAGAATCATCTGTACTTCCACAGATTATTTTAGGAACTGTATAATTAAATGTTGCACTAAAAAATATTTAAAAAATGATTTCTTCTGCAAGTTTAACCAGCTTTAATTTTAGATGCTTCAATTTCTATGGGGAAAAATCTTAGGCACTGGATGCATTTTAACTTAGGAGTCCTCAGTTAATGTCTTGAGTTCTAAAAATATTTGTGTGGTAATCCTGAAGTTTACATTTGTGACTACATAGTTTTATGTGAGCCCTAGGAAACTCCTACTAAGGTATTTTTATCCACTTATCACATCACAGTGAAACTGAGAGGCCAAATGTTTTAGGACCTAGCTATTCCAAGTGTAGTCTGGGAGCTTGTTAGAAATGCAGAATCTCAGGCCCCACCCCAAAGCTACTGAATCAGAACCTGCATTTCAACCAACTTCCAGGTGACTCTCATGTAAACTAATTATAAGAAGCAATGGTATAGGAGGACTTTTATAGAAAACTGGCGTGCTTCCTTTTGTTTTTTGATATAGGGTTTCACTCTGTGGACCAGGCTGGAGTGCAGTGGTACGAATACAGCTCACCGCAGCCTCGAGCTCCTGGGCTCAAGTGATCCTCCCACCTTCCCCTCCCAAAGTGCTGCGATTACAGGCGTGAGCCACGCAGCAGAAAACTGGAATATTTACTATTGAAGATGCCAATAACAGGCAGCCTTCTGGAATACGGCACGGGGATTTTAGAGTACATGAAGTTCTGTCATAAGCCACTAAAACTTTCATAGTAATTTTTTTTTTTTTTTTTTTTTGCGACTGAGTTTTGCTCTTGTTGCCCAGGCTGGAGTGCAGTGGCACAATCTCGGCTCACCGCAACCTCTGCCTCCTGGGTTCAAGCGATTCTCCTGCCTGAGCCTCCTGAGTAGCTGGGATTACAGGCATGCACCACCACGCCTGGCTAATTTTGTATTTTTAGTAGAGACGGGGTTTTCCATGTTGGTCAGGCTGGTCTTGAACTCCCGACCTCAGGTGATCCGCCCACCTCAGCCTCCCAAAGTGCTGGGATTACAGGCGTGAGCCACCGCACCTGGCCCATTGTAATTCTGATGTAACACTGTTTTATATGCTTCCATACCTTGGTAATAAGGCATAATCAATATAACTTTCTCGACAGATTCTGGGCCTTTGTGGTGACATTCTGAATGCCACTAGACTATTGTGTCAAGAGTGATTCATTCACACATTCACATTTCTTAACTCAAAAAAAAAAAAAAAAAAAAAAGAAAAACACTGGGGGTGCTACACGGTGACAAATATTATCAGCATCTTCTAGGAGGAGAATTAGCATTGGCCTCATGTTCAATGGGCAAAAAAAAAAAAAAAAAAAAAAAGAAAATGGACTTAAAATAATGCAAATTAGTTCTTTTTTTTCTTTTTAAGCCGGAGTCACGCTCTGTTGCCCAGGCTGAAGTGCAGTGGTGCGATCCCGGCTCACTGCAACTTCCACCTCCCAGGTTTGAGGGATTCTCCTGCCTCAGCCTTCCGAGTAGCTGGGACTACAGGCGCATGTGGCCATGCCCAGCTAATTTTTTGTATTTTTAGTAGAGACGGGGTTTCAGCATGTTGGCCAGGCTGGTCTTGAACTCCTGAGCTCAGGTGATCCACCCACCTCGGCCTCCCAAAGTGCTGGGATTACAGGCATGAGCCACCATGCCTGGCCCTGTATCTTTTTTTTTTTGAGGCAGTCTCACTTTGTTACCCAGGCTGGAGTACAGTGATGTTATCTTGGCTCACTGCAACCTCTGTCTCCTGGGTTCATGTGATTCTCCTGCCTCAGCCTCCTGAGTAGCCACGACTACAGGTGTGCACCACCACACCCAGCTAATTTTTGTATTTTTAGTAGAGATGGGATTTCACCATGTTGGCCAGGCTGGTCTCGAACTCCTGACCTCTGGTGATGCACCCAGCTCGGTCTCCCAAAGTGCTGAGATTACAGGCATGAGCCACCGCGCCCAGCCTGGATCTTAATCAATCAGGGCATCCAATGGCAGTCATTTGGCAGGGAACTGTTTAAATAATCTCCCAA
Source organism: Pongo pygmaeus (assembly GCF_028885625.2). Lineage (NCBI taxonomy): Eukaryota > Metazoa > Chordata > Mammalia > Primates > Hominidae > Pongo > Pongo pygmaeus. Next base: position 6,753,437 of record NC_072382.2, on the reverse strand, counting down.
CTCCATTCCAATATTTCACACTTCATTTTAGTAGGTAAAGATATATGATAGAAAATTTTATGGTTAGACATGGTGGCTCACGCCTATAATCCCAGCACTTTGGGAGGCTGAGGCAGGTGGATCACCTGAGGTCAGGAGTTCAAGACCAGCCTGGTCAACATGGTGAAACCTCGTCTACACTAAAAATACAAAAATTAGCTGGGTGCAGTGGCGCACACCTGTAATCCCAGCTACTTGGGAAACTGAGGCAGGAGAATCACTTGAACCCGGAAGGTGGAGGTTGCAGTGAGCTGAGATCGTGCCACTGCACTCCAGTCTGGGCGACAGAGTAAGACTCCATCTAAAAAAGAAAAGGAAAAAAAATTTATGAAAAAAAAAAAAGCATGTTTTTACTTGAATTACTTCTTTTGGACTTAGACTATAATTGGTAAGTGAAGCATATAGTATCTTAATTCTAGCAAGGGATAAAATTAAAACGGGGGAAATAGGACAAAAGACTTTCCTCTAATTACCTGTACTCACCAATTCCTACCTCTCCCAACTACTGATCAGTGACCACCTACCTGGGTATCAAGTTCCCCCAGGGTTGCCACTGAAATCGGAACTATATAACCCTAGTCCAGGTGTGGTGGAGATGAAAGTGATGGGCCAGAACTAGCTCTATCTTCTAAATCCCTGCTGTTACACTTTCCCACCAGACTAAAAAACCCTTTGCCATAGAGGTTAAGAGATAAAACAAAGTTGCAAAGCTCTGACCTGTTTGGTGGCAGATACATTTGTGAAATGATCTAATGGTCTTTTTTGAGGGAGAAATGGTATTTAAGAGAATTAGAGAGAGACCTCGGCTGTTAAAAGATGACCGATTTCAAGATTAATGTAATAATGTTTTTTATATACAGCATTTGGTACTCAAACACTTACACATCCACTTTCTTACCTGCATACTGAATATAAACATGTCTTTAAAACTATTCACTCTTAAATGATTAGCTGAATCCCAAAGATTAAACATGATGACAAAATTCCCCATCTATACAGAGACGTGTAAGAGAAAAGTCTATAATAAAATCATGAAAAAAAGGGATGTATCCTACTTTAAGTTGGAAATAATCATACATTTTCAAGGTTTTACAGGATGCTTGTCAGATTTTTCTTTTCGCTAAAATAACTGTCATCACCTTTTTTTTTTTTTGAGATGGAGTTTCGCTCTTGTTGCCCAGACTGGAGTGCAATGGCACGATCTCAGCTCACTGCAACCTCCGCCTCCCGGGTTCAAGTGATTCTCCTGCCTCAGCCTCCCTAGTAGCTGGGATTACAGGCGTGCGCCACCATGCCTGGCTAATTTTTTTTGTACTTTTAGTAGAGACAGGGTTTCACCATGTTGGTCAGGCTGGTCTCAAACTCCTGACCTCAGGTGATCCACCCACCTTGGCCTCCCAAAGTGTGGGGATTACAGGCGTGAGCCACCATGCCTGGCATCATCAACTTTTAAAATAGAACATGAGGATGCTCCTCCAGCTTTATATGTTAATAGAAATGTTCTGAGGTAAAATAAGAACACAGAGTTAGAACTGACAAGATTCCTGGAGTCTTTTCTCTGCTTCTCTTGGCTCACATACAGAAAACTCTTCCACTGCAAAGAACTTTCCTTTAATGTCATTTTAAATTTTGAGCAAAAGTAAAATTAGCCATCTACGTTCTTGAATTCAACATAATCATCTGTTCCATTCAGGATAAAGACTGAAAATTACCTAGTATTCATTTTGTGTGTTTGAAAACCTAAATAGGGATCAAGAACCAAACTGGTTGCTAGGTCATCATTTTCACAGAGTTCCTTGGCGGACATTCCAGAAGATGGTACATAGCGACTCTGTCCTTCAAATCCCGAGTTACCGTTACCTGTGAAAAGCAAAAGCAAGAAAAATTACTCAAATTGAAAACTACTTAAATCTGCCTTAAAATCTTTAGCGGCATTGCCCACTCAAGCTGGTAATGAAGAACTGAAAAATCAATCACTTTTAGTAATTAAGAATTTAATAACCTTTGCATAAGACAGAAAACCAAATGCAGTAAACTATCTCCATTACTGAGAGTATTTTCGTTAGCAGGTAGTAATAGCAGGTTCCCAAGAATGGGGTCTGGGTAGTTGTGAGAATTTGGTTCAAATGCTTGACTCTCCCCCACCCCCTTCTCTCCAAGGAACACTGAGAAACAGGGGACGGGAGGATGTTCACTATTTTAACAAGACAATACACAGGGCCATTACAGATAGGACTGAAAAGGAAAGAGGAACACAAGATAGTTTCTGCAAGAAGCGCCAGAACTCCAGATCTCAAGTATCAAAAGGAATCTCATGAAGTTCAGCTTCCTGCTTTAGGGCAGGTGAATGATTATTATCCCCACTTTGCAGGCAACTGAGGCCCAGACAAAAAGAAACTTGCCCACGATTCCAGAGCTGGGCAGTAGAAGTGGGGAAAGAAGTGGAGAGAGAATGACAGACCTATTTCTACTGACCTCTGTTTGAAGCAATTATGAATGAATGCATAAAAATACAGACTGAAATATATAACTGAAATAACTGGGTTTAACTGTGGAAGAAAAGCAATGTAAAGAAGGAAATGAAGGCCAAGTTTGTAAGAAGTTTCATCAGAGCTGATTAAGTTTGATGTATATGCCACTGACAGTCCTTCCATGGAATTAGCACATCATTTATGGAGGACAACAGCAATGTAACTTTCAGGCTCTCAAAACCAAAATGGGGAAGAATGAAACAGAGTAAAGTTTAACCTTTTCATCCACTCTTTCACAGAACATATACTTAAATGTAAGTTCCTGCCAAGGGTAGACATATGATTTCGCAATCAAATTAGTTGCATGTAGGTATGTGAAAAGCTATCAACGTTGTTAAATTTTTTGTAACAGCATAATAGCTTTATTGAAATGCAATTCACATGATACAACTCACTTTTTTTTTTTTTTTGAAGACAGGGTCTTGCTCTGCCACCCAGCCTGGAGTGCACTGGCATGATCACAGCTCACTGCAACCTCGAATTCCTGGGCTCAAGGAATCATCCTGCCTCAGCCTCCCTAGTAGCTGGGACCACAGGCATGCATCATGAAACCTGATTAATTTTTTTATTTTTTTGTAAAAGTGGGTTCTCGCCATATTGTCCAGGCTGGTCTCGAACTCCTGAGCTCAAGCCATCCTCCTGCCTCAGCCTCCCAAACTGCTGGGATTACAGGCGTGAGCCACCATGCCCAGTCTTCTTTTTTTCACACAGGCATTTACAAGTATGAATTTCCCTCTAAACCACCGCTTTGGCTGCATCCTGTAAGTTTTAGTATGTTTTATCTTTCTTTTCATTCACTTCAAAATGTTTTCTGATTTCCTTTTTGATTTCTTCTTTGACCCACTGATTATTTAGAAGTGTGTTGTTTCATTTCTATGTATTTGTGAAATTCCCAAATTTCCTTGTTAATTTCTAATTTTCCTCCATTGGGGTCACAGAACATACCTTTTATGATTTCAATCCTTTGAAGTTTATGGAAGCTTGTTATATGGTCTAGCATATGGTCTATCCTGGAGAATGCTGCACTTGCACTTGAGATGAATGTGTATTCTGATGAGGTTCTATAGATATCTGTTAGGTCTCATTGGTTTATAGTCTTAAGCTGTTCTATCCATTATTAAAAGTGGCGTATCAAAGTCTCCAAATTATTGCTGAATTGTCGATTTTTCTCCCTTCAATTTTGTCAGTTTTTCTTTCCTGTATCTTAAGGCTCTGCTGCTGGGAAAGTCACTGATTTTATCTGAGATGGGGCACTGCTCTGTGTTCTCCCATTTCTCCTCATCTCTGGCTCTCTTTCTGCACCATTCTGGCCCAATAACATTCAATGTAAGGCTATGCCATCTTCACACACTGGGTTTTCCCAACCTAGCCCTCTATATTTATCTATGCTTGGTAAAGTGTAACCAACGTAATGGCCATTTTCCTTTTTCTTTCTTTCTTTTTCTTTTTTTGAGATGGAGTCTCGCTCTGTCGCCCAGGCTGGAGTGCAGTGACGCAATCTCCGCTCGCTGCAAGCTCTGCCTCCTGGGTTCACACCATTCTCCTGCCTCAGCCTCACGAGTTAGTTGGGACTACAGGCACCCGCCACCACGCCCAGCTGATTTTTTGTATTTTTAGTAGAGGCGGGGTTTGACCGTGTTAGCCAGGATAGTCTCGATCTCCTGACCTCATGATCCACCCACCTCAGCCTCCCAAAGTGCTGGGATTACAGGCGTGAGCCACCACGCCCGGCCCACAGTGGCCATTTCTAAATTCTTTTTTTTTCTTTAAACAAGAGTCTCATTTTTTTTGCCCATGCTGGAGTGCAGTGGTGTGATCTCGGCTCACTGCAACCTCTAACTCCTGGGCTCAAGTGATCTTTCCAACCACAGCCTCTCAAAGTAGTTGGAACCACAGGCGTGCAACACCACGATTGGCTAATTTTTTTGTAGACACGGTATTTTTTGTAGACACGGGGTTTCACCATGTTGCCCAGGCTGGTCTCAAACTCCTGGACTCAAGCAGATCCATTCGCCTTGGACTCCCAAAGTGCCGGATTACAGGTGTGAGCTACCACGCCCAGACGCATTTTCTAAATTCTTGTGTATCTATAACAATTCAACTAATTAAAACTGTTTTGCAGTATAATACACAAAAGGAGGCCAACAGTGATTTCCTAAAAACCTTAAGATATGCCTAAGATATGCCTAGTTTACTAACCAGAATGAATACACACTGATGTGAACACTATATTTCTCAATTCTTCACGTTCACACTAGCTGCTAAGGAGTGAGGCAGGATGAGGGTGCATGTTGCCAGCAGCCTCAGGAGTGAGTGGTGTCCATGCAGAGGACCACTCATTCAGTCTTGCCTCTTCCTACTCTTGTCCCAAGCAGGAATTCTGTCTGGTTTTCTATAGCAATAGTGACCTGATCTGAAATGGAAAGGTTAAGGGTAGCCTGGGCCCAATGAATCGCATAAACCCTAAAAGGTAAGAAGGAAATCAATCAGAACTGGTACAATCTGAAACTACAGAAAACCCCAGGCTAATCCAAATCCCTGGAAACAGGCCAATGCCAATCTGAATTAAGGATATTCAAAAGTGGCTAGATTCACGTTAGAAAAAGAAGAAAAGCTGTCCTCTTTAACATGACATATATTTGGACATATAGCTGCCTAGTTAGGTATACACTTGTCCTCAGTCATTTTACTACTTTTAGAGGAACTATGAAATACGCACCAAATCTACAACTTCCTGAACTCTCAAAAAGCAGCCTCTTTCCCATCAAGAGGTACAGAGGAAATAAAGTAACTTATCAGCAATGTTTCACTGTCAGGATGAACAACTGTCTCCCCTGTATAAACAGAATAAATTGCTATGATTTGTGAGGCTGCCCTAAAGCAGTCAGTTCTAACTATCCTCCATTCTACTTATGTAAATTACAGTTGGCGTCATTATTCATATTATTCCATGAAACATTTGTGGAAATTAGCAAAGAAGTACATACCTATACTTACATCTATTAAAAAAATACAGGTTAACCTGTAAGAAGTTCAATTAAAATTTTAAAAATTTAATAAGACATATCAACCATTCAGGTAAATTCTACAAAATATAAAGTAACAGAAAAGCATGATTAAAATAATTATATGAAGCATTAAACTTGAGTTTTATATATTGTTTGATGAGAATAAAAATTGACACAACTTTGAGAGTAAAAAGACTATGCTGTTAATTACGAAAATGCAAAAAATTATTTAAGACAAAAGAAAACAGAATACACATTACAAACTGGAAAGAATTACTACCCCATATCACAATCAGAACATTGAAGGTTTAAGTGTGTACATACATCTGTTCGACCTCCTCTCGACTGCATTTTTGCCAGCCTTCAGGGTGTCCTTCCCCGTGTGCTGTAATTTTGATTGATTCTGCTGATGGTCATTAGACAACTTGCCTCCATTTCTCCTGCCATTCACCACCATGTTCTTGGATTCTCCCAACCACTTCATACCCACAGACAGCCTGACCCAGGTGCATTTAGTCACTCTCTTCAAATAGCTTAGAGAATACTTTCAATGTTCTCTCCTAACAGAAACAAAATATGAAAAACAAAACAAAATGGGGAGGTAAATACATGAAAGATCATGCTAAACAGACCCTTGAGAAAGATATATAATATTAAAAGGACAGTCATTCACAGCATAATGATGTTTTGGTCAATGACAGACCACATAAACAACGGTGGTTCCATAAGATTATAACAGAGCTGGACACACACTTCATAAAATTCATATTGCCTAGTATTTACTGTATTATACTTTTTACTGTTATTTTAGAGTATATTCCTTCTACTTTTTTTTAAGTTAACTATAAAACAGCCCCAGGCAGGTTATTCAAGAGATACTCCAGAGGAAGGCACTGTTATCACAGGAGATGACAGCTCCATGCATGTTACTGCCCCTGAAGACGCTCCAGTGGGACAAGATGCAGAGGGAGAAGACAGTGATATGGATAATCCTGACCCTGTGTGGGCTGAAGCTAATGCGTGTGACCTGTGTCTCAGTTTTTAATAAAAAAGTTAAAAAAATAAAAGTAGGAAAAGGTTATAGAATAAAGATATTTTAAAAAGAATATAGTTGGGCACGGTGGCTCATGCCTGTAATCCCAGCACTTTCAGAGGCCATGGCAGGTGCACTGCTTGAGCCCAGAAGTTGAGACCAGCCTGGGCAACATGGCAAGACCCCGCCTCTACAGAAAATAAAAAAGTGAGCCAGGCATAGTGGCGTGAGCCTGTGGTTCCAGCTACTTGAGAGGCTGAGATGGGAGGTCAAGCCTGCAGTGAAGCTATGATTGCAACACAGCACTCCAGCCTGAGTGACAGAGCAACCCTGTCTCCCAAAAAAGAAAAGAAAAGAATAACATATTTTTGTGTCTTTTTGTCTGTGTTTTGAGACAGTCTCTCACTTTATGGCCCAGGCTGGAGTGCAGTGGTGTGATTATGGCTCACTGCAACCTCAAATTCCAGGGCTCAACGAATCCTCCCACTCAGCCTCCCAAGTAGCTGGGACTACAGGCAGGAGCCACCACATCCAGTTAATTTTAAAACTTTTTTTTTTTTTGGTAGAGACGGTGTCTCACTATGTTGCCCAGACTGGTCTCAAACTCCTGGCCTCAAGCAATCCCTCCACCTTGGCCTCCCAAAGTGCTGGGATTACAGGCATGAGCCACTGTGCCTGGCTAAGAAAGAATATACATTCATTTATTTGAGACAGGGCCTTGCTCTGTCGCCCTGGCAAGAGTGCAGTGGTGCCATCTCTGCTCATTGCAACCTCCACCTCCCAGGTTCAAACGATTCTCCTGCCTCAGTCTCCTGAGTAGGTGGGATTACAGGCGTGCGCCACCACACCCAGCTAGTTTTTGTATTTTTAGTAGAGACAGGGTTTTACCATGTTGGCTAGGCTGGTCTTGAACTCCCAACCTCAAGTGATCCACCTGCCTTGGCCTCCCAAAGTGCTGGGATTACAGGCGTGAGCCACTATATGTGGCCAGAATATATTTTTGTATAGCTATATGTGCTTGTATTTTAAGCCAAGTGTTACCATAAAAGAGTCAAAAAGATTTTAGAAAAAAAAACTTTATAAAGTAAAACAGTTACAACAAGCTAAGGTTAATTACTGAAGAAACATTTCAAAATAAATTTAGTGTAGCCTAAGTGTACGGTGTTCACAAAGTCTACAGTAGTATACATGTACTAGGTCTACACAATTACTCACCACTCACTCACTGACTCACCCAGAGCAACTTCAAACCCTGCAAGTTCCATTCATGGGAAGTGCCCTTTACAGGTGTACCATTTTAAAATCCTTTCTTTTATTCTGTATTTTTACTGTATCTTTCTTATGTTTATATATGTTTAGATAACAAATAACATTGTGTTACCAGTGACTACAGCAGTCAATACAGTAACATGCTATACAGGTTAGTAGCCTAGGAGCAACGGCCCAGGTGTGTAGTAGGCTAGACTACCTAGGTTTGTGTAAGTGCACTCTATGACAACTGCATGACAACAAAACCACCTAACCTCACATTTCTAGAATGCGTCCCTGAGACACACTCTATGAGTGCACTCTATGATATCTGCATGACGACAAAATCACCTAACCTCACATTTCTCAGAATGTGTGGTATCCCTGTCATTAAGCAATGCATGACTGTACTTTAATAACTGATGTCTCCACTCTTTAAAGACAATCTTGGCTCTCCCCAATCATATAATGCCTGCTCAGGAATACAGTGCCCCCAGACTGACCAGAATGTAAACTACAGAAGGCAGGGACTCATTCTGACTTGTTCCTTGCTTGTGTTTAGAACAGTACTGACAAACAGCAGGTGCTCAACAAGTATTTCTTTCAGTAAACAGTAAGAACCATCTTTGCTCCTTGTTATACTGATATCTAGTACGGCTCTATCATCTATCTGCTCAAACTACATGTTTTGGTAATGCTCTGAACTGGGTGAGTAAACTACAAGGAAGTTATTTATCTCTTTGTTCCAAGGCAAGCTTAGGAAAAGGCATCTATACTAAGCTTTGTCCATCACAGTAAGAGACTCCTAACTGTTATGCTGGCTACTCATCACCACAAACAAAATTTAGCAGAGGGACAAGAGTAAGGAAAGTAAAGGACTTCATATCTCTTTGTTGTTGTTAGTTTGAATTCACTGTTCTGGTTATTTAAGAAACCAATATTCAGATATCAAAGTAGTGCCCATCTGGAAATGTCTACCTTATCATTCCTTCACAATGGCAACAAAACTGAGAAGCTACTGTATTTGGTAATGTAAATGTACCTCTTACTATCTGAATTTGGGAACCGATTGATCTGAATAGTGGGGGATGCTTGTAATTTATAATGACCTTTGGAAATGAGGATATTATACATCACACTCATTACTAATGGAATGAGAAAAAGGATGTCCATGATACCACCTCATTATTGAATTATGCGTTAGTATAAGTCAAACTAAAAAGGCCCTACGATAAAGTGCAAAAATACAGAACTTCAGAGCCAAAGATGCCTTAAGATCACCAGTGTAACTCCTTCAATTTGCAAATGAAACTGAGGCCACATGCCTAAAACCACACGATCCGCCTGCAGCAGCCTCACGAGTAGAACCCAGCACTGCTGCCCAACAAATTCTCAACTACACCAGACGCAGGTCAATTTCCTTTCCACAAACACATAGAAAAGTACAAATGATAAATTACTTTGAAGTACTCACAAAAATACATGCCTGGACATACCTTTAATGATACTCAACACAAACACAAAACATGAATTTTTACTTGATCTCAGGTCTCTTTCATGTTACAGGAATATCTGTGTGAGTTCACTGGAGGGTAAGATGTGCATGTGAGCAGTATGCTTAGGGGAATGGCAAAAAAAAAAATCTGATCAATGCTAAAGACAACTTTACAATTGTTTTCTAACATGAATTTTTTCTTCTGGTTCCCTCACTATTTAAATTCGATTATAGTATTTAACTTTTAACGTGCCTTTTGATTTTTCTTATAGGTTTCACTAAACAGTCTTCTAGCTATTCTACATCAGTTATAAGCTAAGGATTTTTCAATTATTAAATTTTACCAAATTTAACATTAAAACCTCTCATTAATGATCATATATCTTACACTTAGGAGAAAAGGCATAGAATTCAAGAGCAGTATACCTTTTTTTTTTTTTTTTTTTTAAAGAGACAGGGTCTTGCTCTGTCACCCAGGTTAGAGTGCAGTGGTGTGATCATGGCTCACTGTGGCCTCAAAGTCCTAGGCTCAAGCAATCCTCCACCTCAGCCTCCCAAAGTGTTAAGATTACCAGCATGAGCCACCACACTCAGTAAGAGCAGTGTACTTTTGAGGTATAAAGTACAAAGCAAGCTTGAGAAAAAGAGCAATGGGTGGTCCATTGGGAGCCTTGGATCTTGGATCCCCCGCAGTTTTGCCTATGGGCTCTAAAATGGACTTCATTTACAGAAACCCATGGAACAGTCATTGACAAAAACATAAAACAATATGAATTGTGGCATTCAAATCCTAGCACTTTGGGAGAGCATCAAGTACCAAGTTTGTTTTTTTTTTTTTTGAGACAGAGTCTCGCTCTGTCGTCCAGGCTGGAGTGCAGTGTCCACGATTTTGGCTCACTGCAACCTCCGCCTCCCAGGTTCAAGCTATTGTCATGCCTCAGCCTCCCAAGTAGCTGGAATTACAGGTGTGCACCACCATGCCCGCCTAATTTTTGTATTTTTTAGTAGAGACAGAGTTTCACCATGTTGGCCAGGCTAGTCTTGAACTCCTGGCCACAAGCGATCCTCCCACCTCGGCCTCCCAAAGTGCTAGGATTACAGGCATGAGCCATCGTGCCCAGCCAAGTGTTCAAAAATTATAGCCTACTATCATAATGCATTCAAGATTTGAGTTTGAATAACCTCATCAAGACTTAGATCTTTAAAAGCTTCAAGGTTCATCTGCATTAAAGCTCTCCATCATTGAGCCGTCTCACAAAAGCAAAAGCTTAAAGGGACTAAAATCCGTGACTACATTCCATTTTATACCCCTTCCTCAGTTTTCTTCAATTTCCTTGACCCCTAGGGTCTTTCATATTACTTATGTTCCTTTAGACAAGAGCCAAAGAAACAGCACTTTCTGAAAAATAGATGTTCTGTGGCTGTAAGCTTTCGTTGGTACAGATGCATAAACTTGGCATGATAAATTTAGAATTAGGTTGTATCCTATAAAAAGCTGCATTAACAACAAGCAAATGGGCCAGGTGGTGGCTTACGCCTATAATCCTAGCCCTTTGGGAGACCAAGGCAAGAGGACTGCTTGAGGCCAGGAGTTCGAGACCAGCCTGGGCAACACAGCAAGACCTCATCGCTACTAAAAATAAAAATTAAAAAATTAGCCAAGGATGGTGGTATGCACCTGCAGTCACACTCAGGAGGCTGAAGTGGGAGGATGGCTGCAGCCCAGGAAATTGCAGATGCAGTGAGCCATGGCCATGCCATTACACTGCAGCCTGGGCGACAGAGTGAAAAAAAAGAAAATGATGAAGTGGTAAATGTATATAAATATATTTTATATTTCAAGTTAGATTATACTCTCAGAAGCTATGTGGTTTAAAGAAAATAGCCCTCTCCTATCCCACCTCTGTCTCTTACTAGGCAGTTGGTAACCAACAAAGTCACTTAATCTCTCTGAACCTTAATTTCCATTATCCAGAAAGTGAAGCTGATCATATTTTCCCCATCTACCTCACAGGGTTGTTGCGAGGATCACATGAAATAATGTACCTAAAAAAGTTGTTTCTGTAAAAGGTACAACACAGATCCAGGGTCCTGTTACATAGTTGCAAGTCACACCCTTATCTCCAGGGCCTGGGAAGGTAGGTGATTTAAGCACACAGAAAGCACCTACCATGTCCAGGGCGGATACATGGTAACAAGATTATGCTAATTTTATTTTCCTCTGAATACACAGAATACTACCATGGGCTAATTCTAAGGAGCAAGACTGTAACTTTCCCTAAAATTATAGCTCAGCATTGATAGTGCTCTAGGGAAATTATGGGTTGTAACATAGTAATGGTTTGCAACACTTTTTTACTACGTTGTGACCAGTAATTTTTTTTTAAATGAAAGAACACAGAGCAGAATATTTCACAATGCATCCCACATAGTAAGTTTTGTTTTAGTTATATATGTGTAAATGTGTGTATACTTGGTCATTAAATAAAATGAATTTTTGGCCAGGTGCGGTGGCTCATGCCTGTAATCCCAACACTTTGGGAGGCCCAGGTGGGCAGATCACTTGAATCCAGGAGTTTGAGACCAGCCTTGCCAACGTGGTGAAACCCCTTCTCTACCAAAAATACAAAAATTAGCTGGGAGTGGTGGTATGCACCTGTAATCCCAGCTACTCAGGAGGCTGAAGCAGGAGGATCACTTGAGTCCAGGAGACAGAGGGTGAAGTGAGCCAAGATTGCACCACTGGACTCCAGCCTGAGTGACAGAGCAAGACCCTGTCTAAAATAAAATAAAATAAAATGCATTTTTTTCCTGGAGGTGTGGGGAAGGGCAATGCACCATGGCTGCCTCTCGCCTTTCTCCTCTGTCTGCCTGGAATGTTATAACACCATCTCTTTGCCTAATTCCTTAAGTCCCAGTTCAGTGTTCACATCCTCTAGGAAGTGTTCCTTGACCTTCACTGCCAAATCTAGTTATATATTTATGCTATAAAACTTAAGTGAAAGCCCTTATGTGACTATATTGTTTAAGTGTCTGCTTCCTTAATTGAGAGTTCCTAAGGTTGAGAATCTATTTTTCTTATCTCTGGCCCTTGTGTATCTAGTATAGCATGTAGTACATCCTAGAGGCACTCAACTGATGAAATAAATAGGTCGTATTCTAAACTGCATCATAGAAACTATATTTCTGCATTAAAAAAAACCCTGTAAATTAAAGATACTTCCTGACCCCTTCAAATCCTCTCCTTTCTCAAGATGTCCATGGTGTTAAAGGGGGTGAGAGAAACTCCTGCACAGACAGAAACAAGGCAGGAATCACAGCTGCTACCACCACTTACTTCCCTATAGCTTGCCATTATACTTTCTGGTTTACTCCCTAGTCCTTGACCCTCCAGAGAAAAAGAACCAGGACCAGGAAAAGTGCTTTTGGTCCTTTAGGAAATCATCTGTAGAATGCCTATGTTTAACACACAACTTATGGATAATCATGGAACAATGTACTTTTAGGCTTCTCAAGAGTCCTAATATACCTCAAAAATAAGACATAAAGCATAATTATATAAAGTAGAAATAAAATATATGGAATAGAAAGGTTATCCATGGAGAGTCTTTTTTTTTTTTTTTTTTGAGACGGAGTCTCGCAGTGTCCCTAAGTTAGAGTGCAGTCGCCCGAACTCGGCTCACTACAACCTCTGCTTCCCGGGTTCAAGCGATTCTCCTGCCTCAGCCTCCCGAGTAGCTAGGACTACAGGTGCGCACCACCACACCTGGCTAATTTTTTTTTGCTATTTTAGTAGACACGGGGTTTCACCATGTTGGCCAGGACAGTCTCGACCTCCTGACCTCATGATCTGCCTGTCTCAGCCTCCCGAAGTGCTTGGATTACAGGCGTGAGCCACCATGCCCGGCCATGGAAAGTCTTTAAGTCCCAACCAAGGTGTCTACTTGAGAGAAAGCAGGAAATCTGGGGATGAGGCCCAGCAATCTGTGTTGTAACCTCCAGGTGATGCAAGCTCCAGTGTAAGATCAATCGCTCTAATTTACTTATTCATTCATTTCATCATGTTAGGGCAAAGAACAGATACAAAATTTTAAGAAAAATTATGGAATAAAAAATTAAGGAAATTATAATATCAACCAAACATTTTTCTGAGAATTAGGAAAATTCACCAACAAATCACTTTAGTAATAGCAAACTTTGGTTCAATTCATGGAACACAGACTGAGATCCACTCTAATGTGTACATAATTTAAACTAAATGTGGGTTAATGATCCAAACTAGAAAAAATCTGTGCCCTCAGATCTCATTTATATTGTGGTCAACTGATATTATTTGAACTCAAGGTAATTTAATGTAACAGGTACTTCTGTCAATCACAGAACATGGCTAAATTTCACTAGTATGAATGCACTGCACATGTCTGGATGTAGCCTAGCAGAGAGAGATTCTCCACATGTCCATATGATAAAAGTTATCAAAAGATCTTTCTTAAACTGATAAATGAAACATTTGTAAAAACAATTTTAATGAAGCTATCAATAATTTGGAGGTTATTTAAAAAAAATTTTAGCTCAAAATGAATATATATTCTACTAATGATCAGGTCATCATTTGTTCTGCCCTCCTAAGAGTGGAATCTGTTCTTGCTGGCATGATCTTTCCTCTAAGACCACACACTTACACATTAAAGGTAGTGATGGGATTTTAAAAACCTAACACACGTTGATACTGTAGTAGAGTATAGACAAATAGGGGGTGAAAACATCCCAGCACTTTGGGAGGCCAAGGCGGGCGATCACCTGAGGTCAGGAGTTCGAGACCAGCCTGGACAACAAGGTGAAACCCCCATCCCTGCTAAAAATACAAAAATTAGCCAGGCGTGGTGTCACGTGCCTGTAATCCCAGCTACTTGGGAGGCTGAGGCAGGAGAATCGCTTGAATCCAGGAGGCAGAGGTTGCATTGAGCCAAGACTGTGCCACTGCACTCCATCCAGCCTGGGCGACATAGCAAGACTGTGAAAAGAAAAGAAGAGAAAAGAAGAGGAAAGAAGACAAAAGGAAAGGAAAGGAAAAAAGACAAGACAAGACAAGACGGGGCGGCTAGCAAAGCCTAAATGCTTCATGGCTACCACAGAGGTGCCCCCTCCCAACAAACAAACAAGGGTGCAGACTCCCATGGAACGTAGCTGGCTCACATGGAAATGTCCCCACAGTCATGGTTTGGCTGACACACTCTGAGCTAATTAGCCACTGACTACATTTAGAAGTAAAAATTGCCTCAATTTTGTCCCAAATTGTTAGGAAAAACATTTCAAGAAAGTACTGACTGCTTCTTTTTTTTTTGAGATGGAGTCTCGCTCTGTTGCCCAGGCTGGAGTGCAGTGGCACGATCTTGGCTCACTGCAACCTCCGCCTCCCAGGTTCAAGCCATTCTCCTGCCTCAACCTCCTGAGTAGCTGGAACTGTAGATGCACGCCATCACGCCTGGGTGATTTTTTGTATTTCTAGTAGAGATGGAGTTTCACTGTGTTAGCCAGGCTGGTCTCGATCTCCTGACCTTGTGATCTGCCTGCATTGGCCTCCCAAAGTGCTGGGATTACAGGCATGAGCCACCACGCCCGGTCATTACTGACCACTTCTTAAATGGTGTATTAGCTTGGTGCAAAAGTAATTGCGGTTTTTTGTTTTTTTTTTTTTTAGGTACAAATCCTGTTATTTCCCAATATAAAAATGTCAGGAAAATTAGACATCCACTATATTCCAGACAGTGCAGGCACTGAGAATACAGCACGGAACAAAATAAGGCTTCTGCCCTCATCTGTGCTTATATTCTAATGGAAAAAAGCACTAGGAAATAATAAATTAACGAATGAATGTTGGCACCTTTTGGGGGGAATAAACCATTTATGGTGGCAGGGAGTGTTTCAGGTGGAGAAGGAGGGTGATAGTGGCTATTTTCTAAGAGAGCAAGGGATGTGAGGGGACAGCTAGGCATCAGGCAAGAAGCACACAGTAGACAAAGGGAAGGGCAAACACAAGGCCCAGAGGCTGGTGTGGCTGGGGCAAATATGGGGGAAGAGTGGGAGGATGAGGTCAGAGAGGCTGCCACAGGGAAGAAGGGCTTCAAAGCCACTGCTGAGACTTGGGCCTTTACTCCCAGTGAGAGGAAAAGCAGAGGAGTGACACGATCCAACCCACAGTTTTAAAGGACCATGCTGGCAGCTTGCTACATGGTACTTTAAAAAAGCAGTTCTAATGAAGCTACTAATAATTTCTAGGACAAGAGAATGCAGGGAGACATTATTAATAGTAGTAGTGTATTTACTGACTGACTACTGCTATAAAACCAGAGGAGAACTAGTGGCTGCAGCAGCAGAGGTGGCAAGAAGTGGTTGGCTTCGAGATCTTTTCTGAAGGTTCTGCTGCTAGTTGGGAATTGCTGACAGATTGAATGTGGGTGTGAGAGAAAGAGGACTCAAATATACCTGCAAATGAAGAATGGAATTAATATTTAGGGATGTGACAAAGACTATAGGAAGATTGGCTTTCGCAAGGACTGCGGTGTGGGAATTTGGTTTTAGTCATTTTTTTCTTCCTTTTTGGGGGTCTTTTTTGGTTTTAGTCACTTTTGAGATGCCCACTACAGATCCAACTGGAGTCGGCAGCTGGATACCAGGGTCTGGAGTCCAGCTCCAAGCTGAAGATAAAAATCTGGAGTCAAAGTATTAACGGCATTTCAAGCCCTGGAATCAGTGAAATCTAGGAATCAGTGTAGACCAATGAAGTCCAAGGACTTTAACATGTATGGGTCAAGAGGAGGAGAAGCAGCACAGGATCACAAAAGGAGCAGCGAGTGAGAAGCAGAGCCAAGCATGACAGGGACCACTCTGCGAAGGGAGTTACCAACTCAGACAAGGACTATAGGTGTTTTCATATTACTCAGGCAAGGTGCCCAGAAAGCAAATACTTTTATTTTATGAGTCTAAACTCATGGAAAGGATGGGCTATTGCTGATCTGTGAGCCTTGCTCACAAACAACAGAGAACTTCTAAATGGACATAATGTCTGAAACATGCACTTGTGAGGAAGACAGGGGGCTTTGCTTTAAGAAACAGATGGCAGAGGGCAATATAAGGAATGAGAGAGAGAGAGACAGAGACAGAGAGAGAGAGAGAGAGATTGACTGACTCACAGGCCAGAAAAGACAAATGTAAATTAAAATTATGGAGTGGGAGGTGATGGGAATAGGTTAGTTAATTTGAGAAGGCAAGCCTTCAGAGCGCTTATAGGATCTATGTTAAAAAAAATTTTTTAAACTAATAGATTAGTTAAATCTCTGGATTGGAGTAATACAGATAATCTGAGTAGGAGAACAAGGTGGAATTCCTGAGGACTGCTGTGCAAGGCTCTGCGCCTTCCTACTTTTGTGAGTATTCACAGAAATGATGCAATCAGGCTCTGAGAAAATGCAATTGGGATTCTGCTTCAAGATGGGCAGCACCACTTCCCCAAGGGATTTACCCAACACTGAAATCAACAGGAAGAGTCACCTTATGTGGTTTCACTGCATCAACAGATGGGAAAAGAAGCACTTACTACAGATTCTGGTACCAAACATAAATAAGGAGGTGGGGGGTGAGGGGACAATTTATGATCAAGATAAAACATACTGGAAAACTGCTAAAATAAGAAATGTATTTAAAGGGGAAAAGATTTCAAGAATGATTTCCAGTTGTATTTAAAGCGGAAACTCCTAATCATAACATAATGCCACCAAGGTGAGAAGCGCGACACCCACCACCACCAGCACCACCACAATGCATTCCAAATCACCAGTGCTACCGTTGGTGGGGGGAGGGATAACTTTTAAAAATATTTTTTCCCCAAACGTTTACAGTGAACCTATTTACTTATAATCAGAAAAAAAAATGAAAACCTTAATACTTTAACACGTTTCAAAAGAAAGCAGCATTGATTCACAGGAAATGGGCTAAGTTCACATAACCATGCCTGTTCTATGCCAGCGATGGACCCTCAACAAATGTCGATGCCCTTCTCTTTCCAGTCTCTTTATGAGATTATAAATTGTTGGTGACTTTTGAGAAATTGTGTCCAATTTGAGAACTCTGATTCCAATCCATTTTTACTTAAACACAGGCATTTTTTGCTTAATATCCTAAAAACAAACCAAGATTAAAAAAAAAAAATCTGTCAAAAAAGTTAAAACACTGATTCTGAATGACTAGAAATAATTTTAACATAATTCCTGCGACATTACCGAGAACCCTCTAGCCAGGTGACATGCTGAACTTGTCTGCAGACAGTTTATTTTACAGAAATTATCCAGTGGCAGGGAAACAATCTCCAAGTGGTTGAAAAAGAAAAGTCAATACACATTTTTAAAAAGTAGGTTCTAGCTGGGTGTGGTGGCTCACGCCTGTAATCCCAGCACTTAGGGAGGCCGAAGCAGGTGGATTCCTTGAGCCCAGGAGTTCACGACCAGCCTGGGCAACATGGTCAGACCCCAGTCTCTACCAAAAAAAAAATTAGTCGGGTGTGGTGGTGCGTGCTTGTAGTCCCAGGTACTCAGGAGGCTGAGGTGAGAGGATGGCTTGAGCCCAGGAGATTGCACCACTGCACTCCAGCCTAGGTGATAGAGCAAGACTCTGTCTCAAAGAAATAATAAAAAGCAGGTTCTAGCCTGTTAGAGGACTTTCATAAATCTTTATTTAGAAAGGCAAAGAAAACATTTTTCAAGTGATTTAGTTATAATTTGGTAAGAAAACAATCCAGTACATCACTGGTTAACAGTGACTGAAATTACAATGGAGAATGACATCACAAGCAATATTTACCTGCTACATGTTCAACTTTTCAAAATAAACGTGTGACTTTTGTAACAAAATATTAAAGATACTTACACCAAGGAAAGGGAAACAGCTTGGCAGCTTCCCACCACAGGGCCTTTGCACTTGGGGTGCTGCCAAACTGCTCCTCAGCCCCTGCCCAACCCCACTTCTCTAGCTACATAGACGTCCTTGTTATACATTTTAACCCTTAACGTTTCTCAGCATGGTGCTTATTATAACCATACTCACTATTCTGTGTAATTATCTGGTAACACCTGCCTTCCCTACTAGCTAAGACACACTTTTTTTTTTTTTTTTTTTTTTTGAGACAAACTCTCGCTCTGTTGCCCAGGCTGGAGCGCAGTGGCTCAATCTCAGCTCACTGCAACCCCTGCCTCTCGGGTTCAAGCGATTCTCCTGCCTCAGCCTCCCTGAGTAGCTGGGATTACAGGCGTGCACCAGCATGCCCGGCTAATTTTTTATTTTTAGTAGAGATGGGGTTTCACCATGTTGGTTGGGCTGGTCTTGAACTCCTGACCTCGTGATTTGCCCGCTTTGGCCTCCCAAAGTGCTGGGATTACAGGCGTGAGCCACTGCACCCGGCTTTATTTCCATGTTTTGGCTGAATAATCCTGCTGTGAACGTGGATGTACAAAATACCTGTTTGAGTACCCGCTTTAATTCTTTTGACGATATACCCAGAAGTAGAACTGCCGGGTCATATGGTAATTCTATGCTAAACTTTTTCTTTTTAGATGGAGTCTTGCTCTGTCACCCAGGCTGTAGTGCAGTGGCACGATCTCAGCTCACTGCAACCTCCACCTCCTGGGTTCAAGGGATTCTCCTGCCTCAGCCTCCTGAGTAGCTGGGATTACAGGCGCGTGCCATCACACCCAGCTAATTTTTGTATTTTTAGTAGAGACGAGGTTTCACCATGTTGGTCAGGCTGGTCTCGAACTCCTGACCTCGTGATCTGCCTGCCTTGGCTTCCCAAAGTGCTGGGATTACAGGCGTGAGGCACCACACCCGGCCCCATACACCTTCATATCATTAGAATCCAGCACAAGACCAGACACAGGTCCATTCATATCATCTTCCCTTTCTATTCTCAAACCAACTGCTACACATAAGCAGAATCGATTTTTAGTTCTTTCTCCTAAATATGAAATCACAAAAGGACTTGACATCAAAGAATTCCAAATGGGTCTTTATCAATGACTATTCCAAAGCCATCTGCAATCAATATTGCAATAACTAAGGCTCCACGGAATCTTATGGTATCAATCCCAGCGATCAGGCCAATAAAAGAAGCCCTGCAAAGCTATCAGAAGCATTTGTGACCAATATTTCACCATAACACCATAACATTGCTTGACAGGGCAATTTATCAGTTGCTAATTTGTTAGAAAACTATCATGAATTCACGTTCATACCTGTAACCTTAAAACTTGCTCCTATAAAACATTGTCTCACCTGCGAAGCTAGGTGACTTGTCAGAGTAGTTCAACGGGTGTTAGTATTATGAAAAGAGAAAAGCCTTGGGGTTTTCATTTCCCTGAATTCACAATTGTGCTTCTACCTAAGGCAGAGCCTTTACTTTAAAACTAGAGCTGTCATGCTAATTCAAATGCTAATCAGGTATCTAGAACCATCAACTCCATAGCAAAGAATATGTCTCTTTACTCGTAAAATAATTACAAATGTCCACGATATTATCATTCCTACTTTCCTCCTCTAGCTTTCATAAGATCAAGCTTGGATGCATTTTGCTTCACCCAATTCAACAGCTTTCTCAAGTACCCTCAGGTGGTAATGCCCTCACTCAGGCCACCAAGGAATGGGGCCTGAAGCTGAGCAGTTTACCTACCACCAAGGCAGAATGCTTCACCCACTGCTCTTTCAGAATAAAACGATGGCCACAGACACCATCACTAAGTTTTGAAAAAGACTAAACTTGTTGAGCTAACAGCTCTAAAGCAGACTGTAGTATGGTGGAAAACGGTCCCCAAATCTAATCTCCTAATCTCTGGAGCCTGTGAATGCTACCTTATAAGGAAAATGGTCTTTGAAGATGTTATAAAAAATTTTGAGATAAAAGAGATTATCCTAGATTATCTGGGTAAGCCTTAAATGCCACTTAAATCACTTTATAAGAGGCAGAGGGAGATCTGACACCTCACAAAGTACAGAAGGTGAAGCAGACTGGAGTGATGTGGCCACAGGTGAGGGAATGCTGCAGCCCACCAGAGGCTGGAAGAAGCAAAGAGCAGCTTCCCTCCACAGCCCTGCTAACGCCTTGACTTTGGCCAGTGAAACTGATGTTGAACTTCTGGCCTCGAGAACTGTGAGAGAATACATTTCCGGTTTTTTGTTTCTTTTTTGACACGGAGTCTCACGTGTTGCCTAGGCTGGAGGCAGTGGTGCGATCTCAGCTCACTGTAACCTCCACCTCCCGGATTCCAGCAATTTCTCCTGCCTCAGCCTCCTGAGTAGCTGGGATTATAGGCACCTGCTGCCACGCCTGGCTAATTTTTGTATTTTTAGTAGAGATGGGGTTTCGCCATGTTGGCCAGGATGGTCTCGAACTCCTGACCTCAAGTGATCCGCCCACCTTGGCCTCCCAAAGTGCTGGGATTACAGGTGTGAGCCACTGTGCCCAGCCCATTTCTGTTGTTTTAAGCCGCTAAGTTTATGGAATTTGTTACAGCGACCACATAACAGAGATTATGAAAAACTAAACCAAAGTAGAAATGCTTTACAGTTACCACACTCCAAAAATACATAAAATTCCAACATGTCACAGGAAAAAAGATTTTAAACAACTTTTAAAACAGTGTATTTAAAACAAGTTTTTAAAGACTGGGCAACAAAGTGAGACCCTCATCTCTACCAAAAAAAAAAAAAAAAAAGTAGCCAGCTGTGCTGGTGCGCAACTCAGTCCCTGCTACTCAGGAGGCTGAGGCTGAAGGATCATGGGAGTCCAGGAGGTAGAGGCTGCAGTGAGCTATGATCATGCCACTGCATTCCAGCCTGGGTGACAGAGTGAGACCTCATCTTTAAAAACGTAAATAAATAAAAAGTTTAAATCATACACTATCCTTCAACTGAAGGTATAAAATACAGCTACTGGGTTATATAGATTTTAAAAATAGAGCTAGCCTCTTAATTACACGTCTGATTACTCACACACTGTGCTAGGCCAGATAACCATGATCTTCCTGAAAAGCATTGTAATTGAACATTTTTCTATTTATATTAAAACTTACAATAAAAACTGAAACCATTAGAATTTCTCATTGAGCAAAACATTTTAAGGAGCAAACTACCCACTACTGGCAAGTTTATCAGACATCTGCAATTCTTTTTTTTTTTTTTTTTCCAGACGGAGTTTCGCTCTGTCCCCCAGGTTGGAGTGCAGTGGCATGATCTCGGCTCACTGCAAGCTCCGCCTCCCGGGTTCAAGCCATTCTCCTGCCTCAGCCTCCTGAGTAGCTGGGACTACAGGCACCTGCCACCACGATTGGCTAACTTTTTGTATTTTTAATACAAACGGGGTTTCACCGTGTTAGCTAGGATGGTCTCGATCTCCTGACCTCGAGATCCACCCACCTCGGCCTCCCAAAGTGCTGGGATTACAGGCGTGAGCCACTGCGTGAGACATTACAGGCGTGAAACATTCGCAATTCTTAGACTTACTTATTTGGCTACTGATCTACAGCCAGACATGTAAGAAACTCCTAATTGCCTTATCACAGAAAATACTGCTTCATTCTTAAGTATCACATTCAATACGTATTTACAATGAGGGATTTCATGTAAGAAAGACTTCATGTCTTCATCTCAGTAGTTATTTTAAAACAAAGGTTTTCAGTGATGGGGTTGTTGAGGGAAAGTCCTCAAAAAAACTTCCAGAAGAAAACAAAAAATGCCTGCTTCCCCATCTCTCCACATTTGATCCATCTGCTTACCTAGCAGTGCCTAGAAATAAAATCAAGGATGCTTTCTTTGTTATTGTTTTCTCTAGGACGCAAACAGCCATTCACGTTTCTGGAAACAGATGCCACCTAGTGTCAAATGACTGTAAGTACAGCCTTTACAGCCCACAGTTTCTGTCAGAAGTTACAAGTACATCAAGGATTTTTACTGGGCAAGGACAAGTGTGAGGAAAAACTTCCAAAAGGTGGTTCTTGGGCTGGACGTTAGAGGCCACTTTGAGTTTGCCAGCTGGTGGGCTTTGCAGAGGCAGCCCGCACAGGGATTAAGGATGTGGCTCTGCAATCAAAGCACCTGTCCCACCCTAGCTTCATCCTTACCCCAGCAGTGTGAGCAGGCGAGTTATTTAACTTCACCGACGCCCCATCAGTACAATGAAAAGAGGGCCTCCCTAGGTTTGGCACAAGATATTTTAAATGAGCACAAACTGCTAACAAATTAAGGTCTCCCCTTCCAAGTAACTAAGGCAAAAGCAAAGCAGGCCAGAAACATTCTTCACAAAACTTTAATCAAGTAGAAATTTCCCTTCTATTCCCCACCATAACTCACACATGAAAAAAAAAAATCTCATCACCTCACCCATTTAAAAAAGAACAAATGTGCAAGAGAATAATTATGACACAAGGCTGAGCACCAGTTCTGCTTTCCCTACGGTTCCCAAAGAGAAGGAACGTAACTTCTGGCTACAACACGCATGATTAAAAATCATGCCAAGCAGCTGGGCATGGTGGCTCACGTCTGTAATCCCAGCACTTTGGGAGGCTGACGCTGGCGGACCACGAGGTCAGGAGATCGAGACCATCCTGGCTAAGACGGTGAAACCCCGTCTCTACTAAAAATACAAAAAATTAGCCGGGCGTGGTGGCAGCTGAGGCAGAAGAACGGTGTGAACCCGGGAGGCGGAGCTTGCAGTGAGCCGAGATCGCGCCACTGCACTCCAGCCTGGGCGACACAGCGAGACTCCGTTTCAAAAAAAAAAAAAAATCATGCCAAGCTACATCTCCCATCCTAAACATTCAGAGGGACTACA
Organism: Pongo pygmaeus; assembly: GCF_028885625.2. Classification (NCBI taxonomy): domain Eukaryota; kingdom Metazoa; phylum Chordata; class Mammalia; order Primates; family Hominidae; genus Pongo; species Pongo pygmaeus. The sequence continues at coordinate 6,730,210 of NC_072382.2, read as the reverse complement.
GACTGGACTACAGACTTTCTTACAACACAGTTTAGTTTGTGATGTACCTGGTCAAACAGATTATTTTCACACCCTATAAAAGAAGATACACACATCACAGCCCTTTAACACACACTCAATACTCTATCATCCCCATTTTACAAATGAGAACAAAACTCAGAGAATCAGACAAAAAAACTGAAGCCAAGTCCAGGCTGAGAGACTGTGTACTGTTAATATCACACAAAAAAGCAACACAGGCTGGGCATGGTGGCTCTCACCTGTAATCCCAGCACTTTGGGAGGCCAAGGTGGGCGGATCACGAGGTCAAGAATTCGAGACCAGCCTGGCGAACATAGTGAAAACCCATTTCTACTAAAAATACAAAAATTAGCCAGGCATGATGGCACCTGCCTGTAGTCCCAGCTACTTGGGAGGCTGAGGCAGGAGAATTGCTTGAACCCAGGAGGCAGAGGTTGTGGTGAACCAAGATCACGCCAATGCACTCCAGCTTGAGCAACCGAGCGAGACTCTGTCTCAAAAAAAAAAAAAAAAAAAAGCAACACACAATAATGACCCAAACAAATTTTTTCTTTTTTTAGACGTTGTCTGGCTCTATTGCCCAGGCTGGAGTGCAGTGGCACGATCTCTGTTCACTGCAATCTCCGCCTCCCGGGTTCAAGGAATTCTCTGTCTCAGCCTCCTGAGTAGCAGGAATTACAGGTACCCACCACCACGCCCAGCTAATTTTTGTATTTTCAGTAGAGACAGCGTTTCACCATGTTGGCCAGGATGGTCTTGAACTCATGACCACGTGATTGACCCGTCTCGGCCTCCCAAAGTGCTGAGGTTACAGGCGTTAGCCATCGCGCCTGGCCCCAAACAAATTTTTAAACACACTTTGCCCAGGCCAGGCATGGTGGCTCACAACTGTAATCCCAGCACTTTAGGAGGCCGAAGCGGGAGGGTCACAAGGTCAGGAGTTCAAGACCAGCCTGGCCAACATGGTGAAACCCCGTCTCTACTAAAAATACAAAAGTTAGCTAGGCGTGGTGGCACGTGGCTGTAATCCTAGCTACTCGGGAGGCTGAGGCAGGAGAATTGCATGAACCGGGACTTGGGAGGTGGAGGTTGCAATGAGCGAAGATCGCACCACTGCACTCCAGCCTGGGCAACAGAGCGAGACTGTCTCAAAACAAACAAACAAACAAAAAAACCACTGTGCCCCATATTTGAAGAGTAAAACTCTAGAGCAAAATAGACATCGTTCCTGACTGCATAGAGATCAGAGCATACTGTGGGAAGAGATGTAAGTAAGTATGTGATTATCAATCTGGTGCGAGCTGTAAGAAAAACAAACAGGATGTTAGGAGAGAGACTAATGTGAGAATGGACTTGAGATGGGATGGTCAGGGAAAAATAAATCAAAATTGTAAATATAAAAATGAGGCCAGACATGGCAGCTCATCCTGTAATCCCAGCACTTTGGGAGGCCAAGGCGAGAAGATTGCTTGAGCCCAGGAGACTAAGGCTGCAGTGAGCTGGGATTATGCCACTGCTCTCCAGCCTGGGAGGCTATAAGACCCTGTCTCAAAAACAAACAAACAAACAAAAAATACCTTTTTTGGGTCAAAAGCCCTCCTGGTACTTATTTATATGCACCAAACAAATATTTCCTTTAAACCCTCCAGGACCCTGAATGACGTCTGGTTTTGTTTCCTTTCCAAGGGGGAAAGTGAAGAGGGGTTTCCTATGGTGCCGCTGGCTCACTGGCTGAAGGATCAAGCCCCCTTTTACTTCTCAGTGAGGAAAGCTCCAGCTTCCTAAAATCAGATTGGTTTTCTTACTAAAAATATCTATTTCTCCATATGATGCAACATAAATATTTCCTCGAAAATAAAAATACTCCTCAGAGACCATTAAAATGTATCAGACATTTCAACCCTGTTACACAAATCAGACAGGCAAAACGATTCATCGGGCCGACCTAGAATCCACTCAGTTTAACAAACTTATGAAGAACCTCCCAGAGCTACCAGGCACTGTTCGTGGTGCTGGAATACTGGTCACGTCCAGGGAACACTAGAGGGCGCGTGAGAGCTTCTACTTTCAGGAAAATCAGTCGTTGAGTCAGGGACGAAAACCAAACAGATGCATATGGGGAAAAAAAGTTACCTGAGAACAGAGTAGAAAAGTACAGACTAGGAAGCAGAATGACCCTTCACTGAAGGTGCCTTTTGCATAAGGCCTGAGAGGCAAGTCGAGTGCCATTAGAGATGTGCTGACCAGGCATTCCTATAAAGGTGAAACAAGGTAGAAACACAGGTGTCAGAACACACGCATTCGGTTTCTGCTGGTTCCCGTAACATGTAGGACTAGGGATTCGCTAGCTCAGCAACCCTATCAGGTGCAACAGGTATTAGCACTACAACAAGGAGGCTAAAGCTCAGAAACAAATTGCTTTCCTAAACTCAAAGTGCTACTAAGTGGTAAGGCTGGGTCTAAAACCTTCATCTTTAAACTGCAGTCTGGGGTTTACTCCAGTGCTTGAGCCACGTGTACCACCTAGAGGTTTATCACCAGCAAATGATCCCTGGATCTAGGTACTGTTTTCTTTTCTTTTTCTTTTTTTTAGAGATGGAGTCTCACTCTGTCGCCCAGGCTGGAGTGCAGTGGAGCCATCTCTGCTCACTGCAACCTCCACCTCCCGGGTTCACGCCATTCTCCTGCCTCAGCCTCCGGAGTAGCTGGGACTACAGGCTAATTTTTGTATTTTTAGTAGAGACGGGGTTTCACCGTGTTAGCCAGGATGGTCTCAATCTCCTGACCTCGTGATTCCACCCGCCTCGGCCTCCCAAAGTGCTGGGATTACAGGCGTGAGCCACCGAGCCCGGCCGGTACTATTTTCTTTAGTGTGCTATCACAACAGACAAACTAAGACAGCTTACAGAGATGCAACTGGCATTGTAGGAGTCATACAGGCCCCCAATCAAGCTTCGGGGGGGTACTGATACCCTAGTCTCTCAATTCTAAAACCCAACTAATTAACTATCTCATAATGACATTTCAAAAAAAAGAGGTAAAACTACATGAAACATGCAGATGAACTAAGGTAATTAGAGAGATGTCAAAATATGATTAAAATAATTATTAGGAGAAAATAGGATGGCAGTGAAGTGTAAAAGATGAAGCATTAATATAATTTTGGATTTGAAGTGACCTCAGAGTCGTTTTGTAGACAGAGTCTAGGCCCTATCAATGACTTATACAAACAGTGACAGAGCAGAGAATGGTATTGATTCTTATTCCACGGTCCTTCAACTATTCCTAAAATTACACTTCTATACAGCAGTCATCATTTGACATACAGCCCTAGAAGATGGCCTGGTGTTCAAGTCTGTCTCATTCGGAGACCGGCTAGCCCCAAATCAACCCCATTCAGACACATAATGGATCACCCCCTGCATTTACTTAACGTGCAGTATTGTAGCTAACAGGGTGATGGAGCGGAGGGAGGACCCATGGTCCCTATCGTCAAAAGTGTGCGGAAGATTCTTAACCATTAGAGCGTTCTAGGGCTGACATAGTCGGGGAACTCCTGACCACCGAGAAGGATTTTGCCAATGGAGAGAAAGTAAAGCTCATACGTGGTACACAGAAACACGAACTAACGGGACCACGGCGACTTATCTGAAAGGATTTGCTCTGTAAGCCATGGGAAGGGCATTCCTGTGGACAAGGAGCTGCTTAGATGCCACACACACAAATCTCTTTATCACACAACCTGGCCACGAACCCAGGCCCTATATATAAACCCACAAATTGATAATCAGGTAAAGGAAAATCAGATTCAACCTCCTTTTTAAATAACCCAAGAGAAAAATCACCAACAACATCCCCCACCCACCAAACTCTCTGCTGAAAGACACGCAGACACCGGGACACTTCCTTCACACGCGTCTCTCCCTGTCAGAGTCCGCTACCCTCCATCCACCTCCACCTTCCCCAGTACTGCCCCCTGGCATTTGCTGCAAGAATGAAAGTTCACCGCATGAGCAGTTCAGGGTGTTTGGGAAGGCAGATGAAAATATAGGCGCGAGAGCACTTTAATGATCATGGATAAAGAATCAAGCCCTACCCTACTCTCTTACTGAAAAAATATCTACCATATTCCCTTCACTCTCCAGCTCAGTTTTTAAAATATAATTATGTTTGTAAATAACATTAAAGTGGATTTATTTTGAAAAACTAATACAAACTATTAAGCTTGACAACTTGGAGATTAATAAATTAACCCATTCATTAAGTGTCTATAAGCACCTACTCTGTACCTGCCTGTGGGCAGACGAGATAACAAGAGACTCAAAAGCTCACAAGAAACCACCCCAACGGCTGTGTGTGTGAAGGTTCCACCAGGAGGCAACATTCCCACGGGGCCTTTCTGAAGGACGGGAGTGTACGGGGTGGAGAAAAGGGGTGCAGGAATGCCGGGCAGCGCACGGCCGACAGGGACCAGGTATGGAAAGCTATTGGAGCCAGAGCTTGGGAGAGGGACCAGAATGTAGAATGTTTAGAGATTACAAAGTGAAAAATGGGCTGGAGTTCCCACACAAGCCGGGATCAGAGCGTTTGTGGACTCTAAACTGGGAATATAAGGCGCTCCAAGAGGGACATGGCCACACCTCTGGTTCAAATTGCTAAACCTTCAGATACACAATAAATCTGTATCTACAGCAAGCAGCAATTTATGTATTTCAACATGCACAAATTACCTGTAATTATTTCAGGCAAAAACGGTTTCCTCCTCCCTTTTCAAAATACTTATTTTTACTACTAATTATTAATATTATAGGCGTGTTCTCAATATTAAAGACTAAAAGAAAAAAGTTACAGCTGGCAACTGCTTCCTCTAAAGATCCTACACAGCAGAGTTCAGACCTATATGGCCATCCTCAACTACATTTTATATCAAACTGGTTTAAATCGAAAAAGGTCCACATCACAAAGAACCACAATCAATCAAATTAATTCATCTGCCCTCTATTCTAAGGAAAACTCCCCCCACTCCAGGTAAATTTCATTTGGCAAATTCTTAAAAATTAACTTCAAAGAACACATGTTCACCTCCCCAGTATTCCGAAAGTTCCACCACTTAATAAATCGTTACTGCTCCAGACCCGGGTCCAATAAACTCAAATAGACTGAATTTGTCAGCACCCAACTTGTTTCTATCTTAATCCAGCAAGTTGCATCGAGTTGTCATTGTGAAAACCTGCCTGTTCCTCCTTCCAAGGCGGAGGTGACAACGGTGCACATCATCCTCGGATACGTGGAAGGACAGACAGACACCAGAGGACGAAGGGAGAGCGGATAAAGCACAAAGGGGAGGCAGCGGCCGCGGGGTCGCCGGGCCACGGCCAGGGGCGCCGTCGGGGAAGAGGGTGGGCTGCAGGGCCAGCTCGGGAGAGCTCCGAAATGCGCTCGGGCCAAAACAAAAACAAAAAGTTCAGCGCGGCAGTGGGAGCAGATTGGGCGAGACGGTTCACGGCTGCCCATTGGAGAAAAGGGAAAACAGAGTCCCCCAATCGCGAGCGGCGGGGCTGCTCCCCTCGTGCGGCCGCGGGCCCGGCCCCGACGCTGCCCGGCGGCCGCTACCGCTCCCTTCCGGCCGCGGCCACCACTGCAGGCCCCGCGCCGGCCCCGCACCGGCCCGGCCGCAGCCCCGCCCCCCGCGCCCGGCCACTTGCGCCCGGCCCCGGCCCCGGCCCCACCCGCCCTGGCCCCGGCGGCCCTGCGACCGGCCCGGGCCCGCGGTCCCCCACGTCCCCGCCCGCCCCGTCACCGAGGCCGCCCCCCGCACACCCTCGCCGGCGCCCGCCCCTCCCCCGACTCACCGCCCGCGCCGCCCCGCTCCTCCTCGGGGCGCGTCCCAGGCCCCGCTGCCCGGCCGCTGCGATGCGGGGCCGCGCCGCCGGGCCCCGCGTCCCAGTCCCCCCAGAAAATTAATCACCAAAAATAATTCCAGAGAAAAATGGAGAGTAAAATCCAAGATGGCGGCGCGGGCCGCAGCACCGCCCGCTCCCTCCGCTGACGGGAAAAATGAGTCCCCGCAGCGACCGAGCCCCCCGCCCCCAACCGGCCGCCGCAGCCGTCGCGCCCCCCACGCCCCCGGCCTCGGCTCGCCGCGCAGCCGGCGCCCGCCCCCGCGCCCCGCCACCCAGGGCCTCACCTTCGCCTCGCGCACGGCCGCCCGTATGAAAAGTGTCTGCCAGCTTCAGGACTTCGCGTCCCAGGTCCGTGCGCCGCGCGGTGCCGCCTCCGGTTCCCGGGCGTCCTCACCTCATCGCCCCGCAGCCCTGCCGCCCGCACCGCCGCCGCGTCGCCGCCCCCGGTGAGCCGCCCGGACCCCGCCCGGGCACGGTGGAAGGATACGAAAAGGAGGCCGCGGCCTCGACGGCGGAGGGACACCGCGCGGCGCAGCCGCCACAGTGTGCGCGCGCCTCCCGCCTGGCCCAGCCGCCGCGGCGGTTCTACGGGGCTCTGTGCGGGACGCGGGCACGCGCGGGGAGCGAGTTCTGCGCCGGGCGCTCCCGACGGCGGAGGGACAAAGGGCGATTCAGAGCGAGCCGTCGCCTCCCCTCCCCTCCCCTCGTGGCGGAGGGATTTGCGGCCGGCCGGTAGGCGGCTGGGATCCCTCCGCCCTCGCTGCCCTTTAAATCGCGGTTGAGGCGGCGTCGCCCGCGCCCCGCGGGCGCCACCTTAGGGTTCCCTGCCGCCCTTACGCTACCGCGTTCTGGTCTCGGTCCGCGCGGGACCCCGGCGGCTGTCCCGGGCCCTGGGTCGTTGCACACCTGCCCCTACCAGGGATGGCTCTGGAGCCAGCCTCTCGGGCCGCAGCCCTGGGGAAGGGGACCCCCCCTCGCCCGCCGCGCGTCCCGGTTGCGCCGAGGGAGGTGGTCCCGGGCAGACGAGCGTCTTTGTTGTGGGAATGGGGGTCACTGGCGGCAGATGCACCCTAAGACCGTGTGGGCAAGCTGAGCGTCCCTGCGCGGAGCATGCGAGGGAGGACGAGAGCGGGCGCGCCTTGGCCTGGCGCCCCGCGGGCCCCGCCGCCCCCGCCGGCCCCAGCACCCACTATGTGCCCCGCGCCGCGCTCCGCTCCACTCCGGGTGTGCCCTGCGCGCTGGCCGTGCGGTCCCTCCTCGGGGATCCCGGGCTGGCGGGGAGATCCTGAGGGACCGGGCCCCCTGCGAGCCGGGGAGCTGCGAAGCTTGCCTGGGCATCGATCTTGCAGTCCAGACAACAGAACAACGATGAGCGCACGCCCGGCCCCTGCGGGGCTGCCCAGGGCCTCCGCGCATCCTCCCTCTCACACGTCAGGACGACCCCCGGAGGTGGGGGCCGTGTGGGTCCCACTTTACACCTAGGGAAACTGAGGCACAGGGTGTTCCGTGACCTCTATGACAGCTAGTCAGGGCTTGAGCCAGAGCCCTCATTCAGCATTCGGGTGAAAAATGCAGAATAAATCAGGAAGTGGGTGCGGAGGACCTCCAAGAAGTTGAGGTTGGCATAGCCGTGCAGATGCCTGGAACTTGGTGCCGGCAGGTGCCCAAGGAAGCGCAGACCTGGAGTGTGAATTGGAGCGTGTTGGGAAAAGGGGGTGGCTAGGATATGGGCGGATAGTGGGACCAGTCAGTGTCAAGGCCCTGGGAGGGGAGATAGGCTGCCCTTGCCACAGAGAGGAGGCGGGCAGGGCAGGCAGCTCAGTCAGATGCCAGGAAGAGCCGCAGCCTGCCTTAGTTTTCCCCTGTGGCTCCAGGGCCATCATCCTCCACAAAGGATGATGAATCGAGGCTGTGGACGACCACCCAACCCAAGAACTGGACTAAGTCCAACTAACACTGACGCACAGCGCCTCCCTCATTTGCCCTCATTCTCTACGTTGACTTTGGCTGGTAGACATGATGCTCATTACCGCCTTCCACAGAGGGAAACTGAGGCACGGTGGCTCGCTGAGGGCACATGGCTGACGGAGGCAGAAGCGGGTCTCATCTTCAAAACAGAGCTCCTCCCACTGCCCTCACCTGTCCTATCAGCAGCTTCCTCCTTCTGGAGGCCGATTCGGGGGTGGGCGGTGGGCACAGCCCAAGCACCTCTCCTGTCTGCCCTTTCATTAAAAGCAGCGTCATCTGTGGCAGCAGAATCCACTCTGCCACATTCGTCTTTGCAGACGCAACTAACGAATGATTGCTTTGGTGTTCTTGGTTTCTGGTTTATCAGAAACTTTCCAAGATTTTCATAGTGCCTGGCTCCAAATACTCAACTTGCACCCTGGAAACACTGAGACTGCCACCCCCACCACCGAATGCCTATGGGAGGCGAGCTCACTAGGGAAACACAATCTGACACTAAGTCGACCTTGGTCTCAGGTCCCAAGTCCAGCTATGCCTGAGCAGCCCTCCAGAGCCCCCAAAGCTGATGTCCTGTCCCCTCCCAGCTTTCCAGAGCCCACCCCAACATAGAGGTGCTCTTCATGTGTCCTTCAGGATGAACGCCAAATCCTGAGTCCTGTGAAGCCCCCATACTCCCAAGATGCAGACACTTCCATGTATTCACTGCCCGATGCCAAGTCAAGTGTTCTGGGCCCACTGCCTGGCAGGGATACAGATGAGCAAACCCAAGCCCAGCCTGCTCCCAGGCCCCCAGTTCTGCGTCCATTCCTCCCTCAATCCCCCTACGTTGCCAGCTGCTCTTCCAGCCTCAGCTGAGAGGCCCAGGGTGGGCCAGGGCTCCTGGCAGAGCTGAGTGGGGTTCAGGACCTTGGTGGAGCCATGCAGGGGGCTTGAAGCCTTTGGGGGTCCCCACTCAGGGAAGCCAGGGCTAAGCTGGGCCGAGAGCACAGCCCAGGAGAGCCCTTCCTAGGGAGACTCCCACAGGAGAGGCCAGTTGGAGGCTCCTCCTGCCAGCTGGCAGGGGAGGGAGAGCAGGAAGTAGGCAGCCAGGCACCTGCCCAGTCCCTGTGTGATAGGAGCCTTTGGCATTTACACTGGGAGATCTCTAGACACCCCAAAGTGGAAGAGCTGAGCCACAGAGGCTGGGGGGCCTCCCCAGCCTGGCCGGACCAAAAAGGATTAACAGCTCTAAAGAAAGACCGAGTCAGCGGAAGGGGCCCGGCTGGCCCCGGAAGCACCGTGAGGCTGGCCAGGAGTGCCAGCCTAGCCCGGAGCTGGCCTGGGAGTGGCACGCTTGCCAGGGCACTGACTGAGGCCGTGGAGTCTATTTTGGTCTCCCTAGCAGGGCTGGCTCTGGTGTGTCCAGGGGCACTCCAGCCTAGTGCCACCCACCCTGCTATGCTCTCCCACTCCCTTTCCTCGAGTGCCAGGTTCACCCAGTGACAGGATGGCAGGGATTCACTTGCTTTGATCCTGTGCTTACTGGGATGGCCCACAGGTCACGTTGACCCCAGAATTCCAGGTTGGAGGCAGGTTGCTTTTCATTGTAAAGTGATATGTTGGCTTTCGTGCTCCACACATGCGTCTGCCCTGGTCCCCACCCCACCCAGAAGCTAGGACTGCTCTGATGGGAGCAGGTGTCTGAAACCGGAGGGAGAGTGGGGCGTACCCGGCTATCCCAGTGGCCCCTCTGGGCAGCTGGTGGGTTTCCTGGTCACATTCCTGAACACCACTACCCCCGGCACCATTCTTGCCTTTCACCTGTCCGTCCACTGCCACTGTCCTTGAATAGAGGAAAAAACAGCCACTGAAGCCGGGCGTGGTGGCTCACACCTGTAATCCCAGCACTTCGGGAGGCCGAGGCGGGCATATCACCTGAGTTCAGGAGTTTGAGACCAACCTGGCCAACATGGTGGAACCCCGTCTCTACTAAAAATGCAAAAATTAACTGGACGGGGTGGCATACGCCTGTAATCCCAGCTACTCAGGAGGCTGAGGCAGGAGAATGGCTTGAACCCGGAAGGTGGAAGTTGCAGTGAGCCGAGATCATGCCAGTACACTCCAGCCTGTTTTTTGAGACTCTGTCTCAAAAAAAAAAGAAAGAAAAAGAAACAGCCACTGAAAGGTCAGGTGACACACACGAGACCCCTGGTGAACAGCAGCAAGACTGTACAGCAGCTGCCGACAGAGGTTGGCACGAGTCTGATCCAGGTTTGAATCCCAGCTCTGCAGTTTACCAGCCATGGGATTTGGGGCAAGTGATGTAGCCTGTTGGCCCACCATTCCCTTACCTGTGAAAATGTCCACTCCTTGTACCTGTGTTAGTAAGTTCCTCTGTAGCTTTACAATTGTTTATGTGCTTCAGATGCTCAAATTCTCTCTCCAGCCTGGACCTCTCTGAACTTCAGACACCACCAGTTCGATGCTTAATAGGCATTTCGGATATAACACGGCTAACCTGGGGGACACACAGGAAAGCAAAACCCCCTCCTCACACACCCTTCCACCTCTCAAACGTGTACCCTTCCACCACTCAGGTCCAGGTCCAGGACATAGTTTTCTTTTTTTTCTTTCTTTCTTCCTTCCTTTTTTTTTTTTTTTTTTTTGAGACGGAATTTCACTCTTGTCGCCCAGGCTGGAGTGCAGTGGTGCGCTCTCGGCTCACTGCCACCTCTGCCTCCCAGGTTCAAGCAATTCTCCTGCCTCAGCCTCCTGAGTAGCTGGGATTACAGGCGTGCGCCACCGCGCCCGGCTAACTTTTGTATTTTTAGTAGAGATGGAGTTTTGCCATGTTAGCTAGGCTGGTCTCGAACTTCTGACCTCAGGTGATCCGCCTGCCTTGGCCTTCCAAAGTGCTGGGATTACAGGCATGAGCCACCATGCCCGGCCAAGACCTAGTTTTCATTCTTCCTTCATAGCTTCAGGGTTCTTTCTCCTTAGCACACACGACAGCTCTAGCATTCTGTATCTTTCAGCATTCATCCTAGGGCTGACTCCCCCTTTAGACTGTCAGCTTCTCAAGGGCAGGGAGCTTTGTCTGTCTCATTCATTGCTGTGTCTCCAGCATCTGGAACCACCCCAGGGGACACAGTGTTGAGGCTTCTATGCTTTTGCTGAAGGGAGGGAGGAAGGAAGAGGGAAAGATAATACTAACTTTCCAGGGTTGCTCCAAGGATAAAGGGAGGTACAAGGGGCTCTGTAATCACTCCCCAAATTCTGGGGGCTCAATCTTGCTTTGTTGACAAGGCTTCTCCACCACCCACCCCACAAGGTGTGTAGCGTTCCAGCTCACGGGTGCCCTGAGGGTTGTGTGCTCAGCACCCACCTGGGGCAGTGGGACAGGCACCAAGAAAATTTCCCTGTCACTGAGGATGTTGTTCCTTTGGGATCCCATAACACACCTTTTCATCTCCCCTCCCCCAAATAAAACTCAGCCCTAACCAGCCCTCTCTAGAAGCAAACACAGAGAGAACCAACAGCAGCTGGCAAAGGTTTCTTCATGGGCATGGGGAGCTTTATTTTTTTATTATTACTATTATTTTTTAATAATTTCTGGCCAGGTGTGGTGGTTCACACTTGTAATCCCAGCACTTTGAGAGGCCGAGGCGGGCGGATCACTTGAGGTCAGGAGTTTGAGACCAGTTTGGCCGACATGGTGAAACCCCCTCTCTACCAAAAATACTAGCCAGGTGTGGTGGCACGTACCTGTAGTCCCAGCTACTTGGGAGGCTGAGGCACAAGAATCGCTTGAACTCGGGAGGCAGAGGTTGTGGTGAACTGAGATCATGCCACTGCACTCCAGCCTGGGTGACAGAGTGAGACTCCATCTCCAAAAAAAAGAAAAAGAAAAAAATCAAAAAAATGAGATGTTACAACTGAAGCAGTTTTGATTTAACCCATTATGGGTGATGTCCCCTTGGGTTACCCGTCATGTGGTTTAGGGGTGTCCAGGCTTCCCCATCATCAGGTCACTTGCTTGCCCATTGTCATAAATAAGTTTTCAGTGGAGAGGTTCATTGAGGGGATGTGAACATCATTCCTCACCACATTTTCTATATATATATATGTATATATATATATTCTGGTATATATATATATAGTGGTGTATATATATATATATTCTGGTACATATATATATTCTGGCATATATATATTCTGATATATATATATATATCAGAATGGATTTGTGGGTTCCTAGTTTTGTTCAGTTGGTGTCTGTTCCTTCCTCTCTCCTCTTCTTCTTCCACCCTTTCTTTCTTCCTCTTCTCTTTATTTATTTCTCTCGCTTTCCCTCCCACTCTCTTTATTTCTTCCTTTACAGTTATTTGTGGTAGCTTTATTTATAATAGCTGTAAACTGGAAACAACCCAAATGCCAACCACCGAAAGAATGGATAGACAAATTGTGGTCTCTCCATGTGATAGAATCCTGTTCAGAAATAAAAAGGAACGGACCACTGTTACAAACATCATAGATGAATTTCAGAAACATTACATTGAAACAAAGACGTCAGAAACCATAGAGTAAAAATTGTTGGGTTCCAACAATGAGGTCGTGGAAGAGAAAATCCCCTAATCTATGGTGATAGAAGTCCAAGGGGTCATTAGCCTCTGGCAGCTGGGATTACCCATGAGGGGACGTGAGAAACTGTGGTGAGATGGAAATCTCTGTTTCTGAGGGCTGATTGCCGGGGTGTGTATGTTGTGAAAATTCTCAAACTGCAAATCTAAGTTTTTTTTTTTTCTTTTTTTTTTGAGATAGAGTCTCACTCTGCCACCCAGGCTGGAATACAGTGGTGTGATCTCACTCCCTGCAGCCTCGACCTCTCCAGGCTTAGATGATCCTCCCACTTCAGCCACCCCAGTAGCTGGGACTGCAGGCGCTCACCACCACACCCAGCTAATTTTTTTTTTTTTTGAGATGGTGTCTCGCTCTGTTGCCCAGGTGGGAGTACAGTGGCACGATCTCAGCTCACTGCAACCTCTGCCTCCCAGGTTCAAGTGATCCTTCTGCCTCAGCCCCCCTGGTAGCTGAGATTACAGGTATGTGCCACCATGCCTGGCTAATTTTTATATTTTTAGTAGAGATGGGGTTTTGCCATGTTGGCCAGCCTGGTCTCAAACTCCTGACCTCAGATGATCCACCTGCCTCAGCCTTCCAAAGTGCTGGGATTACAGGTGTGAGCCACCGCGCCCAGCCACACCCAGCTAATGTTTTAAAAATTTTTTTATAGAGACGGGGTTTCACCATGTTGTCCAGGCTGGTCTTGAACTCCTAAGCTCAAGCAGTCCTCTCACTTCGGCCTCCCAAAACTCTGTGATTACAGGCGTGAGCCAAATCTAAAATCTGTGCAAATCACTGCTGCATATTATGCACTCGAAAAAGAGGGAAATAATCTGGAGAAATACTACTGCTCAATGAAAACTTTAGTTTTTCCATGACTTATCTTGATAAGCAGATTTTACAAAATAGTTTTTCCTTGGGTGTTTCCCAGACATTGCTTCTGAGAATGACCCAGATTCATGGTACAGGTTCCAGGTTTAAGGTGCAGATGAAGAACCTGAAGAATCTTGTTCCTTCAGCCGGAGCACTGTTGGTGCCAATTATTGCTGCAGATATTTAAAGGGAGGAGGTGAGCTAGTCGTGGTGGCTCACGCCTGTAATCCCAGCACTTTGGGAGGCCAAGGCAGGTGGATCGCGTGAGGGGAGGAGTTTGAGACCAGCCTGGCCAACATGGTGAAACCGCGGCTCTACTAAAACACACACAGACACACACACACACACACACACAAACTAGCTAGGCATGGTGGTATACACCTGTAATCCCAGCTACTCAGGAGGCTGATGCAGGAGAATTGCTTGAATCTGGGAGGCGGTGGTTGCAGCGAGCCAAGATCGCACCATTGGATTCCAGTCTGGGTGACAGAGTGAGACTCGGTCTCAGTAAATAAATAAATAAATAAATAAGGGAGGAAGAGAAACTGTCCCTGCTTCTAATAGATGTGCTGGAAACTTCTCCCAGCATGCGAGCCTCCCTGCTGCAGGCCCCTCCAATCACCTCCCAGCTGCTGCCTGGTCTGTGCTGATCTGGAAGCCTCCAGCCAATTCTAAGTTGACCTGGGTCTTCTCTGGCCGGGATATGTGTGGTTTATGTGGAATCAGCCAATTTTGCTCTATCTCATAATGATTCCCTTATGTTATGCCTCATAGACACACTTTGGGGTATTGGCTTGTCTCCTGATAAATTCCAAGGGGTGGCATCTCCTGAGCCAAAAGTCCAGATGGCTTTCCTCTAGGGCATTCTGGGTGGCCACGCAGAGAGGGTGACTGGGGGCCTTAGCCCTGCATTGTCAGTGCACAGGGCTTCCCAGGTGGGGGCCACTAGAGACCTAGAAGCTCCCTCACCATGGGACTGAGGGACTTAGGCTGTATCTGCATGTGGTGGTCAATGGGTGTCAACTTGACTGGGCCGTGGACACCCAGATAGCTGCGTAAACACGATTTCTGGGCAAGTCTGTGAGGGTGTCTCCAGAAGAGATTAGCCTTTGAATTGGGTGGACTGAGTCAAGCAGATGCCCGTCCCCCTCAGTGTGGGGAGCCTCATTCAACCCACTGGGGGCTCAAATAGAACACTAGGACTTCGACATATGAATTTGGGGAGGGGAGGGCACGAACATTCACTCTATAGCAGAAAGGGAAAGGGGAGAGAAAGAGTAGAGTTTAATTTTTAAATCCTCCCTGGAAGTGAGAAAAATTAATTACAGCAAAGAAGAGAAAGTCAAGGGTTAAATTTCCAAATCTAAACAGGCTGCCAGGGGTTAGGCAGGGGAAGTGCTGGATGCAGGGCCCGTGCTAGAAAAGCACAGTTATTGGCCAGGCACGGTGGCTCATGCCTGTAATCCCAGCACTTTGGGAGGCCAAGACGAGTGGATCACGAGGTCAGGAGATCGAGACCATCCTGGCTAACATGGTGAAACCCCATCTCTACTAAAAATACAAAAAATTAGCTGGGTGTGGTGGCGGGTGCCTGTAGTCCCAGCTACTCGGGAGGCTGAGGCAGGAGAATGGCGTGAACCCGGGAGGCGGAGGTGGAGGTTGCAGTGAGCCAAGATCACGCCCCTGCACTCTAGCCTGGCCAACAGTGCAAGAAAAAAAAAAAAACAAAAAACCAGAAAAGCACAGTTATTGTGGCCACCCCATCAGGGGTCCTCTGACTCTCAAAACCAGGCCCCTTCCGTGGGGACTAGTTGCTGCTGGGGGCAGGAGAGGCAGAAGTCCCTGGCTCCTGGCCTCTGGCCCCTGTGTTGCACCTTCTGCCTCCTGTGTTTCCTTCTTATTCCTTCTGGGAACAGAGTTTCCAATAATAAAATATATCTTAAAGGCAAAGGTACTCCGGTAGGAGAGGGACCAGGGCTTGGTTCAGGCCTGCATTCTGCAAACAATTGCTTTCTTAATAAAAATAACAGGCCAGGCGAGGTGGCTCACGCCTGTAATCCCAGCACTTTGGGAGGCCAAGGCGGGTGGATCACCTGAGGTCAGGAGTTGGTGACCAGCCTGACTAATATGGTGAAACCCCATCTCTACTAAAAATACAAAAATTAGCCAGGCGTGGTGATGCATGCCTGTAATCCCAGATACTCGGGAGGCTGAGGCAGGAGAATCACTTGAACCCAGGAGGCGGAGGTTGTGGTGAGCCGAGATCACACCATTGCACTCCAGCCTGGGCAACAAGAGCAAAACTCTGTCTCAAAAAAAAAGAAAAAAGAAAAATAATAACACCACACACACATGTTCGTATTTTTCACAACAGCCAAAAGGTGTACACAACCCAAGTGCCCATCAGTGGATGAGGCGTAAACAAAATACCATATACCCAAAGCATGGAAGAGTATTCAGCCTTAAAAAGGAAGGGAATTCCAACATGTGCTACAACGTGGAAGCATCTTGAGGACATTAGGCTGAGTGAAATGAGCCAGACACAGAGCACGAAACCATGTGATTGCACTGATGTGAGGTATGTAGGGTAGTTGTATTCACAGAAACAGAAAGTAGAATGGTGGGTGCCAGGGCTGGGGAGGAGGAAATGGAGAGTTGTTTAATGGGGACAGTTTCAATTTTGTAAGATGAAAAGAGTTCTGTGGATAAAATAATGATGACTGTAGCTCAACTGTGTGAATGTACTTAATACCACTGAACTATATACACTTAAAAATGATTGAGGCCAGGCACGGTGGCTCATGCCTGTAATCCCAGCACTTTGGGAGGCAGAGATGGGCAGATCACTAGAGGTTAGGAGTTCTAGACCAGCCTGGCCAACATGGTGAAACCCCATCTCTACTAAAAATACAAAAAGTAGCTGGGCGTGGTGGCGGGCACCTGTAGTCTCAGCTACTTGGGAGGCTGAGGTGGGAGAATCACTTGAACCTGGGGTGGGCGGAGGTTGCAGTGAGCCGAGATCACACCACTCCACTTCAGCCTGGGCGACAAAGTGAGACTCCATCTCAAAAAAAAAAAAAAAAAAAAAAAGACTGAGATGACAGATTTTACATTATGTGCATTTTCACATAGTTTTTTTTTTTAAAAACAAAACAGCAGCCAGTTCACTGAATTTCCACCATGTGCCATGCACTGGGCAAGGCTCTGATAGAGAACATTATGATCTGTGTTTATAGATGGGGAAACTGAGGCTCAGAGTGGCTCACCCAGGGCCACACAGCCTTAGTGGCAGAGCTAGTGTGCTGACCCCTCTGTTGTGCGGCTGAGGTGTGAGAGTGCCCCCTGGTGCTGCATGAGCCTCCAGGGCTATGACTCCAACCTCCTTTGCAGGAGGACAGTCTTAGAATCCCATCTGGGACCTCAATTTTTAGCATATTCTGTCCTCTTGTTGCAGAAGATGGGGTCCTTTTATTTTATTTTACTTTTTTGAGGGATGGAGTCTCAGTCTGTTGGCCAGGCTGGAGTGCAGTGGTGCGACCTCGGCTCACTGCAACCTCCACCCCCGCAGATTCAAGTGATTTTTGTATTTTGAGTGGAGATGGGGTTCCGCCACGTTGGCCAGGCTGGTCTCGAACTCCTAACCTCAGGCAATCTGCCCACCTCAGCCTCCCAAAGTGCTGAGATTACAGGCATGAGCCACCGAGCCCTGCCAGATGGGGTCCTTTTAAATGCTAACCTGGGGGCTTTTTGGCCATTGCATTCTTCTGTGGGTTAAGAGTCGACTGCCGAGTCTGTGGTCCAGTCTTTGCCATCAGCTCACTGCTGCCATCCTCTCCACCATCGTGGTGGCTACTGTTGCCTCCATGCCGCTCAGGTGCAGGAGCAGCTCAGGCCTGTGCACCCTTCCCACCTGTGTGCCACCTCAACACGTGAGCATCTCAGCATTGTGACGCTACAGCGGGCCGGGGTGATCACCACTTTGCTCCTCAGCAGTGGGCACCTGGTGACCCTCTGGCTGGCAAATGAGCCCTTCTTAAGGGGCTGCTTTCTAGGCCCACATCTGGTACCAGCTGTCTCAGGCTGGGTCCTCTAGAAGCAGACCCTGAGAATATGATTTGAGAGTGAGTCCTTTATTTGAGAAGTGATCCCAGGAAGCACCAGTTGGGGAGCAGGTGAGATGGGGATGGGGAGGAAGCCAGAAGAGAGGGTGCATTCATAATCTGGTTACTGCTGCAGGCTCAATTCTGCTGGGATCCTCCAGGCAACTGTGAGGATGTGCTTCAGTGTTCTCCAACTGAGGCAAGAGAGCTGGGGTATTGATCCACCACTTCCTGCCAGTCATGGGATTAGGGAAGCTCCCTGGAATTGCAGGCTCGTGCAGCCAGAGAGTGCCCTCAAATTAAGGCACAGATGCTTACAGCTGGAAGGGTTGGGGGCATGGAGTAGTGGGGGCTGAAGGGAAGTGGATGGGCATTGTCAATGTCTGCAATAAAGCAGAAAAACTACTGTTAAACTTCTTTACATTTAGAGCCCTACTCTTCTGAACCCTTCTCAACTCAGTCATTGACATCCATAATTTTTCAATCCACGCTCTTTCTGCCATCATAAATGTTGACGGTACAGCATTTCTCAAGAGTGATTGTTTCAGGCTGGGTTCCCAGGAGGCTGACTCTGAGGCAGAGAACAAGCAGGAAGTTGGTCAGAGGCTGCTCTTGGGATCAACGCCTTTGGAAGAGAATGGAATGGAGGCAAGCAGGACTGGGCTGAGGGAGAAGCTGACCTGGGATGCCAGCCCCCATGGGGAGCTCTGAAGATGAGGTAGCTCTTGCACTTCCATGCCTGTCTGTCCTTAGATGCAGGCTGCCCTGGGAAGGGAGCGTGTCCTGGGGTGGGCAGCCCGCATCAGCTGAGGCCGTCCCTGAAGGGGGCCACCTGCCAACAGCATTGCAGCAGCTGGCCAATAGGCCTCCTACTCCTAAGGGGGAATGTGAGCTGTGCAGGAGAGCATCCGCCACAATCCTCCCCTTTACTGCTTGCATCTGCTTCTCCACACCCAGGATGGCCTCTCCCTTTTCTGCCTGGGGACCTTCTCTGGCCAGAAGGGAGCAGGCACAACCCAGCCTTGCCCAGGAGGTGATGCCTCGGGCAGCCGACAGATAACCCATCAGCTTCACCTCTGTGGGATGACTCCTGGGTGAGTTCCATGTGGTTCCTCAGGCGGTCACTGGCAGGAGAGAGCCCTACTCACCCCCAGCGGCGAGACCTACTTGTTAAAGCACTTTCTGGAACTTTCTCCTCCCCTGCCTAGTTCCTCACTTCCTGGAATACCTGCTTGCCCTCGAACCCTTGTTTCAGGGTCTGCTTTTGAGGGAACTCCAACCAAGATGGGCCCAATGCAGATGAAGAGGCTGAAAATAAAGGAGAGAGTGCAGGGAGGAGCAGGGTCCCCAGGATGCCTAGGAGGCTGACGGCGTTGGGCGTTCAGAGGGAGAGCTGTATTAGGCAGGAGGGGCGAGGGTGTCACTTGTGGGGTAAACATGGACACTTCCGGGGGTGGGCAGCAGGTGGATGAGGAAGTTGCTTTCTGATTGCATATGGTTTCTCTGTGAGGAAGAAGGCGAGGTGAGGGTGAGGGTGGCTGAGGAGGAGATGAGCAACTTGAGGAGAGTGGAGAAGGCCCCGATGGAGAAGGAGAGAGCAGCCTAGGAAAATGGAGACGCCCTTCCCAATGGGTTGGGAGTCAGGGGCCTGAGGGACTGTGAGCTTCTGCAACCAGCTGCACCACCGTGAGACCGTCTCCATCAACATCCTGTGGAGGGGCTGCATGCAGAGAGGGTTGAACTAGACACCTTTCATGGGGTCTGCCCGAGTCACCACCTTTTCATCTCTACCAACCATGCCCTCAGCCTCCACAGGGGTTATTTCTGGTACAACTCTGCTCCCAAGCCCGGGGGTGGTCATTGGATCCAAGTTTAGCTAATCCCTGTCCCAGGGAGAGTCTCATTCTCAATTTCAACCAACATTACTATGCCCCTGTGGTGAGCTGGGCCCCGGGGAAACAGCGGTGGATAACAGAAAAGACCCCTGTCTTCATGGAGCACACAGCCCAAGGAGGGTGATGGACAATAACCAAATAAGCAAAGAATCCAAAGAATTAGGGGTTGAGCATGGTGGCTCACGCCTGTAATCCCAGCACTTTGGGAGGCTGAAGTGGGCAGATCACCTGAGGTCAGGAGTTCAAGACCAGTCTGGCCAACATGATGAAATCCCGTCTCTACTAAAAATACAAAAATTAGCTGGGCATGGTGGTGTGCACCTGTAATCCCAGCTACTCGGGAGGCTGAGGCAGGAGAATCGCTTGAATCCGGGAGGCGGAGGTTGCAGTGAGCTGAGATCACACCACTGCACTCCAGCCTGGGTGACAGAGCGAGACTCTGTCTCAAAATCACAAACAAAAACAAAATAACAAAAGAATTAGGGACTGTGACAAGGAGGATGAGAGAAGTAAGCTGGCTGCCGAGACGGTGAATGGCACCTCCCTTAGATGGAGTGGCTGATGTCAAACTCTCCAAGCAGATGACATGGAAGCTGAGACCTAATGGGTGAGAAAGACTGAGGCATGCCAAGGACTTGAGTCAAAGTGTCCCAAGCAGAAGGACGAGTAAATGCAGAGGTGAGACAGAGCTTGGTGTGTTCTCCTGGGGAGTGCCAGGAGACTGCGGGTGCTGGAGCGTGGTGAGCAAGAAATGAAGTTGGGGAAAAGGCAGAAGCTGGAACACGTGGGAGCCTCTCAGTTTTTGCTAAAGACTTTGGATTTTATTCCAAGTATAACAAGAAGCCAGGAGTGACACAGTCCTGTTTTTGGGGTAATGTTTTATTTTTGTATAATTCCAAACTTACAGAAAAAAAGACTAGTATAAGAAACTCCCATATACACATTATTCAAATTTGCCAACTATTTACACTCTCCCTCTTCACAGTAGTTACAGAGTTGCTGCAAATACTGGATCATTGCTTTTAGGGGAAGACAGGGTCAGGTTCCTGTGAGCCTCCGGCTACAACATTTTCATTGACTGATCAATACATGACCTTTTCAAAAAAAAAAGTGTGCTTTTGTTTAAAGACACCTTATTTATTTATTATTATTATTATTTGAGACAGAATCTCACTCTGTCGCCCAGGCTGGAGTGCAGTCGCACTATCTTGGCTCACTGCAAACCGCATCTCCTGGGTTCAAGTGATTCTCCTGCCTCAGCCTCCTGAGTAGCTGGGATTACAGGTGCGTGCCACAACACCAGCTAATTTTTGTATTTTTAGTAGAGACAGGGTTTCACTATGTTGGCCAGGCTGGTCTCGAACTCCCGACCTCAGGTGATCCACATGCCTCGGCCTCCCAAAGTGCTGGGATTACAGGTGTAAGCCCCTGTGCCCAGCCTAAATACACCTTATTTAATACATATTGTTGATCCATTGACATTGACCCCACGTGGCTGTGGGTGTCAATGAGCGCTAAAACTCATGCCTGAATGAAGCTTATCTAACTCAGGCATTTTCTCCCAAAGGCACACATAGCCTTCTTGATCGTGGGAACACTAGACAGCCTCAGCACTGCACAGGGGCCATTTTAAATGGTGAAATCACCAACAAGAAGCACAAAACTGAAAAACGTGACACTAAATAGACTGTGAAAAGGACACTTGTTTACGGGTCGGAGAGCTGAAACAGGGAGATGAGTGCTGACTGCTTCACCTCAGTGGGTGACTTTAGTCTCTGGAGACACCAATTTTCCACCACTGTGTGTATGCACCGGCTTTCAAATGCCCACAGACAGGCCCAAGTATTGATTTTGGGGTTACAAATAAATTTAGCTGGAGGTGAACCCACAAATACAGAATCCAAGAATAATGAAGATGATTTGAATCATGTGAGGTTATGTTAGAAACACCCCACCTCTGCACCCCTGAGTACTTCAGTGTATATTTCCAAAATGGCTGTTCTCTTACATAATCACTTTGGTAGTTGTCAGAATCTGGAAACTCACCAGCAATACAATACTATAATTTGATACATGCTTTTCCCCAAGTCCAGCAGCCAATCCAAGATCACAGGATGTGTTTGGTTGTCCTGTCTTTTAGTACCTCAGTGTTGCTTTGTTTTTTGTGGTCTTGACTTGCAGAATGTCCTTCTGTGTGGGTTTTCTGATGTTTCCTTGTGAGTAGATTCAAGTTGTGCATTTGTGGCAAGAATATCCAGGGGTGATATCTTCTCAGTGCATAAGGAGAGATGTACTGCTGTTATTTTGCTATTTGTCCTCTATATGCTTCGTAGCTTTTCTGGACCTCATTTCCTGCATTACAAGCTTTTTGTTGTGTTTGGTTGTTTTTTTTAATAGCAAAATGTTTGAATTTCTTCTCATTTTCTTCTGTGTATATTCTACGCTATTTTCTTTATGATTACAATGGGTATTACATTTAACATCTGTATTAGTCCATTGTCATGCTGCTAACAAAGACATACCCGAGACTGGGTAATTTATAAAGGAAAGAGGCTTAATTGACTCACACTTCACCATGGCTGGGGAGGCCTCAGGAAACTTACAGTCGTGGGTGGAAGGGGAAGCAAACATGTCCTTCTTCACATGCCAGCAGCAAGGAGAAGTGCTGAGCAAAAGGGGGAAAGTCCCCTTATAAAACCATCAGATCTCGTGAGAACTCACTCACTATCATGAGAACAGCAACTTTGAAGTAACCACCCCCATGATTCAATTACTTTCCACCAGGCCCCTCCCATGACAAATGGGGATTGTAGGAACTACAATTCAAGATGATATTTGGGTGGGGACAGAGCCAAACCATATCAACATCCTAAAGTTATAACACTCTGGTTTGAATTTATACCAGGTCAACTTCAGTATCATATAAAAACTCTGGTGTTTTTACAGCTCCATCTCTTTTTCTTATGGTTGTTGTTGTCATAAAATTATATCTTTATACATTCTATGCCCCAAAACATAAACTGACAATGATTTTTAAAAAATTAGTGTCTTAAATTATATAGCAAACAAAATGTGTAGTTACAAACCAGTTACAGTAATACTAGCTTTAGTTCTTGGTTTAATTAATCAATTAATTATTATACTGATTTTTAATTTATTTTGTTTACTTATTTATTTATTTTGAGATGGAGTCTGTCTCACTCTTGTCACCCAGGCTGGAGTGCAGTGGCCCGATCTCGGCTCACAGAAACCTCCGCCTCCCAGGTTCAAGCGATTTTCCTGCCTTAGCCTCCCGAGTAGCTGGGATTACAGGCACCCACCACCATGCCTGGCTAATTTTTGTATTTTTAGTAGAGACAGGATTTTACCATATTGGCCAGGCTGGTCTTGAAATCCTGACCTCAGGTGATCTGCCTGCCTCGGCCTCCAAAAGTGCTGAGATTACAGATGTGAGCCACTGCACCTAGCCGATACTGATTGTTTTTTAAAGTGTAATAGTCTCTTAAATTCTACAGAAAACCAAAAGTAGAGTTACAACCTATTGTTACAATAGTACTAGCTTTTATAATTGCGCATATATTTGCCTCTGTTGAGATCTTTACTTCTTCATACAGTTTCAAGTTACTATCTAGTGTCCTTTCGTTTCACCTGCGGGACTCCCTTAAGCATATCTTGCAGAGCAGGTTTACTGGTCATGAACTTCTTGAGTTTTCTTCTTTGCTTTTTTTTTCTTTTTCTTTCTTCTTTTTCTTTAGAGACAGGGCCTAGGTCTGTCATCTAGGCTGGAGTACAGTAGCGTGATCACAGCTCACTGCAACCTCAACCTCCTGGGCTCAAGCAATCCTCCTACCTCAGCCTCCTGAGTAGTTAGGATTACAGACATGCATCACAACGCCTGGCCTTTAATTTTGTAGAGATAGGGTCTCACTATGTTGCCCAGGCTGGTGTCAAAATCCTGGACTCAAGTGATCTTCCTGCCTTGTCCTCCAAAGTATTGGGATTATAGGTATGAGCTATTGTACCTGGCCCCCTTGCTTTTCTTATATTTTTCTTTTATCTTCTTAAAAATATTATTTATGGGCTGGGTATGGTGGCTCATGCCTGTAATCCTAACACTCTGAGAGGCCAAAGTAGGCAGATTGCTTGAGCCCAGGAGTTGGAGACCACCCTGGACAACATGGCGAAATCCCACTCTACAAAAAAGAAAAAAAAATTAGCTGGGCTTGGTGCACGTCTGTAGTCCCAGCTGTAGTCCTCAGGAGGCTGAGATGGGAGGATAACTTGAGCCCAGGAGGCTGAGGCTGTAGTGAGCTATGATCATGCCGCTCCACTACAACCTGGGCGACACAGCAAGACCTTGTCTCAAAAAATTTTATATTATTGATTCCTTTCTTTTACAAACTGTTATCTTGAGGGCTGACTTTAAATAGATCACAGTGAGGGAGTTGCTCTGCTATGTACAAAATCCTGACCCAGAAGCGGGTTGTCTATGAATGGTTTAGTACCAGGTTCTCCATGAATGTGCACACCATGATGGGCCAGCAGGGACAGCCCATTTCTGGCCATGCCCCATTTCACAGGATGAGGAGTTCTCTGTACTGGACTCTGGTCCCAGCACCAGATGAGGCACTGGCAGCATGGCAGAGGACCAGCTATCTGAGGCTAACCAAGGCTCTGCAGTGCTATCATATTCTGCCTTCTGCCTGGGTGGAGTTTTGATTTAGAGGCATTCAGTCATAATCTCACAGATGGAAGCTTTGCTGCATTGGCTTTTCAGCCAAGCACATATTCTTCACTTTTGAAAGACAGTTTTATCCAATATAGGATTCTTGGTTGACAGGTTTTTTGTTTTTGTTTTTGTTTATTTATTTTTTATTTTTTTGAGACTGAGTCTCACTCTGTCTCCAGGCTGGAGTGCAATGGCATGATCTCAGCTCACTGCAACCTCCGCCTCCTGGGTTCAAACGATTCTCCTGCCTCAGCCTCCCGAGTAGCTGGGATTACAGGTGCACACCACCAAGCCCTGCTAATTTTTGTATTTTTAGTAGAGACGGCGTTTCACCATGTTGGCCAAGATGGTTTCGATCTCTTGACCTCGTGATCCGCCCTCCTCAGCCTCCCAAAGTGCTGGGATTACAGGCGTGAGCCACCATGCCCGGCTGTTTTTTTTTTTCTTTTAATAGTTTGAAAATGTCTTGGGAGGCCGAGGCAGGCAGATCACAAGGTCAGGAGATTGAGACCATCCTGGCTAACACGGTGAAACCCCGTCTCTACTAAAGATACAAAAATTTAGCCGGGCGTGGTGGCGGGCGCCTGTAGTCCCAGCTACTCGGAAGGCTGAGGCAGGAGAATGGCATGAACCCGGGAGGTGGAGCTTGCAGTGAGCCGAGATTGCGCCACTGCACTCCAGCCTGGGTGACAGAGCGAGACTCTGTCTCAAAAAAAAAAAAAAAAAAAAGAAAAGAGAATGTCAGCCCACTGTCTTCTGGCCTCCAAAATTTCTAATGAGAAATCTGTTGAAAATCTTATTTAAGATCTTGGTATGTCACATGTCTCTTCTGTCTTGCTACTTTCAGCATTCTCTCTTTGTCTTTCTAAAGTTTAATTATTATTATTATTATTATTATTTTGAGAAGGAGTTTTGCTCTTGTTGCCCAGGCTGGAGTGCAATGGTGCAATCTCGACTCACTGCAACCTCCACCTCCCAGGTTCAAGCAATTCTCCTGCCTCTGCCTCCTGAGTAGCTGGAATTACAGGCATGCTCCACCACGCCCAGCTAATTTTTTATTTTTAGTAGACACGAAGTTTCTCCATGTTGGTCAGGCTGGTCTCAAACTCCTGACCTCAGGTGATCCACCCGCCTTGGCCTCCCAAAATGCTGGGATTACAGGCATGAGCCGCCGCACCTGGCCTCAAAAGTTTAATTATAACGTGTCTTGGTGTGACTCCCTCTCTCTCTTAATTTTAATATTTAATTTTATTTATTTATTTTTTTGATACAGAGTCTTTTTGTGTCACCTAGGCTGGAGTACAGTGGCATGATCTTGGCTCACTGCAACCTCCACATACTGGGTTCAAGCGATTCTCCTACCTCAGTCTCCCGAGTAGCTGGGACTGCGGGCGCGTGCCACCACACCTGGCTAATTTTTGTATTTTTAGTAAAGATGGGGTTTCGCCATGTTGTCCAAGCTGGTCGCGAACTCCTGACCTCAGGTGATCCACCCGCCTCAGCCTCCCAAAGTGCTGGGATTACAGGTGTGGGCCACCATGCCTGGCCTCTTATGTTTTCTTCTAAGAGTTTCATTGTTTTGTTTTGTATTTAAGTCTGTGCTCCATATTTGGTTAATATTTATATAAAGCTTAAAGTATAGATTGAGGATCTTTGTCTTATTTTTCCTTTTTTTGCATACTGATGTCTAGTTGCACCATCTGTTGAAAGATTATCCTTTTCTTTTTTTTTTTTTTTTTTGAGATGGAGTCTCGCTCTGTCGCCCGGGCTGGAGTGCAGTGGTGCAATCTCGGCTCACTGCAAGCTCTGCCTCCCGGGTTCACGCCATTCTCCTGCCTCAGCCTCCAGAGTAGCTGGGACTACAGGCACCCGCCACCACGCCCGGCTAATTTTTTGTATTTTTTTTTTTTTAAAGTAGAGATGGGGTTTCACTGTGTTAGCCAGGATGGTCTCGATCTCCTGATCTCCTGATCCATCTGCCTCGGCCTCCCAAAGTGCTGGGATTACAGGCGTGAGCCACCATGCCCGGACTATTCTTTCTTAATTGACTTACCTTTTCATGTTTTTTTTAAAAGCCCAAGTAGTGTCTGTGAGTTCCCCAATCTTCTTTTTCTTTTTCAAATTTGTTTTAACTATTCCATATCCTCTGTCTTTCCATATAAAATTTAAAATTAGCTTGTTAATATCTACAAAAATACTCTGCTGAGATTTTGATTGGAATTGAATGAAATCTGTAGATCAATTTGCAGAGAATTGTCCTTTTTTTTTTTTTTTTTATTTGAGGCAGAGTCTCTCTCTGTTGCCCAGGCTGGAGTGCAATGGTGCAATCTCGGCTCACTGAGAACTCCACTGCCTGGTTCACACCATTCTCCTGCCTCAGCCTCCTGAGTAGCTGGGACTACAGGTGCCCACCACGCCCAGCTAATTTTTTGTATTTTTAGTAGAGATGGGGTTTCACTGTGTTAGCCAGGATGGTCTCTATCTCCTGATCTCGTGATCTGCCCACCTCGGCCTCCCAAAGTGCTGGGATTACAGGTGTGAGCCACCGAGCCCAGCCAAGAATTGTCATCCTAACTATGTATGTGTGTGTGTGTGTGTGTGTGTGTGTGTGTGTGTGCCTCAAGTATTCCAAACCATGAACACAGTATGTCTATCTGTTATTTGGGTCTTGTTTGATTTATTTCATCAGCATTTTGTAGTTTGCAGCTTTCAATCCTATATATACTTTGTTAGGTTCAAACCTAAGTATTAAGACTGTTGGGAGCTCTGGGACTGGTTTTGTTATTGTTTTCCATTACTAGTGATCCCTGAGGGAGAGGAAGCAAATGAGATGAGCCCTAATGATGGCCCCGTCTTACTGTCTGAAGAGTTTGCAGCCTGCAGTGCAAAGAAGTAAGAGCTGAGGAGCAGCCCCGCGGCTTTCCTGAAGTGAGGAGATGGAGCTGGAAGTCTGGGAGGCCCAGACTGGAGTTCACAGGGCAAAGTTCTAGAAAGAAAAGAGTGCGGGGGGGGAGAAAAATTGAGATTGCACCCTGAAGATTTAGAGTCGTGATTAGTCTGAGTACCAATCAGTGCATACATGTGAGAAAATGCTGAGGCTGGGGAAGGAACCTCCCAAGAGGATCAGTGGAAAAAATCATAGCAGCTCACACAGGGCCAGGAATATTTTTCCTTTCCCAACATCAGAGTGGAAACCTTGTGGGGCACTGAGTAAAGTACTCATAAGGGTTCTGCCTCAGTAGTGGGGAAAATTAGCCCTAGACTAAATGTCGCTCTGGTTCTACCTAACACAACACGACCAGTAAGAGTCAAACTCTTTTCAAAGAATTTAACTCTGTCCCAGAACAAAATTCAAGATAATTTATATGAATACAAAAATATCACACAACAGAATAATTTTCAAAACTAGCACAAATGATGTATCGCAGCCAATGAAAAGCTGCCAGGCATGCGGAGAAGCAAGAAACTGGGAGCCGTCAAGAAGAGAAAATGTTAAATCAATTGAAACTAGAAATGAGCCAGAAATGACACAGATGACAGTGTTAGTAGACAAGGACATTAAAATAGTTATTATAGGCTGGGCGCTGTGGCTCACACCTGTAATCCCAGCACTTTGGGAGGCCAAGGCGGGTGGATCACAAGGTCAAGAGATTGAGACTATCCTGGCCAACATGGTGAAACCCCGTCTCTACTAAAAATACAAAAATTATCTGGGTGTGGTGGTGCGTGCCTATAGTCCCAGCTACTTGGGAGGCTGAGGCAGGAGAATTGCTTGAACCTGGGAGGCAGAGGTTGCAGTGAGCTGAGATGGTGCCACTGCACTCCAGCCTGGCAACAGAGCGAGACTATCTCAAAAAAAAAAAAAAAAAAGTTTTATAACTGTATTCCATATGCTAAGGAAAGTAAAGGAAAAATTAAGAATGTTAAGTAAAGACACAGAAATATGTTTTAAATACCCAACGTGAACTTCAAGATATTAAAATTACAATGTTTGAGATGAAACATATATTGAATACGATTAACAGCAGATAAGACATGGCAGAAGAAGGCCGGGCGCGGTGGCTCACGCCTGTAATCCCAGCACTTTGGGAGGCCGAGGCAGGTGGATCACGAGGTCATGAGATCGAGACCATCCTGGCTAACACGGTGAAACCCCGTGTCTACTAAAAAAAAATACAAAAAATTAGCCGGGCGAGGTGGCGGGTACCTGTAGTCCCAGCTACTCAGGAGGCTGAGGCAGGAGAATGGCGTGAACCCGGCAGGCAGAGCTTGCAGTGAGCTGAGATCGTGCCACTGCACTCCGGCCTGGGCAACAGAGCGAGACTCTGTCTCAAAAAAAAAAAAAAAAAAAGACACGGCAGAAGAAAATGTTAGGCAACTAAGATGTCAAAGGAAGTGCTTCAGGCAGAAGGAAAATGAGGCCAGAGAAAAGCTGGAAATACACAAAGGAATGCAGAGCACTGGATATGGAAACTACATGGGTAAATATACATGTAATTATTTCTTATTCTTTACACTTATTTATCAAGTAATTTTTCGACTTTGTAAATTGGCAATTTATAATTGTATACATTTGTGAAGTACAAAGTGATGTTATGATTTATGAATGCAATGTGGAAAAATTAAATCAAGCTAGTTAGCATATCCATCACCTCAAATACTTAACTTTTTTTTGTGGTGAGAACATTTACGTTTTACTCTCTTAGCAATTTTGAAATATACAATATTCTATTATTAAATATATTCACCATGCTGTGTAATAGAACTAAGAAAACCCCATATTCCTCCTCTAACTGAGATTTTGTACACTTCATCTCCCCATTCTCCACAGTCCCAGTCTCTGTAACCAGCCTCTCTGCTTCTATGAGTTCAATTGTTTTAGATTCCATATGTAGGTGAGAACATGTGGTATTTGTCTTTCCATGTCTGCTTTATTACACTTAGCATAATGTTGTCCAGTTCCATTCATATTGTCACAAATAACAGAATTTCCTTCTTTTGAATGACTGAATAGTATTCCACAGTATATATACACCACATTTTCTTTGTTCATCTGTTGATGGACAGTTAGGGTAATTTCTTTCTTTTTTTTTTGGAGACAGAGTTTTGCTCTGTCACCCAGGCTGGAGTGCAGTGGTGCAATCTCGGCTCACTGCAACCTCCACCTCCTGGGTTCAAGCAATTCTCATGCTTTAGCTTCCCAGTAGCTGGGATTACAGGTGTGCACCACCACACCCAGCTAATTTTTTTGTATTTTAGTAGAGATGGGGTTTCAGCATGTTGCTCAGGCTGGTCTCGAACTCCTGAGCTCAGGCAATCTGCCCGCCCTGGCCTCCCAGAGTGCTGGGATTACAGGTGTGAGCCACCACACCAGGCCAGGGTGATTTCATAAACTACTGTGAATAGTGCTGCAATGAACATGTAGGTGCAGACATCCCTTCAATAAACTGATTTCAAATCTTCTGGGTAAATACCCAGAAGCCATTGCTAGATCAGGTAATTGATTGTTTAAGCAAAAATAATAAGAATTTGCTGTGGAGTTCATATAAAAGTAAATGCATGACAATAGCCTAAAGACTGGAAAGGAAAAAATGGAAATATACTATTGTAAGTTTTGTTTTGTTTTGAGACAGGGTCTCACTTGTTGCCCAGGCTGGAGTGCAGTGGCACAATCACAGCTCACTGCAGCTTTAACTCCTAGGATCAAGCAATCTTCCTTCCTCAGCCTCCCAAGTAGCTGGGACTACTGGTGTGCACCACCATGCCCAGCTATTTTTGTATTTTTTGTAGAGATGGGGTTTTGCCACATTGCCCAGACTGGTCTTGAACTTCTGGGATCAAGAAATCCTTTTGTTTTGGCCTCCCAAAGCACTGGGATTACAGGCACATATTAGTCTGTTCTCACACTGCTGTCAAGATCTACCTGAGACTGTGTAATTTATAAAGAAAAGAGGTTTAATTGACTCACAATTCCACAGGTTGTACCAGAAGCATGGCTGGGGAGGCCTCAAGAAATTTACAATCATGGTGGAAGGGCAAATGGGAAGGAAGCATGTCTTCACCTGGCAGGATAGTGAGCAAAGGGAAATGCTACATGCTTTCAAACAACCAGATTTTGTGAGAACTCACTATCATGAGTACAGCAAGGGAGAAATCTGCCCGCATGATCCAATCACCTCCCACCAGGTCCCTCCCTCAAC
This sequence comes from Pongo pygmaeus, assembly GCF_028885625.2. Lineage (NCBI taxonomy): Eukaryota > Metazoa > Chordata > Mammalia > Primates > Hominidae > Pongo > Pongo pygmaeus. Next base: position 6,699,919 of record NC_072382.2, on the reverse strand, counting down.
ACTGGGGATTACAATTCAACATGAGATTTGGGTGGGGACACAGAGCCAAACTATATCAAGGCATGAACCACTGCCCCCAGCCTATTGTAAGTTTTTTATACTATACATGAAATGGTATGATAGCACTTAAAGGTAGACTTTGATAAGTTAAAGATGTATGCTATAAAGCAACCACTGAAACACAAATCCAAAGAGTTTTAGCTAAAAAGCCAACAAAGGAGATTAAATGGAATCCTAAGAAATAATTAATGCCAGAAAAGCTGGCTGGGCGCGGTGGCTGATGCCTGTAATCCCAGCACTTTGGGAGGTTGAGGCAGGCAGATCACTTGAGCTCAGGAGTTTGAGACCAGCCTGGGCAACATGGCGAAACCCTGTCTGTACTAAAAATAGCATGGCATGTTTGTGTGTGCCTGTGGTCCCACCTACTCAGGAGGCTGAGGTGGGAGGATCTCTTGACTCTGAAAGGTTGAGGCTGCAGTGAGCCATGATTGTGTCATTGCACTCCAGCCTGGGTGACAGAGCAAAATCCTGACTCAAGAAAAAAAAGAAAGAAAGAATTAATGCCAAAAAAGGCAGAAAAAAGTAAAAATGGAACAAAGAAGAGATGGGACAAATACAGCACAAATAGTAATATGTTAAGACTTAAACATAACCATATAATAATCACCTTAAATTTAAATGGTCTGAACACTCCCAATTAAAAGGCAACATTTATTAAATTGTGTTTTAAAAGTGGCCAAGCTGTATACTATATAAAAAATTAACTTTACCTTTTTTTTTTTTTTTTTTTTTTTTTTAAGATGGAGTCTCCATCTGTTGCCCAGGCTGGAGTACAGTGGCTCCATCTTGGCTCATTGCAACCTTCACCACCTGGGCTCAAGCAATTCTCCTGCCTCAGCCTCCTGAGTAGCTAAGATTACAGGTATGCACCACCACGCCTGGCTAATTTTTGTATTTTTAGTAGAGATGGGGTTCCATCATGTTGATCAGGCTGATCTCGAACTCCCGACCTCAAGTGATCTGCCTGCCTCAGCCTCCCAAACTGCTGGGATTACAGGCGTCAGCCACTGAACCTAGCCTCAACTTTACTTTTTTTGTCTTTCACGAAGATGGTGTCTTGTTATGTTACCCAGACTCGTCTCGAAATCCTGGGCTCAAGCAACTCTCCTGCCTCAGCCTCCCAAAGTGCTGGGATTATAGGCATGAGCCAGCACTGCACCTGGCCTGAAATCCACTTCAAATATAAAGACACATGTAGATTAAAAGCAAAAAGATGAAAAAGATATACTATGTTAACACTAGCCAAAAAAAAATCTGAAGTGGCTATATTAATATCAGACAAAATAAGTTTCAGGGTAAAAAAAATTACCAGATACAAAAAGATTATTCTATAATGAAAAACAGGTCAATTCATTGAGGAGACATAGCAATCCTAAATGTTTATGCATCCAAAAACAGAGCTTCAAAATACATAAAGCAAGAAGAGAAAGAATTAGCAGAAGAAATTAACAATCCACAATTTTAGCTAGAGATTTAACAACGCTTACTCAATAACTGATAGAACAAGTAGCAGAAAATCAAGCTAATCAATTAATTAATTAATCAAAAATAATTATTTAAGATCAAGAAAATTAATGAATCAAAAATAATTGATTAATCAAAAAATAATTATTAAAACTCAGGCCAGGCATGGTGGCTCATGCTTATAATTCCAGCACTTTTGGAGGCAGGTGGACCACTTGAGGTCAGGAGTTCGAGACCAGCCTGAGCAACATGGTGAAACCCCATCTCCACTAAAAATATAAAAATTAGCCGGCTGTGGTAGGAGGCACCTGTAATCCCAGCTACTTGAGAGGCTGAGGCAGGAGAATTGCTTGAACCTGAAAGGCAGAGAGAGGCTGCAGTGAGCCAAGATTGGGCCACTGTACTCCAGTCTGGGTGACAGAGCGAGACTCCGTCTCAAAAGAAAAAATAATTATTATTATTTAAGATCAATAAAATTTCTAAATCTCTAGCCACACTGATCAGGAAAAAAAGAAGACACAAATAACCAACTTCAGGCATAAAAGAGGTGACTCACTATAGCATCCACAGACATTAAAAGAGAGGTAAGGGGAAACCGTAAATAATTTACCAATAAATTTGACAACTTAGATGAAGTGGACAAATTCCTTGAAAGACACAAAAACTCACACAAGAAGAAATAGATAGCTTAAGTAGCCATATGTCAATTAGATAAATTGAACTTGTAGTTAAATTTCCCACAAATAAAAACTAGGCCCAGATGGCTTCACTAGTGAATTCTATCAAATATTAAGAAATAAAAACACCATTTCTATACAAAATCTTTTGAACTTATTCTCTGAGGTCTTAATTACCCTGATACTGAAACCAGATGACAACATAACAGGGAGAAAAAACCCACAACTTCCAACTAACATCCCTCATGAACATTGATGCAAACATCCTTATTTTTAGCAAATCAAACCCAATAATATATTTGAAGGATAACATATCATCACTAGGTTTTATTATTCCAGGAATGCAGGATTGGTTTAACATTACAAAATTAATGTAGTTTACCATAATAAAAAACCTAAAAAAGAAAAATTATATCATCTCAATAGATGCACAAAAAACATTTGACAGTTGGCAGCATTCATTACTTATAAAAACACTCAGTGGCTGGGTGTGGTGGCTTACACCTGTAATCCCAGCACTTTGGGAAGCTGAGGTGTGAGGATCACTTTGAGGCCAGGAGTTCAAGACCAGCCTGGGCAACATAGGGAGATTACCCCCACCCCCATCTCCAAATAATTAAAAAATAATTTTAAAAAATTAGTTATTGAATTATTTAAAAACAATTAAATAATTAAAATATATATATTTTTTTGAGACAGAGTCTCACTCTGTCACTCAGGCTGCTGGAGTATAGTGGCACAATCTCTGCTCACTGCAACCTCTGCCTCCCGGGTTCAAGCAATTCTCCTGTCTCAGCCTCCTGAGTAGCTGGGACTACAGGCATATGCCACCACGCCCGGCTAATTTTTGTATTTTTAGTAGAGACAGAGTTCCACCACATTGGTCAGGCTGGTCTTGAACTCCTGACCTCAGGTGATCCACCTGCCTCGGCCTCCCAAAGTGCTGCGATTACAGGCATGAGCCACCATGCCCAGCCTTAATATTGTTAAGATGTCAATTTTCCCCAAATTAACGTATAGATTCAACATAATCTCAATCAACATCATAGTATGCTATTTTGTAAGAAACTGACAAACTGATTCTAAAATTCATGTGGAAATTCAAAGACCTCAAATAGCCAACACAGCTTTCATAAAGAACAAAGTTGGAGGACTAAAGCTACCTTATTTCAAGTCTTAATATAACGCCTCAGCAATTTGAATTTGAAAATACAATCATGGGCTGGATACAGTGGCTCATGCCTGTAATCCCAGCACTTTGAGAGGCTGAGGTGAGAAGATTGCTTGAGCTCAAGTGTTTGAGACCAGCCTAGGCAACATAGAGAGACCTCATCTCCACTTTAAAAAAACAAAAATAATCCAAGCATGGTGGTGCATGCCTGTAGTCCCAGCTACTCAGGAGGCTGAGGCAAGAGGATCGCTTGAGCTTGGGAGGTCGAGGCCGCAGTGAGCTATGATCACACCACTGCACTCCAGCCTAAGTGATAGAGCAAGACCCTGCCTCAAAAAAAAAAAAAAAAAAAAAAGCCACTTAGCTTAAAACGTACATTATACAGCTATACAAGAAAAATTCTTTCTTTATATCCTTATTCTATAAGCTTTTTCTAGTTTTAAATTTTATTTATTTATTTATTTATTTATTTATTTATTTATTTTTTGAGATGGAGTTTTGCTCTTCTTGCCCAGGCTAGAGTGCAATGGCACTACCTCAGCTCACTGCAACCTCTGCCTCCCAGGTACAAGCAATTCTCCTGCCTCAGCCTCCTGAGTAGCTGGGATTACAGGCACTCGCCACCACACCCGGCTAATTTTTTTGTATTTTTAGTAGAGACGGGGTTTCACCGTGTTGGCCAGGCTGGTCTTGAACTCCTGACCTCAGGTGATCCACCCATCTTAGCCTCCCAAAGTGCTGGGATTACAGATGTGAGCCACCACACCTGGCCTAATTTTATTTATTTTTTAAAATTTGAGACAGGGTCTTTCTCTGTCCCAGACTGGAATGCAGTGGTGCAATCATAGCTCACTGTAACCACAAACTGCTGGGTTCAAGCAATCCTCTCACCCCAAACTCCCAAGTAGCTGAGACTACAGGAGTGCACCAACATGCTCAGCTAGTTTGTTCGTTTTTTTTTTTTTTTTTTAGAAATGGGATCTCATTGTGTTGCCCAGGCTGTTCTCAAACTCCTGGCCTAAGAGATCCTTCTGCCTTAGCCTCCCAAAGTACTAGAACTACAGGAATGAGCCACTGTGACCGGCCTTTAACATTTTTATTTACTTTTTAAAATTTTTTTGTCAAACATTTAGACACAAATACACATTAGCCCGGGCCTACACAGGGTCAGGATCATCAAAATCACTATCGTCCACCTCCACATCTTGTCCCGCTGGGAAGTCTTCAGAGACAGTAACATGCATGGAGTTGTCATCTCCTGTAAACAATGCCTTCTTCTTCTGGAATACCTCTTGAAGGATCTGCCTGAAGCTGTTTTACAAGTAGCTTATGATATGGTTTGGCTCTGTGTCCCCACCCAAATCTCATCTCAAATTGTAATCTCCACTCTCCACATGTTGAGTGAGGGACCTGGTGGAAGGTGATTGGATCATAGGGGCAGTTTCCCCCATGCTGTTCTCACGATAGTGAGTGAGTTCTCACGAGGTCTGATGGTTTAAAAGTGGCAGTTTCCCCTGTGCTCTCTCTCTCTCCTGCTGCTATGTAAAATATGCCTTGCTTCCCCTTTGCCTTCCGCCATGATTGTAGGTTTGCTGAGGCCTCCCCAGCCATGCAGAACTATGAATCAATTAAAACTCTTTTCTTTATAAATTACCCAATCTCTAGTAGTATCTTTATAGCAGTGTGAAAATGGACTAATACAACTTATACATATATATATATGATTAATCATACATTAGACCACAAAACAGGTCTTCTATGTACACACACACACACATACATATGTATATGAAGAAGAACATTCTAACATAATGATTAATGCTATAGTATAGTAAATACATAAACCAGTACCATAGTCATTTATTATCATTAAGTATTATATACTGTATATAATTGTATGTGCTATACTTTTTGTTATTTTTAGATAGGATCTTACTGTGTTGCCCAGGCTGGAGTGCAGTGACCCATTCATAGCTCACTGCAGCCTCAAACTCCTGGGCTCAAGCAATCCTCCTTCCTTAGTCTCTTGAGTAGGTGGGACTACAGGCACATGTCACGACACCCGGCTAATTTTTCCTTTTTTCTTTTCTTTTTTTCTTTTTTTTTTGTAGAGATAGAATCTTGCTTTGTTGCCCAGGCTGGTCTTGAACTCCTGGGCTGGTCTTGAACTCCTGTTGACCAAAAATTTTATATCTGGCAAAATTATCCTTGAAGAGTGAAGGAGAACTTAAGATATTTCCAGTTAAACAAAAGCTGAGGGAGGTCATGACTAGTAGACCTGCCATATCAAAAATGCTAAAGGGAGTTACAGGCATTCAGTCTGAGATGAAGACATTAGGCAGTAAGTCAAAGCCATAAGAATAAACAAAGAACGCTGGTAAAGGTAACTACTTAGGTAGATATAACAGCTAGGATTAGTGCATTTTTTATTTGTGACTCCTCTTCTTTTTCTTTCTTTTTTTTTTTTTTTTTTTTTTTTGAGACGGAGTCTCACTGTGTCACCCAGGCTGGAGTGCAGTGCAGCAATCTTGGCTCACTGCAACCTCCACCTCCCAGGTTCAAGCGATTCTCCTGCCTCAGCCTCCCGAGTAGCTGGGATTACAGGCATGCACCACCACGCCCAGCTAATTTTTGTATTTTTAGTAGAGAAAAGGTTTCACTATTTTGGCCAGGATAGTCTCGATCTCCTGACCTCGTGATCAGCCGGCCTCGGCCTCCCAAAGTGCTGGGATTACAGGTGTGAGCCACCGTACCTGGCCTTTTTTTTCTTATGTGATTTAAAAAAAGCATGTACAGTCAGGAGTGGTGGCTCATGCCTGTAATCCCAACACTTTGGGAGGCTGAGGTGGGCGGATCATGAGGTCAGGAGTTTGAGACCATCCTGGCTAACACAGCGAAACCCCGTCTCCACGAAAAACACAAAAAATTAGCTGGGCGTGGTGGCGCGTGCCTGTAGTCCCAGCTACTTGGGAGGCTGAGGCAAGAGAATGGTGTGAACCCTGGAGGTGGACTTTGCAGTGAGCTGAGATCGCGCCACTGCACTCCAGCCTGGGTGACAGAACGAGATTCCATCTCAAAAAAAAAAAAAAGAAAGAAAAGAAAAGCAAGTACATGAAACATAATTACAAATCTATGGATAAAGATGTAATTTGTGATAATAACAATTTAAAGGGGAAGGAAGAATAGGAATGTGTGGGAGCAGAGTATGTGTATACTTTTGAAACTAAGTTGGTATTTTTTAAACTAGGATGTTATAAGTTTAAGATATTAATTGTAATTCTCCAGGTAACCACCAACAAAATAGCTTTTAAAAATTCAGAAAAGGAAAGAAGGGAATCAAAATTGTTTTCTACAAAAAAATTAATAAATGCAAAAAAGGCACTAATGGAGGAACTGAAGAACAAAAAATATATGACACAGAAAACAAATAGCTTAATGGAGAAGTAAATCCTTCCTTATCAATATTTACTTTAAATATAAATGTAATAAACTCTCCAATTAAAAGGTAGAAATTGGCAAGTTGGATTTTGAAAATCATGATCCATCTATATCCGGGGTGTTCAACGTTTTGGCTTCCCTGAGCCACACTGGAAAAAAAAGAATTGACTTGGGCCACACAGAAAATACACTAACACTAATAATAGCTGATGAGCTAAAAAAAAAATCACAAAAAAACCTCATAATGTTTTAAGAAAGTTTACAAATTTGTATTGGGCCGCATTCAAGGCTGTCCTGGGCCACATGTGGCCCGCAGGCCGTGGGTTGGACAAACTTGATCTAATGTTGTCTTTATTTATTTATGTATTTATTTTGAGACAGAGTCCCGCTCTGTGTCCAGGCTGGAGTGCAGTGGTGTCATCTCAGCTCACTGCTATCTCCCCCTCCCAGGTTCAAGCAATTCTGCCTTAGCCTCCCAAGTAGCTGGGATTACAGGCTCCCACCACCACTACTATATTTTTAGTAGAGATGGGGTTTCACCATGATAGCCAGGCTGGTCTCAAACTCCTGACCTCAAGTGATCCACCTGCCTCGGCCTCCCAAAGTGCTGGGATTACAGGTGTAAGCCACTGTGCTTGGCCTAATGCCATCTTTAAAAGATTCACTTTATCTTTTTTTTTTCTTTTTTACTACTGCCTTCTCAGTTTCTAAGGAGATTCACTTTAGAAACAAAGACACAAAGAGATTGAAAGTAAAAGGATGAAAAAAGATATTCCATGAGATAGTAAGCGAAGGAGAGCAAGGGTGGTTATTATTGATAAAATAAATTATAAGTAAAAAAAGAAAAAGGCTATCAGAGAAAAGAATAACATTATATAGTCATAAAAATTTCAACCCAGCAAGAAGATATAACAATTATAAACATATATGAACCTAACAAAAAAAGTCCCAAAATATGAAGCAAAAATGGACAGAATTGAAGGGAAAAATAGATATGTCTACAATAATAGAAAATTTAGTATCTCACTTTTAATAATGGATAGAATGGCCACACAGAAGATCAATAAAGAAATAGAGGACTGGCTGGGTGTGGTGGCTCATGCCTGTAATCCCAGCAATTTGGGAGGCCGAGGCAGGTGGATCACCTGAAGTTAGGAGTTCAAGACCAGCCTGGCCAACATGGCGAAATCACGTCTCTACTAAAAATACAAAAATTATCTGGGTGTGGTGGCACGCACCTGTGATCCCAGCTACTCAGGAGGGTAAGGTAGGAGAATCGCTTGAACCCAGGAGGCAGAGGTTGCAGTGAGCTGAGATTGTGCCACTGCACTCCAGCCTAGGAAATAGAGCAAAACTCTATCTTAAAAAAAAAAAAAAAAGCCGGGTGGGGTGGGTCATGCCTGTAATCCCAGCACTTTGGGAGGCTGAGGCAGGTGGATCACGAGTTCAGGAGTTTGAGACCAGCCTGACCAACATGTTGAAAGCCTGTCTCTACTAAAAATACAAAAATTAGCTGGGTGTGGTGGTGCATGCCTGTAATTCCAGCTACTTAGGAGGCTGAGGCAGGATAATCGTTTGAACCCGGGAGGCGGAGGTTGCAGTGAGCCGAGATGGCGCCACTGCACTCCAGCCTGGGTGACAGAGTGAGACTCTGTCTCAAAAAAAAAAAAAAAAAAAAAAGAAAAGAAAGAAGAAAGAAATAGAGGACTTAAATTATACTCTCAAGCAATTAGGCCTAACAGATATATACAGTACTCAATCAACAAAAGTGGAATATACAGTCTTCTCAAGTAGACATGCAACATTCTACAAGACAAATCATACATTAGGCCAAAAAATAGGTCTTACTAAATTTTAAAAGACTGAAATAATATAAAGTATCTTTTATAACCACAGTGGAATGAAACTAGAATGCAATAACAGAAGGAAAACTAGAAAATTTGCAAATATATGGAAATTAAACAATATACTCTTTTATTTTATTTTATTTTATTTTTGAGACAGAGTTTCATTGTGTTGCCCAGGCTGGAGTGTGGTGGTGGGATCTCGGATCACTACAACCTTCACCTCCCAGATCGATTTTCCTGCCTCAGCATCCCAAGTAGCTGAAATTACAGGTGCCTGCCACCACATCTAGCTAATTTTTGTATTTTTTTAGTAGAGACGGAGTTTCACCATGTTGGCCAGGCTGGTCTCGAACTCCTGACCTCAGGTGATCTGCCTGCCTCGGCCTCCCAAAGTGCTGGGATTACAGGTGTGAGCCAACACACCCTACCAAAACAATACACTCTTAGCCAATGGACTGAAGAATAAATCACAACTCAAATGTTGTAATTGGCTCCATGTCCCCACCCAAATCTCACCTTGAATTATAAGAATCCCCACGTGTCAAGGGTGGGATCAGGTGGAGGTAACGAGATCATGGGGGCAGTTTCCCCCATGCTGTTCTTATGCTAGTGAGTCTTATGAGATCTGATAGTTTTATAAGCATCTAGCATTTTCCCTCCTTGCACTTCTCTCTCCTGCTGCCATGTGAAGAAGCATGTGTTTGCTTCCCCTTATCTCATGATCATAAGTTACCTGAGATCTCCCCAGCCACGCAGAACTGTGAGTCAATTAAGTCTCGTTCCTTTATAAATTATCCAGTCTCAGGCATTTCTTTGTAGAAGTGTGAGAACAGACTAATACACAAGGGAAGTTAAAAAATACCCTGAGATGAAAAAAAAACACCTCAAAAAAAAAAAAACCACAGCATATCAAAACTTAAAAAATGCAAAAAAGGCACTGCTAGAAAAGAAATTTATAGTTGTAAATGTCTATATTAAAAAAGAAGAAAGATCTCAAATCAATAACCTAACTGTACATCTTAAAGAATTAGAAAAAGAAGAGCAAACAAAACCCAAAGCTAGCAGAAGGAAGAATAATAAAAATTAGAGCTGAGATACACAAAATAGAGAATAGAAAAACAATAGATAAAATCAGTGTGTATTAGGTTGGTTTGAGTGTAGGGGTGTTTACAACTAACTGATCACATGCAGTTATGGATTTCTTTGTTCCTTCTCTTTTTTTTTTTTGAGATGGAGTTTCGCTCTTGTTGCCCAGGCTGGAGTGCAGTGGCGTGATCTCAGTTCATTGCAACCTCCGCCTCCCAGGTTCAAGCGATTCTCCTGCCTCAGCCTCCCAAGTAGCTGGGATTACAGGCATGTACCACCATGCCCGGCTAATTTTGTATTTTTAGTAGAGACGGAGTTTCTCCATGTTGGTCAGGCCGGTCTTGAACTCCCGACCTCAGGTGATCCACCTGCCTTGGCCTCCCAAAGTGCTGGGATTACAGGTGTGAGCCACCACACCCGGCCTCTTTGTTCCTTCTTTACTCCCACTGCTTCACTTGGACTAGAAAAAGAAGAAAAAGAAAAAAATCAATGTGTATTAGGGTTCTTCAAAAAACAGAAGCAAAGATAGAAACATACATACGTACAGATAGATACAAAGATAGATGGATAAATACATACATATATACAGATAGATACATAGGTAGACACATGATAGGTAGGTAGATAGATAGATAGATAGATAGATAGATAATAGATTGACTATGGGAATTCACTCACATGATTATGGAAGCTGAGAAGTTCCACAATGTGCTGTCTGCAAACTGGGGAATGAGGAAAGTGGTGATCTAATTCATTCTGAGTTCAAAGGCCTGAATCACGGAAGCCAATAGTGTAACTCACTAAGGCCAAAGGCCTGAGAAATTGGGAAACTGGTATAAGTCCCAGAGTATGAAGGCCTGAGAACCTGGAATTCTGATGTCCAAGGGCAAGAGAAGACAGATGTCCCAGCTCCAGAAGAGTGAATTCACCATTCCTCTGCCTTTTTCTTCTATATGGGCCTAAACAAGTTGCATGGTGTCTGATATGGTTTGGCTGTGTCCCCACCCAAATCTCATCTTGAATTGTAGTTCCCATAATTCCCACATGTCGTGGGAGGGACCATATGGTGATAATTGGATCATGGGGGTGGTTCCCCCATCCTGTTCTCATCATAGTGAGTTAGTTCTCATGAGATCTGATAGTTTTATAAGGGGCTTCTCCCTTTGCTGGACTCTCATTCTTCTCCTGCTGCTGCCACGTGAAGAAGGATGTATTTGCTTCCCCCTCCCCATCATGGTAAGTTTAAGTTTCCTGAGGCCTCCCTAGCAATGCTGAACTGTGAGTCAATTAAACCTCTTTCCTTTATAAATTACCCAGTCTCAGGTATGTCTTTATTAGCAGTGTGAGAATGGACTAATACAGTGCCTGCCCACATTGGATGCGAACAGATCTTCCTCATTCAGTCCAGTGATTCAGACGCCAACCTCCAGAAACACCCTCACAGACACACCCAGAAATAACACTTTCCCAGCTATCTGGATATCCCTTAACCCAGTCAAGTTGACAGCTAAAATTAACCATTAAATAATGAAACCAAAAGTTGAAAAAAAAACCAACAGAATGGACAAATCTTTAGCTAAACTAACTAAAAAAAAAAAAGTTCAGATTACTAAAATCAGAAGTGAAAGGACAAACATTGGATGATTCCACTTCTATCACTCCACTCTATCTAGAATAGGCAAATTTATGAAGACAGAAAGTAAAATAAAGATTACCAGGAACTGGGGGTGGAGGAAGCAGAGCGTTATTGCTTAATGGGTAGAGAGCTTCTGTTTGGGATGGTGGAAAAAGTACTGGTTATACAATTAAATACTGTGACTGTATTTAATGCCACTGAATTGTACACTTAAAATGGTAAGAATGGTAAATTTTATCTGATGTATATTTTACCACACTAATAATTTTAAAAGACTATAAAGTCTGTCTTGCTTAGTGACTCTCTGCCTTGCTGGCTTTGAAGAAGCAAGCTGCCCTGTCATGAGCGGCCTATGGAGTGAGCCACATGGCAAGGAAGTGGGTGCAGCCTCCAGCCTCCAAAAGCCAGTGAGAAGCCGAAGCCCTCAGTCTGCAGTCCTGCAAGGAACTGAATGCTACCAACAACCATGTGAGCGTAGAAGCAGATCCTTCCCCAGGTGAGCCTCAGATGAGACTGCAGCCCTTGCTGACACCTTGATTAAAGCTCTGTGAGACCCTGAATTGGAAGACCCAGCTAAGCCTTGCTCAGATTCCTGGCTCACAGAAACTGAGGTGATAAATGTGGGCTGGTTTTTTTTGTTTTGTTTTTGATATGGAGTCTCGCTCTGTCGCCCAGGCTGGAGTGCAGGGGCGCAATCTTGGTTCGCTGCAACCTCCACCTCCTGGGATCAAGTGATTCTCCTGCCTCAGCTTCCCTAGCAGCTGGGGCTACAGGCGCCCACCACCATGCCTGGCTAATTTTTTTGTATTTTTAGTAGAGATGGGGTTTCACCGTGTTAGCCAGGACGGTCTCAGTCTCCTGACCTTGTGATCCGCCTGCCTCGGCCTCCCAAAGTTCTGGGACTACAGGTGTGAGCCACCACGCCCAGCTGTGGGCTGTTTTTTGAATGGCTAAATTTGTGGTAACATTGTACTACAATGGGTAACTAATGCAAGCAGTATTTTACTGTACTATCAGCAACTTTTCTTTTTCTTTGCTCAATAGTATGTCCTGGGAAACTACTAATTTTTTTTTTTTTGGAGATGGAGTCTCACTCTGTCTCCCAGGCTGGAGTGCAGTGACGCAATCTCAGCTCACTGCAAGCTCTGCCTCCTGGGTTCACGCCATTCTCCTGCCTCAGCCTCCCAAGTAGCTGGGACTACAGGCACCTGTCACCACGCCCGGCTAATTTTTGTATTTTTAGTAGAGACGAAGTTTTGCCATGTTAGCTAGGCTGGTCTTGAACTCCCGACCTCAAGTGATCCGCCCACCTTGGCCTCCCAAAGTGCTGGGATTATAGGCGTGAGCCACCGTGCCTGGCTGAAAACTACTAATTCTGTTACATGGAGCTCTAGCTCATTCCTCTGAACTGTTGTTCGGTACTTTGTATAAGCACCCTTGAAGATGATTTAGAGCTTTAAAATGTTTTGCCACCAAAAATAATGTTGCCCATGATGTTCTCCTTAGTGCCTCCATGTGTGCTTTCATAAGGAAGAAACCAAGATGTCTGATTGCATCTTTGGTCTTTTTGTTTTGTTTTGTTTTTAATTGAGACGGAGTCTTGTGTCACCCAGGCTGGAGTGCAGTGGCGTGATCTCGGCTCACTACAGGCTCCACCTCCCGGATTCAAGTTATTCTTGTGCCTCAGCCTCCAGAGTAGCTGGGACTACAGATGCCTGCTACCGTGCATGGCTAATTTTTTGTGTGTTTTTAGTAGAGATGGGGTTTCACCATGTTGGCCAGGCTGGTCTCAAACTCCTGACCTCAGGTGATCCGCCCGCCTTGGCCTCCCGAAGTGCTGGGATTACAGGCGTGAGCCACCGCGCCCGGCCGCATCTTTGGCTTTAATGCCACTGCCAATTGCCCTGCAGAGTGAAGCCCCCGAGTGGGGCCTTAGAGCGCCATTTTTCCTGTCCCTGTTGACTGCCTGTCACTGTCACCATCTGATTTCCCCACTGTAACTCCTGGAAGGCAGGAAGTATTTCCTTTGCATCTTTGTGTCCCAGAGCTCAGCCCAGGGCCTGGCACAGATCCCAAGCTATGCACATCCTTCCTTCTCTGTCCACATCCTCCCCTTTTTTTTGAGACAGGGTCTTCTCTGTCACCCAGGCTACAGTGCAGTGGTGGGATCATAGCTCACTGCAGCCTCAACCTGCTGGGCTCAAGCCATCCTCCTGCCTTATCCTCCCGAGGAACTGGGACTACAGGCGTGTGCCACCATGCCTGGCTAGTTTTTATTTTTTGTAAGGATAGGGTCTTGCTATGTTGCCCAGGCTGGTCTTGAATTCCTGGGCTCGAGCTATCCTCTGCCTCGCCTCCAAAGTGCTAGGATTACAGGCTGAGCCACTGTGCCTGGCCCACAACCCTTTCTGAACAGCTGGGCTGTGACAGCCCACTAGGTACATGCTTGTGGCTACGGTGGACTGGATCACAGAGGACCCTGGACGTTGGACAGGCAGCTTAAATGGGCCGCCATTGGAGCCAAGGTTACAGTCAGAGCCCCTTGGGGAAAGCAGAGCCTAACAGCTTCGGGAGGTAGGTCCTCTGCAGAGAGGAGAACAGAGATGCGCAGAGAGCAGAGGGAAGGAGAGGAGCAGAAGCACGGCCCCCAGGAGGCCCGGCTCTCATTCTGTCTTTGCAGCATATCCCCGTCTTGGGATGGCCTGAGGTTTCTGTTCCTTGTAGCCAAAGCCTCCCTGAGACAAAGAGCTGCTCCGTGTTTGTGGACTTGTTCTCTGGACCTCTCAGATGCTGAGTTGGGGGGTCTCCCAGAGATTCAGGAGAAAGGCCAGAGGCTGGGGTGGAGTCTTCCTTCTTCACGCATTTCCACGTATAGGGCCCCCGGAATCTCATGTCCTGGGCCTACCCGCCTGGTGCCACTCCGTGGTTCTCTCTGCTCACCCGATGTCTTCGTGCCTGCTGCCCTCCTGCTGTGTCCTGTCCAAGTGGGCATCTCTACAGTCAGCAAAGCGGGACCAGGCCCCTGCCGTGGGCCCTGGCTCATAAAAGACAGTGAGTTTTTCACTCTGAAGGCCAGATTGCCCAGCGGGGCTCATCTTGTGCTTCAAGTCCATTCAGCGTGTGCCCGGAGCACGCAGCACTGGTGAAGTTGGGGTTCAGGAGTCAGGTGGACTGGGCCCACCCCTTACCTTGTGTGTGACCTTGGGCAAGTCACCTACCTTCCCTGTTCTCTATTTCCTCATCTGAAAGTGGGCTTAGAAATGGTTCCCCCCACGTGGGGAGATGGTGAAGCCCTTTACCTGTCCTGTGGGGACCTTCCCTGAGCTTCAGACTCACGCCTAGTGTCTGCCTGGCATCCAATAGGCATCTCTACCTTCACAACCCACAGCAGAACTCTTGATTTCTGGCCCACCTTCTCCCCAAATCCTTCTGTACCCCCTTATCAAGAGACATTATAGGCCGGGCACAGTGGGTCACAACTGTAATCCCAGCACTTTGGGAGGCCGAGGCGGGTGGATCACTTGAGGTCGGGAGTTCAAGGCCAGCCTGGCCAACATGGTGAAACCCTGTCTCTACTAAAAATACAAAAATTAAGAGGGCATGGTGGCAGGCGCCTGTGGTCTCACCTACTCTGGAGGCTGAGGCAGGAGAACTGCTTGATCCCAGGAGGCAGA
This sequence comes from Pongo pygmaeus, assembly GCF_028885625.2. Lineage (NCBI taxonomy): Eukaryota > Metazoa > Chordata > Mammalia > Primates > Hominidae > Pongo > Pongo pygmaeus. The sequence continues at coordinate 6,684,866 of NC_072382.2, read as the reverse complement.
GGTTGCAGTGAGCTGAGATTTGACACTGCATTCCAGCCTAGGTGACAAAGTAAGACTCTGTCTCAAAAAAAAAAAAAAAAAAAAAAAAAGAGGCAGTATCGTCTAGTGGCAAAAGCATAGAAGCTGGGGTCACCTACTAGCTATGTGACGTGTAACGGTGGGCAGGTTCATGAATTCTCCAGGCCTTAGTTTCCCCTCTAAACGGGGGCTGATGATGACATACTATCTCGCAGGGTTGTGGCGAGGATGAAATGAATTCACGTGTGAAGCACTGCGAATAAAGGTTCATTCCCTCCCCCTGAGAAACGATCCCCTACCATTCCACTTTCTCAAACCAAAAATGCAGGGGTCACTCTGGCTCCTGCCGTGGGCATGCGGATCGTGCATAAGGAAGCAGTGCACGTCCTGCTGACTCATCCTCCAAAGTGGCCCCCAGGGTCCTCAGTTTCTGTCCATCTGTGTGAACACACCCTGGTCCAAGCCAGCCTCCTTGCTCCACGGATGACTGAGCCAGCCAGGCCTCTCTATCTGCAGCCAAAGTGATCACGTACTTATGAGATCTAAGTTGAAACTCTTCCTCCCCTGCTCCCTCCCTTCCATTCACTTTTTCTTTTAACTTTTGGTTTTTTTTTTGAGATGGAGGCTCGCTCTATCACCCAGGCTGGAGTGCGGTGGTGCAATCTCAGCTCACTGCAACCTCCAGCTCCTGGGTTCAAGAAATTCTCCTGCCTCAGCCTCCCGAGTAGCTGGGATTACAGGCATCTACCTGCCACCACGCCCAGCTAATTTTTGTATTTTTAGTAGAGACGGGGTTTTGCCATGTTGGCCAGGCTGGTCTCAAACTCCTGACCTCAAATGATCCACTCAACTCGGCTTCCCAAAGTGCTGGGATGACAGGCATGAGCCACCATGCCTGGCCTCTTTTAACTTTTGATGATGGAAATTTCTAAACACACACAAACATGGAGAGAGTGGGAAACAGACCCCCCACTTCCACGAACCCATCAGCCATGCTGGATGGACGGCAGCCACATGTGTCTTGTGGCACGATTCTCTCGCCCCCTTCTCCTGATGTGGAAGCATTTTAAAGCACATCTAAGACAGCCTATGACTTCATCCTCAAGCAACAGAGTAATCTTTTAAACTCTGAACCAGATAACGTGACTCCCTCTGCATTCTTGGGCTCTCCCGCTCCTCCCCAGCCGCTGTCCCCTGGGACCAGCCTGTCTCTTCCACTCTCCCCAGGGCCCTTCTCTCCTCACACTTGTGGCCTTGGATCTGACCTGGGGGCTCCGCATTGCTGGCCTCTCTGCCTGGATCCCGCATTTCCCTGATTTTTCATCTGTGTTTTTACTTCAAATGTTTGGATTTTGTTTCCTGCTCACAGTGGGAGGCCATCGGGGACTGCTGTGCAGGGGAGTATTAGGAGCTGAGTTGTGTTTTTAAAATATCCTCTGGCTGCTGTGTGGAGGATGAGTAGGGCTGGGGCGGGGACCTGGAAGACCATCACAGAGAATTCAACGGCAGCCGAACGTAGTCCATGTTCTAAAAAGTATCGGCTTGTGGCAGCCACTGCGCTGGATCTTGAAGCAAAGCTGTAGATACGGAAATTGTGGCTGAGTGTGGTCGTGGTTTGTCCCAACTGACCCAGCTGGTGGGTTTTGGGACCGAGGCTCCAGGGGCTGCCTGTGAGTTCATTGCATTCTCCCTGAACTCGTGGATTCCTTCTGGTGGGAGACAGTTACAGGCGCAAATGACCTAATACCACCTAGAACAATCCATCCCATAGTGGGAGCCGAGCCCCCCTGGCCTGGAACAATCGAGGAGGGCCAGAGTTCTGTGGTGTGGGGTAACAGCAAGACTCCCTGCTGTCAGTCAGGTGAGCGGGCTAAGGGGTTTCCACCCGCAAACATGGAATGGTAGGCGCAGGGGGCCGGAGGGTGGGATGGTTTCTCTAGACAAGGCCAGCACCAGGGCTGGTAAAAAAGGCTGGGAGGGGCAGGACATGGTGGCTCACACCTGTAATCCCAGCACTTTGGGAGGCCGAGGCGGGCGGATCACCTTGAGGTCAGGAGTTCCAGACCAGTCTGGCCAACATGGTGAAACCCCGTCTCTAGTAAAATACAAAAACTTAGCTGGGCGTGGTGGCGGACGCCTGTAATCCCAGCTACTCAGGAGGCTGAGAATCGCTTAAACCCGGGAGGTAGAGGCTGCAGTGAGCACCATTGCACTCCAGCCTGGGCAACAAGAATGAAACTCTGTCTCAAAAAACAAAAAACAAGAAGTCTAGGAGGGAGCCTTGCCCGCCAGGGGGAGCCCTTGGACTTCCTCTACCAAGAGGTGCAGGCCTGCCCCTAGAGAAACTGGTTGGCTCAAGGCCCTGCCCTGCCGAGCTCAAGGCCATGCCCTGCCCGGGCTCTCAAGGCTTTGGAGGAGCCTCTGCTCCCTGTGGCCGTCGTGTGCTCCTGAGCCACGCCCAACATTTGCAGACAGAGCAGACAGATCCGGTGTGAATGCTGTGCTGCCACTTGCTTGGTGGATGACCTTGGCCAAGCAACTTGGCCTTTCTGTGCTTCGGTTTCCTCACTGTGAAGGGAAGAGAGCTCCTTTTGGGGCCAAGCCCCGAACTGGACTCTCACTTCTGTTTGGCCTTCTGGCACCTTCTGTGTGGACTCGCACCCATCATTTAGAGACTTTGTACCTCCTGTGTGTCAGTGCTGCGCTAGGCCCCGGATAAGCCACTGCCCCCGCCGCAGGAACAGAAAGCCTGAGGGGGGCTCTGAGCTCTCTGAGCTCCCCAGGGTGGAGGAGGCACCTTCTCTGAGCCCACCCCTCACCTTCATTGTGTTCCTCATAAGGCGGGTCTCACCCACCGCACCGGGGGCTCCTGGGCCACGTCATCTCTGAATCCCCATCGGGCTGGCAAACAGTAGGTGCTCACTAGGCACCTGATAAACTGAGTTGAATGGGACTTTGTCTAGTGTCTGGTGTCCTCCAAGGCAGGGAGTCTGGTGTCCTCCAAGGCAGGGAGGAGACAGCCTGGGGCCCCTGGATTTGGACAGGTCTGCGACGGGGGCTCCTCGAGCTCTGTTTGGCTGGGACCCACCACAGGGGGCTGCACTGGGCTTGCAGTGCTGGGCAGAGGAGCCTGGGGCTTTGGGCAGGGACGGGTGTGGTTAGATTTGTGTTTTGATGGGTCCCTTGCTGCAGGGTGGAGGACGGATGAGCCAGGCTGTCTGGGAGCAGAGTGGGCAGGCAGTTGGCGGTGGGGCCCAAGGCCGGGCAGCAGCTGGGGTCAGGACAGGGGAAGCGGCCGGAGTACTGAAACCTTTAGGATGGCCAGTTGGACTCAGGGGGAAGCACAGGTTTCTCAATCTGTTAGCCCACTTGGGGATGCCATTAGGTACAGGGAGGACCCCTGGGGCCAAACACACTCCTGGGGGCCGATGTTGAGCTTGGCCTTGGATGCTGAGTTTGAGGCACCTGTGGTCCAGGGGGAACACCATCCAAGAGAGAACAATGGCAGGGGGTTTGGAATAGGACCCCCAGGGATGGAGGGGGAGAGTGTGACCATTGCTTTCAGAGGATAAAAGAATTTGGAGGCTGGGTGCGATGGCTCACGCCTGGAATCCCAAGGGAGGCCAAGGAGGGTGGATCACTTGAGATCAGGAGTTTGAGAGCAGCCTGGCCAACATGGCAAAATCCCGTCACTACTAAAAATACAAAAATTAGCCAGATGTGGTGGCATGCGCCTGTAATCCCAGCTACTCGGGAGGCTGAAGCAGGAGAATCGTTTGAACCCGGGAGGTAGAGGCTGCACTGAGCCGAGATCATGTCACTGCCCTCTAGCCTGGGTGACAGAGCGAGATTCTGTCAAAAAAAAAATTGGGGGCCCTGGCTGGGGCAGAGGGACTGGCTGACTCTGCAGATCCCTGTGGCCCATTCCCTGGATGTAGGGGTGCCAGGCAGAGGCCCTTAGTCACAAGCTGAAGGCTAGCACTGCAGGTTACTCCTCATCCTACCTCCCCAGAAAGGAACGAGGTGCCCACAGTCTATGAGAACACCCCCCCATGCCACAGCTCACACAGGCCCAGGGTTCTGGCTCTCCCAGGGGAGGCTCAACGAGCCAGGGTGGAGAGCTGACCCTTAGCAGGCTGGTCCTGGCCTGGGCCACTGCGGTGAAGTCAGGCAGAGGAAATGGCGTCCTCCACAGCTCTGATTGTCTACCCATGGTGGGCAGAGCTGCCCATTCCGGGCAGATGGTGTCTTGTCAGATTCAAGGACAATGCTGAGAGCTGGCCTAGAGCTCAAGACGGCAAGGGAGACAAGCCAGGGGCTGAAACCAACCCCCTTCCCAGCCAGCGCCAGTGCCTGTAATTAAGCATGCAGATGTGACTCCGATGTGTGATGGCCAGGAAAGGAGACAGTCAGGCACAGGCTCTGTGGAGTGTGGCTGTCAGACCAGAAGGCCTGACTCAGGCAGTAGAGGCTGGGAGAGGGGAAGGGGCCAGCAGGACGCGACAATGGAAAAGAAAAGGCTGGGGAAGCTGGGGTGCAGCGAGGGAGAAGACAGGAGGGGAGGACTGGGGGTAGTTTCTGACCCATTCTCCCCACTCCGTATTTTCCCAGCCTCAGCTTTGAAGTTATTTCAAATGGTTTGGGAGTTATTGTCTTAGCCTTTTATCACAGGCCCTTTGACAACCTTTTTGGAGGTGAACTTAAATAAGAAGCTGGACAGCCAAACCTAGCCCAGGGAGATCTTGGTGAGGGGAGACTGGAGATTCCAGACAAAGATCAGCTCTGCCTCAGCGCTAGGTGGTTGAGAAGCCACAGCCAACTCCACAAGCGTTTTTTGGTGGGGCCCATGCCGCCATGTTTAGAGCAGATGCTGCTCTGTCTCTCCCCATTTCCCAGAGGAAGAAACCGAGCTCCAGAACACTCTGTAACTTACTCCAGGTCTCAGCAGCTGCAGACCTGGCCTGAGAACATGGCCTTACGAGATGCCCTGGCCACGTGTGGCCCATCAGCTGTTGCTGCCTTGGACAGGTGGGCAGATGAAGGACCAAAGGCCAAGCTCAGGCTGGGCAGGTGGCAAAGGAACCTAGTTAGACAAAGAGCTGGGACTCTAGGACCAGGGCTCAATAATGACTCTGGGCCTCCGGGGGTGACTTTGCTCTGTGCTTCAGTGGTCCCATCTTCAAAACGGAGATTGTGATGCTGATCTCCTGGGGCTGAGGCAATGCAGCGGGTCACACATGTGCAGCAGGTTACACACACACAGCGGGTTACACTCACGTAGCAGGTTACACACGCACAGCAGGTCACACACACGCACCGGGTCACAGATGTGCAGCAGGTTACACACACACAGCAGGTTGCACTCACGCAGCAGGTTACGCACACACAGCACATTACACACGCACAGCAGGTCACACAGCAGGTCACATACAGGTGACACACAGTAGGTCACACTCACACAGCAAGTCACACATAGCGGGTTACACTCACACAGCAGGTCACACTCACACAGCACAGGGACAGGGCAGGCATGTGACAAGCACAGAGCAACTGCTGGCTGGATGTTCAGGATGGGAGCCTGGAATCCAGGGGAATTGGCCTAAGGAGCAGGTTCTGGGGTCGAATCCCAGGACTGGCCCTGGGGTCCTGGGTTACCTGGGGAAAGGGACTTGCACTATTCAGGACTAGCGATAATGACCCCACCTCGTGAGCAGGGCAGGATCAGATTCTGTTCTGAGCAGGTTCAGGCCGAGCTGGCCACACCATGGAGGTGATGTGTTGAATTTAGCTCCTTCACCCCTAAAGCTGGCTCCAGGAGGCTCACGGAACAGGTCAGAAAAAGGATTAAATATGCTGGCTGTGGCCTCTTCTGGGGCCCAGGAGCCTCCCAGCAAGCACCAGGGTGGGCGTGGGTACCAGGGAGAAACCCAAGTCAGTGGCAACGACACAGTCAACCTCCAGGGTGCGGCGCGATGGTGCACATTCACAAAACCAAACTCTGCCACATGCATGGCAGAAAGGATCCCCGAGGAGCAGGATGCACCCACACGATTGTGGCGAGCAGTCAGTATTTTAATTCAGGTCAGGCTCCGACACCTGGGGGGACGGGGCCCTGCCTGCCCCACCCTAAGGTGGAACCCCCAGCTGCTCCTGGGAACAGGATCATTTACAAAAATAAATATGAAAAAAGCAGCAACTCTTTAGTAATCATGGAATTAATCTGACAGCAATTAAATGTGTTTAAGCATCTGGCATATCTCCTAAATTGCACCAAAAGAATTTGGAAGCACTTGGTTTGGTCTCAAAGGCAAAAGGAAAGGACAAGGAAGGGGCCAGACCTCGCCAGGCCCCCGCCCCCCTCACATTTCCGAGTCGGCATACATCCCGTTGATTAAGTAGTCCACCTGCGTGTAGTCCTTCTTCTTGTAGCTCTCGTAGGCCTGCAGGGCAAACAAAACCAAGACTGTGATGAAAAGGGTCACCCCGAGTAACAGCACCACCAGGAGAAGAGTTTTGTCCACCACGGCCCGGGTGAGGGGCTCGGTGGTGACCACCATGTACTGGCCTTGGGTGCTGGGCTGGCACGAGTCCGTGGCTGGCATCTTAGTGCCCCCTGAGCTCCTGGGTGTTGGCCCAGTGGAATCAGTACCTGGTATGGCTTCAGTCTCTACCTGCTCTGGTGCCTGGGGTGTGCCTGGCCCAGCGGCCCTCTGGGTATATGGCGTGGGACTTGGCTGTGTCGTGGGGGACATGGCCTCCATCTCAGGGATTGGGCTGGTGTGAGGCACTGGCATTGGGCTGGCAGTTGGCTCCCTGGCTTGTGCCTTCGTGGTGGTCACCACTGTGGGGATGGGGGCGGGCTGTGGGGTTGTGTTTGAGGGCGTGGGTGTGGATTTATTTGTTGTGTTAACCACAGGCTGGTTCACTGACACCTGGCTAATGGGACCTTGTGCTTGGGGATGCGTAGGGGGTGCAGGGCTTGCCGCGGTGTCACTGGGCATGTGCTTGGAAGGACTTGGACGAGTGCTCATGGGGCTGCTTGTGTTTGCTGTGGTCGCTACAGTCTGAGCACGTGTGGCCAACGTGGCCAGGGTTGCTGTTCTTGGCAACGTGCTGCTCTTTGGCACTTGTGCGAGGGCTGTGCTGAGAGATGGATGCCCAGTGGCGGCAGTGGATGGGCTCCGCCCTGCAGAAGTGGATGTGGGCGCAGGGGGTGCGAGTGTCGTGGGAGTGCTGGAGGCCGCAGTCGTACTGGAGGCCACAGTCGTAACAGAGGCTGCAGTCGTAACGGAGGCCGCAGTCGTACTGGAGGCCGCAGTCATAATGGAGGCCACAATCATACTGGAGGCCACAATCATACTGGAGGCCGCAATCATACTGGAGGCCGCAGTCGTACTGGAGGCCGCAGTCGTAACGGAGGCTGCAGTCGTAACGGAGGCTGCAGTCGTAACGGAGGCTGCAGTCGTACTGGAGGCTGCAGTCGTACTGGAGGCTGCAGTCGTGGGAGCAATGGAGGTCACACCATCAGCTGCACCTCCTGAATTTGCTGGTTCACTCACATCTGTCCTGCTTGTGTCCTCTGTTGTGAGTTCCGTAGAGTTGAGGTGGGCTGCCGAAGTCCCTTTGGTCAATGTGACAGGAGAAGCTGCTGCCATGGTTACATCCTCAGATGCTTTATTATCAACTGTTTCCACAGATGCATTCCTCTTGACTAATCCCTTCCACATTTTGTTAGGGACAAAGTTGCCTTAAAGTCAGAAAAAGGAGAAAAAGAGAGACAATCATGCTCAATCCCGCGCAGGGGGATTGCTCAGGGATCGGCTTCCACCCAGGCCTGTGGGGCCCCCTCCTCAGCCCAGCCAGGGTCGGGGGAGGTGATGTGCGAACATGCTTCCTCCCCATCTCTCTTCCCACTGTTGGCATGCAGCTCATTGAAAAAGCCTTTGTCAATTTGATTTTAAAACTCCTTTGCCCTCTATGAACCTCTCTGCCCATTGAAGGCTTCAGACCTTCACTGTTTGATCCAATTCCCAAAACATCAGAGTAAAAGTCTCACACAACAGGTGTGATTCACCATTAAAAGCCCACTGAACGCACACCCAGGTTTACAAAGCAGATAAACTGCACAGGTATTCACATCATAAAAGAACGCTTGGCTTTGTGAAAGGATTCACTGCCGGAATTCTTGGAAATGAATGGCACAGAGGGGGAACGCAGTTAAAGATCTGATGTATGAAGGAACCAATTCCCCAGTGAAGATTCAACTTAGAGATGACATCAAATCTTGCAGGCCAAGCGAGCAAACCTTTCAGGGCTCAGCTGCCTGGTCCTGCTGGGGGCTCTTGGCCTACCATGGCCCTGGAGAAGGAAGGTTGGCCTGACAACCCTTCCCTGCCCGGCACCTGGGAGGGCTGGGGTTCCTGACGCGTTGGCCTGGGTTTGCAGATGCTGCTTTCATGGGCTCAGCACGCTTTGTGGCCACCGTGGGCCCATCTAGCAGTCACACAGCTTTCTCACTTACGTGGATCGTTGGATGCCACATGGCTTTCAGATAAGGACAAGGAGAAAATCCAAATGAGCACAAGAACTGTCCACATCTTGCAGATGGGCTGGGAGCAAGGCTGGGCGGTCCCCGAGGCTCCCAGCCAGCCAGCTCCTCAGGCTGCTAATGGTTCCCTCCTGCTTGGCCAAGGGATCTGTGGTTAAGAAAGCACGCTGGTCAGAAGGCGTCTGGCCAGCAACACACAGCCTTGCCTGAGAGCACCTGCTGTGGAGGGCTCTGGCAGGGTCCAAGGTGCAGACTGAGCCAAGTGCTGAGACCAGGGCCTGGTGCCCAGGAAGACCTCAGCCATGGTGTAGTAATGATCTGCCCTGTGCTTTGCATCTGATCACTTCTTGACCCGATTTCACTGTGAATCTCAACCTGCAAAAGTTCCCATTCTCCCATCCTAGAGTTCAGAGTTTAAAGGAGCAGGAGAGAGGGCTAAAACTTGGCTGTGTTTATAGGGTGAAGGCCTTCTCATCACCAAGACTGGTCAAGTCTTCCTCCTCAGCTTCCCCCGTGGTCTGCAGAGTACAAATCAAGCCTAATGCACCCCATGTGCACCCCGTGACAGGTGACTGTGCCTTTCACATGGGAGATACTACTTAACCATTCATCCATCAATCCAACCATTCATCCATCCACCCGCCCGCCCACCCATCCATCCACCCACTATTCTACCAATCTACTCATCTCTCCATCCATAAGTCCATCCATCTACCCACCCATCCATCCACCCACCCACCCATCCATCCACCCACTCACCCATCCATCCATCCATCCATCCATCCACCCACCCATCCATCCATCCACCCACCCATCCATCCACCCACCCATCCATCCACCTACTCATCCATCCATCCACCCACTATTCTATCCATCTACTCATCTGTCCATCCATAAGTCCATCCATCCATCCATCCACCCACCCACCCATCCATCCATCTATCCTACCCACTATTCTATACATCTACTCATCTGTCCATCCATAAGTTCATTCATCCATCGATCCATCCATCTACCCACCCACCTATCCATCTATCCACTATTCTATTCATCTACTCATCTGTCCGTCTGTCCGTCCATCCATCCATTCATCTATTCATCCACTTTTCCATCCATCTACTCATCTGTCCATCCACCCACCCACCCATCCATCCATCCATCCACCCACTATTCTATCCATCTACTCATCTGTCCATCCATAAGTCCATCCATCCATCCACCCACCCACCCATCCATCCATCCACCCACCCATCCACCTACTCATCCATCCACCCACTATTCTATCCATCTACTCACCTGTCCATCCATAAGTCCATCCATACATCCACCCACCCACCCACCCATCCACCTACTCATCCATCCATCCACCCACTATATCCTATCCATCTGTCCATCCATCCACCCACCCATCCATCCACCCACTCATCCATCCATCCATCCATCCATCCACCCACTACTCTATCCATATACTCATCTGTCCATCCATAAGTCCATCCATCCATCCATCCATCCATCCACCCACCCACCCACCCACACACTCATCCATCCATCCATCCATCCACCCACCCATCCATCCATCCATCCATTCACCCACCCACCCACCCACCCATCCTTTCATCCAGTATTTACTGAGTGCTTACTCATGTGCCAGGCAGTACACTTAGGACAAAAAGGTGAAAAACACACAACCTCTTCAGGGACCTGCAGTCCATAGGAGACACAGAAAAGAGGTCATTGCAGGCCGGCACAAGCATTGTGCAGGGTGTGACTCAGTGCTGGGAAGAAGGAGGAGACAGTATGCGGGCAGGCCTTGAAGAGTGAGGTAGGCTGGTCCTCTGGGCAGAAGCCCCAAGGATGGCTGGGCCCCAGAGGACGGGGTGCCACAGGGGCCCAGAGGACACAGTTCAGCCAGTGGTGGTGTGGTCGGCATGCCAAGGAAGGCTTCCTGGGAAAGCGACGCCTGGGCCGCATTCTGAAAGCTGGGTAGGGGTGGGCAGGCAGGTGGAGAGGGAGCAGCAGATGACAACAGCAGGGTCAGAGGCAAGGAAGAGCGTGGTGAGGCAGGAATTAGTCTGGAGAGCGCGAGGAGGCCCCATGAGCCACATGGCAGTTTAGATTTCACAGTAGGCGGATGGGAGTGCCTGCAGGGCCTTAGACAAGAACAGGAAGGTGCTTTTAGCAAGAGGGGAGGCAGGGGCAGCCAGTGAGGGGCAGCGATCCCGGCACCTGATACAGAGGCTCTCTCAATGAATGAAGGCGTGAGTGAATGAGTGACTGCCCCACTTCAGAGACTGCAGTGGTCCCCACAGCTGGCCCAAGTCGCTGTAAAGCAAAGCCCTCTCCTTCATTCTAATGCTCCACAGAAGTGATGTGGACGCCTTAACACATTTTTATTTTTTTGAGATGGGTCTCGCTCTGCTGCCCAGGCTGGAGTGCAGTGGCATGATCGTACCTCACTACAGTTTTGACCTCCCAGGCTCAAATGATCCTCCCACCTCAGCTGGGATCACAGGCGCATGCCACCACACCTAGCTATTCTTTTTTTTTTTTTTTCTGGAGAGAGGGTTCTTGCTATGTTGCCCAGGGTGGTCTCCAGCTCCTCAGCTGAAGCAATCTTCCCGCCTTGGCCTCCAAAGTACTGGGATTACAGGCATGAACTACTGTGCCTGGCCCTTAACGTATTATAAAAAAAATTATTTGGTTTGGTTGATTTGTTTTGTTAGATAAAATAATGAAAACAGACACAAGGAAATCAGCACTTAGCAGCCCATAGCAAAGTGGGGCCCCAGCTGCATAGCTGTAGGTGGACTGGGGCTTGGGGGTGCTGGGTGAGCTGCCCATTGGTCACTCAGGGACGAAGGGGCCATTGAATGCATGAGTGGCAGGAGCAGCCTTTTAGCTCTTTCAGCATTCACTGTCATTCCCTTGAGGAAGCTACCGTAATAGGGTCAAGAGACCATACAAGGGGAGTGGGAGACCAGCAGGACATGCAGAGGCCAACAGCACTGCCTGCGTTCCAACCCCAGCTCCCAAGCTCACTAACCAAGTGACAGGTGCGGCCACAGGACCTCTGAGCCCCGCTGAGCTGCATGGCAGTGGCATGGGATCCCGCGGGCAAGGACCCAGCATGGCTCCTGGCTTAGCCAGCAGCCCACCCGAGAAGCACTTCCCGCTACGCAAAAGCAGCCACTGCGCAACGAGAAGCCCCTGGGTGGCTTCCTGCCTCCTGTAATCCATGTGGACTATTGTCAAGCTGCCCCGGGGCTGGAGAAAGCCCTTAGAGCGCACACTCCTCTGGAAGGCTGGTGTGTTCCATGAGACTTCTGGTCTCTTTCCCAGAGTCACTAACTTTTCTCTAGCTTTAAATGGTGCTTTCTCTTCAAAATGGTCTGTAAGGGCTCCTGATGTGTTAGGGGTTTAGAAAAATTACTTGGCCTTACAAACCACAGATCTAGAGTGCAAAAAGCATTCTTTGTTCTGACAGAAAAAAAGTGTGGCGGGGGGATGGGGAGAGAAGAAACTAACCAATATCACGCAAGGCAGAACTGAAACTGGAAGGTTTCGGGCACAAAGAACTCACAATCCTCCACAGGCCAAGGCCGTGCAGCTGTGCTTTTGATAAATATGAGTATTTAAACGGCTCTCTCTTGGGCCAGTAACATCTACCGAATGTTTTTAAAATGCTACCACCCCTGGTATGTTCCCCAGGCCTGAGCCTGGGATTTGAGGTCCTCTGGGTAAGTTAAAGGTGAGATGACGTGGCAGGGGCTTCTTATGGGTGAAGAGGGTCTCGGCTCCTGAATGTACCCCAGCCCCAGGCCTTCTGCTGCCCCCTCACTACAAATCTCTAGGGCAGGGGCCAGCACACTTTCTCTATAGAGGACAGGACGGCAAATATTTGGGATTCTGTGGGCCATTCGGTCTGTGTCTTAGCTACTCCATTCTGCTGTTACGGTACAGAGGCAGCCCTGGAATAGAAGTAAATGGTGGGCACGGTTGTGTCCCAATAAAACTTTATTTATACAAACAGGCAGCAGGAGGGATTCGGCCACAATTTGCTAGCCCCTGCTTTAGCACTTCAGCCAGCTTCAGGGACCGTGCTCCAGCTACAGCAGGGAGGATCAGACTCAATGTACTGAATGAACCTCCTCCTTCTTGTCCAGTTTCTTGCCTTGGAACAGACAAGGACCTTCTCCTTCCTGAGAGGGGACAGCCTTTCATCATCTTCTGCTAAGAGACGCCCCTCCACCACCCTGCATGAGTGAGACACAGCCTCCCTGCAGCACAGAGGAGGCTTCTGTGAGTGCCCACGGCATCACCAAGGTCAGTGAGAACCTCTTGAGGTAACTTGCATTTGTGTCACGAAGCCGAAGAGGGTTGCAGGTGATTGCGTGATCCCCATCCTGTTCATGGGCCACCACCCCAGTCCACTCAGAAGATAAGGCCTCCTGATCAGACCCAGTGACTCATGCATGTAATCCCTGCACTTTGAGAGGCCGAGGCAGGCGGATGGATTGAGCTCACGAATTAAGAGACCAGCCTGGGCACCATGGCGAAACCCCAACTCTACAAAAAATACAGAAATTGGCCAGGCGTGGTGGTATGCATCTGTAGTCCCAGCTACTTCAGAAGCTGAGGTGGGAGGATGGCTTGAACCTGGGAGGCAGAGGTTGTAATAAGCCAAGATTGCACCTCTGCGCTCCAGCCTGGACCACAGAACCAGACATTGTCTCAAAAAAAAAAAAAAAAGGAGGCAGGGCCTCTGACAGTTAAGGGCCACAGACTGGGCCTTCCTTGGTTACTATAAGGCCTGGCTGTCTTTCCTTTTCCCTTGACGCTCTGATCCTCTGATGATCTTGCAAAGCTCCCTCTGGGCTCACTGTCCCATCACCCAACAAGCAGGCCCAGCCTGCAGGGCCAGGACACTCACCAGAGGCCGCTGCTAAGGGCATGCTCCCAGCCTGGGCCATCTTCCTCCTTGGAGAGCTGTGGGCTTGGCACTGCGTCGCTGGGTAAAGTCTGGCTTTGCAGGGGGTGAAAGCCACGTGGTGGGGCACTCCCGGGCCATGCCATCCTTTGTGGCACATGTGAGACGAAGGTAGACTCTCCACTCTAGTAACAGACGCATCTAGAGTTTGAAAAAAAGTCCCCTTAGGAAAGGCATGAAGGAAAATTCCAGTGAGGAGGGAGGCACGGAAAGAGCAGCATTCAATAGATCATTCATTCCACTGGGAAAACGACAACATGGATCGAAGCTTTCAATGTCAAAACTTCCAGTGCAGGCTGGGCACGGTGGCTCACACCTGTAATCCCAGCACTTTGGGAGGCCGAGGCTAGTGGATCACAAGGTCAGCAGTTCGAGACCAGCCTGACCAACATGGTGAAACCCCATCTCCACTAAAAATACAAAAAAATTAGCTGGGCGTGGTGGCAGGCGCCTGTAATCCCAGTGACTTGGGAGGCTGAGGCAGGAGAATTGCTTGAAACCAGAAGGTGGAGGTTGCAGTGAGCCGAGATTGCACCACTGCACTCCAGCCTGGGCAATAAGAGCAAAACTGTGTCTCAAAAAAACAAAACAAAAAACAACAACGACTTCCAATGCAGCAACTTCTACTGCAGTTTCTTCTAAGGAAGCACTCAGACAGATGTCCAAAGATGATCTACAAAGATATTTCTCAGAGCATTATTTAGAAAGAGTAAAAAACTGGAATAGTTCTGTCAAGTATGGCCCCATTCATATATAAAATACTATGGCAACTGTTAAAAATACACAACTCTCTACTTATTGACATGGGAAGATATATAGCATGCATCAGTAAATGAACAAGGCATGTTACACAGCAACGTGTGGACCATGATCCTATTTTTGTTAAAAGAGACATTTATTCAAGGGTCTGGAAAGATTTGCACTAGAATGTTAATGAATATCCCTGGGGAATGGATTCACCTGTGATTTTCATTCTCTACTTCATATCTTTCTTTCTTTCTTTTTTTTTTTTAACAAGCACTTATCACTTTCGGAAAACATTTCTGAAAGGCTCCAAGGAAAGAAAACAGCGTATTTTCTTCAAGTACTTCAAGCCACTAAGCAGAAAGGCACAGAGTTATCCCACCTGATACAGTTTCACATGCTGATTTCCATAATTTAGAGAGACTACACGATCTATATACCAGGAGAGACATTTTCCTAGGAGCCAACCAAAACTTTAGAGGAATCCAGGAGCAAAGCCATAATGCAAAGATGTTAATCGGCACAAATGATTCTCTCATTCATGAATATTTAATGTGAACTCAGGAGATTACAGAAACAGCTCGTCACCTCTTATCATGGGAAGGTTATCAGTAGGTGGTGATATCAAGGACCACCATGGGCCTGCTCCCAACACAGATGCCCATGTGTGCACACACAGCCACACATACATGCACTTAGTCACACACGCTTGTGTGCACACAGCTGCACGCATGTCCATCTGCACATGCACACATGCCACCACACATGTGCACTCACACATGCACACACATACACATGCAAAATCACACACACAAAGGTGAGGGCACACACACGGAGCATGTCCACAAGGCTATCTCAGGACACTCCACGGGTTTCTCAGGAAACTTCTGCTGGATACCATCACCACTTATTCCCTCCCAGCCGGTGGGGCTGGTGGTCACTCCCACAGAAACAGGAATTGGCCACTGTGTAGTCGAGAACAGGCCTTCGTTGTCCTATGACTTCATCCCTCTGCTATGGTCTTGCCTCCACTTTCCAACAGAATATTCTAAATGTCAAGATCCCATGAGGGAACCTGTGGTCATCTATGTAAGTTGACTCATGATGGACAAACCATTAACAACATTTAAAATAACTGTTTCCCCTGCAAAGGCTTCAAGCCAAAATTAGGATGTGGGTC
Source organism: Pongo pygmaeus (assembly GCF_028885625.2). Lineage (NCBI taxonomy): Eukaryota > Metazoa > Chordata > Mammalia > Primates > Hominidae > Pongo > Pongo pygmaeus. The sequence goes on along the minus strand of NC_072382.2, from coordinate 6,669,389 downwards.
TCGGGACCCCACCCAGTTATTCTCATTATTATGTGGTAAAGGGAGACTGGGTAGATCAGGGTCTTAGACCATAACAGATGGGAAAAAAGAGACCCCAGGGGCAGGAGAGGAATGAGCGAGAGAGAATTAAATTTGTATTAAGTTGGAGACCAGGGCAGATGGAAAGACGGAAGGTTAGGCTGGCATTGGGAGCTCCCTTCTTCAGGGGTCAGCTCCCCATAGGATCTGCAAGGAAGGTGCAACAGGATACTCCCTTGAGCCAGGTGACACTCCATGAGAAAGGCACCCCCAGACTGTGCCCCTGGGTGTCAACCTCCCTATCCTTTTCTGGTTCATGACCTCGAGACGCCTCCCAAGGCATCTTGTCTGAATTCTTGTGTTCTGAACCTTGGCTTGTTATATGTGGAGCACTTTATGCAAGTTACACAAAACTGGACTCCAGGCGTGGTGCTGCATGCCTGTAATCCCAGACACTCAAGAGGCTGAGGTGGGAGGATTACAAGCCCAGAAGTTTGAGTTCAGGCTGGGCAACACAGTGAGACCCCAATTCTTAAAAAAAAAAAAAAAAAAAAAAAGGGAAAGAAATAACTTAATTCTTTTTTTCTGGCATAGAGAGGTTCCAAAGACCAATCCTGAAGCTTGGTAAAGGACTACAGCTGTTACCCCCACATTCTATCAGGCTATGAAGACTCACTCAGCAGCAACATGGCCAGGCCCCCACACCAAGTTAGACAAGCTACAGATACCAAGGAGTAGGAACTGCAAAAACAAATATAGGGCAAACTGCAGGTACCTAATCCTGACACGTCACCTGGCTGAACTTTGGTAGCAGAAGCCCAAGGAACACAGACTTATGGCTTTGTGTATATAGACATTGTCCTGTAGTCCAAAGGATGTGACTCTGTGGCAGACGGGAACCTGGAACATTGGACATTTATTATATTACATTAACTACCTTGCTTGCTTCCAGGTTTCTGGAAGTTTTGGTATCACAGCTAAATGCTAGGGCCTAGTTTTTGCTAAGAACGTGGGTAGCTCTGACATTCCTTTGTCCATTAGGCAGATCCACTGTATAAATGGAAAAATTTGTATTTTAAATATTTTCCGTGCTGATTTTACTGAAATGTTAGAGATTTTCCTGGGGCGAGGGACAGCTGCAAGTTGTTAAAGTCAGATTTCTAAGCACGATGATTATTTCTGGTGGCAAACCATGCGTGTGGAGGCCGATTTCTCCTATCAGCCTAACGATTAAGTCAACATGCTAAGCAGCCACACGGGGGCTACTAAGTGACTCGCACGGGGGAAGCAGGCGGGGAGACAGATGGGCAGGGGAGGGAATCTGGGGCAATGCACAACCTCCACCCAGGTAGAGAGACGGTCTGGGGGATAGGTCTGGGTCACTAAACTAAGAGCGACACTTCTTGGGGTCCAGTCCCGTCCCGGGCTTGCCCGGGAAAGACCCCAGGACAAATTCGCCCCCCTTCCAGAGTGTCCCCATTCTGCTCCCAAAATGGGACAAGCGGGCCTCTTCTCCAGTCTGGGACCCCCTTCAGCCCTCCTCCCTCCTGCCTCTTGGGCCCCCAGCCATGCTCGGCCCCCAGTTGACTCCTTCAGTACCTGCACTGCTCAGCGTCTTGCACTCTGTGCGTGCCCCATCCGCCGCTCCTCCTGTCCGGTTCCTCCTGCCTCAGCTCCACTCACTCTCCCACTGCCCCTCGTGCCCCCATCCAACCCTCCTCCTGCCCCCCCATCTCTGTCTCTCAGTCCCAAACCGGTCAGGGAGCCCTGACAACAGCTCTCCGGACGGCAGTGCGAGCCCTTACCCGGGCGCAGCAGGCCCGCGGCGGCCTGGTGGCCCTCGGACAGTAGGAAGGAGCCTGAGGCCCGGCGCGGGGACGTGGCCGGCACCGCAACCCAGGGAGCTCCGGGCAGCGCGCCCTGCCTGGGCCCCGCCCAAACGCCGGAAATGACGTCACGGAGGGCGGGGCGGGCCTGTTGGTCGGGGCGAGGAGCGGCTGCGGCGGGGCCTGTGGCGAACGGAGGCGAGCCGGAAGTAGGGGGGGTTGTCTGCTCTCAGGCCCCGCCTCCCCGGGGCCGGCTCGGGCCACGTCTCGCGTGCTGCCAGAAGGAGCTATTTTGAGCAGGTCTGTGGCGGAAGTGGGTGTTCCCGGGTCTCGGCTGCCCAGCTGTGCCCGCTGCCGTCTTGGGGTCCCGGGGTGCCCGGGTTGGGCTGGGTGAGCTCAGAGGCACCTTGGCGGCGGCCAAGCCTGAAGAGGCGACCTCGAAACGCCTCGTGAGACCTTTCGCGGGCACACGCCCTTCGCGTTCCTCCGCTTCCTCCCACGTTTCTTAAGCCCCTGGCGGGGCGCTGGGGTGCCCGGTAGCTAAGAGTGGGGTGGCAACGAGCGTTTCTGTGCACCCGCAGCGTGCCACGCCCGTGCTAAGCACTTTGCCTACAGAGCCAGTAGCTTAATTCTGCAATAGCACAGTGAAGAACTTAGCGCCATTTTACAGACGTGGAAACAGGCTCATCAAGTGCTCTGTAATTGTAAAACCTGAGATAACAAAGGAGCAAAACGGAATGTAGAGGCAAGTGTGTGGGACTTGACTTTGGTTAGAAATAGGCTTTGCAGGTCGGGCGCGGTGGCTCTTGCCTGTAATCCTAGCACTTTGGGAGGCCGAGACGGGCGGATTACCTGAGCTCAGGAGTTTCGAGACCAGCCTGGGCAACATGGTGAAACCCCGTGTCTACTAAAATACAAAAAATTAGCCGGGCGTGGTGGTGTGCGCCTGTAGTCCCAGCTACTCGGGAGGCTGAGGCAGGAGAATTGCTTGAACCTGGGAGGTGGAGGTTGCAGTGAGCAGAGATCGTGCCACTGCACTCCAGCCTGGGCGACAGAGCGAGACTCTGTCTCCAGAAAAAAAAAAAAAAGAAAGAAAAAAGAAATAGGCTTTGCAAGTTAGTAGTTCTGTGACTGAATCCCAGTCTGTATAAGACCCTCAGGCATCTCCCGGTCCAAACCAAAACCTGTCTGCGAAGGATGATTTCACAGGAGGAAACCAAGACTTTATTTCCAGTTTTATAACCTGCCTTGGGGTCTTCGGCTAGGAAGCTAAGAGACACAGAAAGCTGAGATTGGGCAAAGACAGGATCTACCATCCACTCCGAGCTCTGGGAGCACCTGAAATGCGATTTGATGTCACCACCACCGTCCCCAGTTCAACCACAGTTCATGTGTGGAATTTAACCTGCAAAGTTGGGTTTGCTGAGACCCAAGGCCGGTTGGATCATGTGAAGATCAGATCCTTTCACTATGTATTTGCTTTAATTTTTCCAACTAGTTCAGATCTAACATGAAGTACAGTATTGAGGCTCACTCCAGAAGTGAAAATATACAATCGGCAGGCAGATTTTAGTTCTATACCTGCCCTTTTCAAAAATCAATGACTGGGCTGGGCGCGGTGGCTCACGCCTGTAATCCCAGCATTTTGGGAGGCCAAGGCGGGCGGATCACCTGAGGTCAGGAGTTTGAGACCAGCCTGACCAATATGGTGAAACCCGTCTCTACTAAAAATATAAAAATTAGCCAGGCGTGGTGGCGGGCGCCTGTAGTCCCAGCTACTCGGGAGTCTGAGAGAGTCTGAGACAGGAGAATTGCTTGAACCTGGGAGGGGGAGGCTTCAGTGAGCCGAGATCGCACCACTGCACTCCAGCCTGGGCGACAGAGCGAGGCTCCTTCTAAAAAAAAAAAAAAAAAAAAAAAAATCAATGAATGTGACTCTGTGTTTTCATTTCCTCTTTGGCAACATAGGGACAATTTTTTACTGTTGGGGCTGAAATTACAAACATAAGACACAGCCTCTCCTCTAGAGCAGCTGGACCTCCATCTGCTTTCTTTTTTTTGTTTTTGAGACGGAGTCTTGTTCTGTCGCCCAGGCTGGAGTGCATTGGCGCCATCTCGGCTCACTGCAAGCTCCGCCTCCTAGGTTCACGCCGTTCTCCTGCGTCAGCCTCCTGAGTAGCTGGGACTACAGGCGCCCGCCACCACGCCCGGCTAATTTTTTGTATTTTTAGTAGAGACGGGGTTTCACCATGTTAGCCAGGATGGTCTCCATCTCCTGACCTAGTGATCCGCCCGCCTAGGACTCGCAAAGTGTTGGGATTACAGGCGTTAGCCACGGCGCCAGGCCCATCTGCTTTCTTAAATTTCTACTGGAACAGAGTCATGCCTCTTCATTAGGTATTGTCTGTGGCTGCTTTTTTGATAAAAGGGCACAGTCGACTAGTTGTAGAGATTATATGGCTCACAAGTCCTAAAATATTTACTCTCTGGCCCTTTACAGAATATATTTGCTGATCTCCAGTCTAGAGTGTTACTGATGGGTTTCTGACACAGAAATATCTGGCTGAGATGGGCCAACATACCGGGAAACTCATTCTCTCCTATGGGAAAGTCATATTCTCTGATAGCATCTTTGGTCACCTGAAACCTAGCGTCCATTGAAGGCACAGCTCTGGGAACTGCAAAACTGTTCTGTGGAATGTTATGGAGAGTAAAGCCAGGCAGACCAGCTGCTTCTGAGGGCTGTGGATAAAATAGAGAACGATACACTTACATCCTCTACCTTTTGTCTCCAGGCACAGATCATTTCAGGTGCCTTCTGTGCAGAAATAGCTGAATAAACTTGGAGCTTGGTCCTCCTTGTTGTGAATTTACAATGCTATTTGAATGTAAGACCTTGCTAGATACGACATTTGAAAGTTAGGGCTCTGGAATGACACTGCCTGGCTTCAGATCCTTCATTTTTTTTGCTGAATGACAAGAAACAAGAGGCTTAGGCTCTGTGCCTCAGTTTCATCATAGTCAATTCTGGTATTTGCTGTAGTTATGTTGAATAAAGTCACCCAGTACACGGACTTAGCAAATACTGCTCCTTGGAAACCACAGCTCCTAGGGAAGGTAAAGGGTTAGGTTCCTTTGAGCCTCTGATCACATTTTTATCAACAGATCAATATACATAACTTTGTTTTTTCGTGTGAGTTTCTATTTAAAGATGCTTTATTTAGGCACAGTGGCTCTTGCCTATAATCCCAGCACTTTGGGAGGCCAAGGCGGGTGGATCACCTGAGGTCAGGAGTTGGAGACCAGCCTGGCCAACATGGTGGAACCTCATCTCCACTAAAAATAACAAAAATTAGCCGGGTGTGGTGGCACATGCCTATAGTCCCAGCTACTGGGCAGGCTGAGGCAGGAGAATCACTTGAACCCAGGAGGTGGAGGCTACAGTGAGCCAAGATCGTACCATTGTACTCCAGCCTGGGCAACAGAGCGACACTCCATCTCAAACAAAACAAAACAGAAACAAACAAACAAACAAAAAGAAGCCTTATTTAATGTCTATTATTGACTCATTATTTAACATTGAAAATGAGACAGGAATAATACTGGGGGGTCACAGGAGAATTAAATTCCAGGCAGCAGTTTTACACGACTAGAGACTATCATCTGCTAAGACCCTGAAAAACCAAGGTATGAACCAAGCTGGCTAAGACCAACTGGACCCAACATGGTGCTGGGCTTGACCTAGGCTTCCCCTAGGACCTCATTATGTGATCATTAACATACTAAACACACAACCACCAGTACCATGACAGTTTCAGGAACACTCAGATTTGGCACAAAAATGGGTGACACCACTGCTCCAAGAAATCTCCACCTTTTCCCAGGAATTTTCAAGAATATTCCACCTCTTGGTTAAAGAAACCCATAAAGGTAGAAACCCCAAACCATTGCTCGACTCTCTCTTGAGTAGGCCTGCATTCCTCTTTCTTGAGTATGTAATTTTCACCTTGTGATAAGTCCTTGTACTTTCACTATTTTCTGACTCATCCTTGAATTCGTTTTCATAATGACATCAAGAGCCCGGGGTCAAGGTCCCACCTGCGTTTGGGCACCTCCCCAGCCCACTGGTATCAAACCCACAGACAACAGCATATAACTCATGCCTGAATGAAGTACATCTAACATGTATTTTCTCCCTAAGACAGACCTTTTGCACTGAGGAACACTAGATAACACTTCAACCCTACGTGTGGGGGCCATTTAAAAATGCAAAACCGCCACCCAAAAAAAAAGCAAAAAATTACAAAAATGTGGCACTAAACAGACCGAGAAAAGGATGGTTATTGGCAGTAGGTGAGCAGAAATGAGGGCAGAGAGAGAGTGCTTGCTAGGTCTCAGCCGGGGACTCCAGCACGCGGCGACTCGGATTTTCCCCACTCCAGGCACAAGGCGTGTACAGGCTCATGGCGTCAGAAACACTGCAAGTATTGATTTGTGGGGGGGCGGGGGGGAGGTCACACATAAATTTTTTACCTACTAAGTGAATTTGCAAATGTAGAATCTATGAATCATGAGAATCAACTGTATGCTAAAATAGAGGAGTAATAGGACCTGCCTCATCAGATGGTTATGGGAATTCAATGATATATGAGTGCATGTAAATTGCTTATAATGGGGCATTACACAGAAAGGACTGAGTCAATATTAGCCACTGGTTTTTTTTGTGTTTTTGTTTTGTTTTTGAGATGGAGTCTCATCCTGTCACCCAGGCTGGTGTGCAGTGGCGTGATCTTGGCTCACTGCAACCTCTGCCCCCTGAGTTCAACCGATTCTCTTACCTCAGCCTCCCTAGTAGCTGGGATTAGAGGCGTGTGCTACCACACCCAGCTAATTTTGTATTTTTAGTGGAGACGGGGTTTCACCATGTTGGCCAAGCTGGTCTCAAACTCCTGACCTCAGGTGATCTGCCTGACTTGGCCTCCCAAAGTGCTGGGATTACAGGCGTGAGCCACTGCACCTGGGCCCATTGTTACTATTATTGATTACAAAAGAGCAGGACTCTGGTATTTGAAAGAGGATTCTCTAGAGTTTGGAACGACTTGAAGTCCCTGAGTCCCAAACCATTCTGAACCCCTCCACGGTGCCGTCTTTGTCACACCAGGCAGAAGCCCTTCCCTTGTCACCGGAAACTCCCTCTGGAAGGAGCTGTTCTCTGTCATTAAAGGGAGTTCCTTTTCAGGAGGAAGCCAGTACTCCCCTTCATGCTCCACCCTTTATTCTCATTATTTGAAAATAGAAGGTTTATTTTTATGTTCTGAACACAAAACTAAGAATATTACAATTATGAGAATTTTGAGAATAAAAGTGAATAATTGATGGGGATAGGAGTAAAATTAAATATGCATTATTGGTCTGAGCCTCCTGACATGTCTCTTATAATGTTCAGAAGTATTAATTTGGTGTTCGGGTATTCACTATGGATGGCCGGGGGAAAAATCTTAAGGATTATGAAACCAGGCTACTACGGACTTACTCTGAGTTTTTTTATTTCAATTTTTTTAAAGCATGTTAATTTCAATACATTTTACTTAATTTAGTTCACATGTATTTGATATGGGTTAAAGAGTTTTTATTGAGGATTAGTATACATCCAGAAAAGTGCACATAAACGTTTACAGCTTGATGAATTTTCACAAACTGACCCCCCCTGTGGAATGAACACTCAGTAACAGTGGCACCAGCATCCTAGGGGCTCCCTTCAACCCCCCTTCCAGGCCCAAAATGAAAATGCCAAGTATCTGTGAAGACTCAGAGCAACCTGAACTCCCATAGAGTTGCTAGTGGGAATGGAAAATGGTACAACCACTTTGGAAAACAGTTTGGCAGTTAAACATACACGTACGTGACCCAGCAGTCCCACTTGTAGGTATTTACTCTAGGGAAATGAAAACACGTCCACACAAATATCTGTAGGAAGTGTTTATAGCAGCTGTATTTGTAATTGCCAAAACTGGTAAAGGAAAAGCTTGTTCTACTCATGACACTTCTGACATCCATGTGTAGGTTTTCTTTTCTTTTTTTTTTTTTTCAAGACAGGATCTTCCTCTATCACCCAGGCTGGACTGTGGTGGCACAATTATGGCTCAGTGCAGCCTTGATCTCCAAGGCTCACACCATCCTCCCACCTCAGCCTCCCAAGTAGCTGGGACTATGGGTGTGCACTATCCTCAGCTAATTTTTTTTTTTTTTTAATTTTTGGTAGAGACAGGGGTCTCACTACATTGCCCATGCTGGTCTTGAACTCCCGGCCTTAAGCAGTCTTCCCTCCTCGGCCTCCCAAAGTGCTAGGATTACAGGTGTGGGCCACTGTGCCCAGCCCAATGTGTGGGTTTTCCACACCAAGCAATTCTCTGCAGACGCCAACTGGGTGTCCTACAATTTAATTCAATTCTGACACTAACTCTGTGGAGTCGGCACAGACCCTGCAGGTTAAGAGCTCAGTCTCAGAAGACTGCCCTGCTTCAGGCATCAATCTCAAGTAGTGGGTCCCCAGGTTACCACCCCGGCTACAAATCAGAGGGGCCCACGACCTCCTCCTTAGTTTTGTCATTTGCTAGAGCTCACAGAGCTCAGGGAAACACCTTACTGCCAGTTGCCGATTTATTATAAAGGATACAAATGAACAGCAGATGAAGAGAAGCGTAGGGCAAGGTCTGGAAGGGTCCCGATCCCAAGAGCTTCTGTTCCCATGGAGCTGGGGGTGTACCATGCTCCTGGCACATGTATGTGGTCATGAACCACAAAGTTCTCTGTACCCTGGCCTTTAGAGTTTTTTTTTTTTTTTTTTTTTTGAGATGGAGTTTTGCTCTTCTTGCCCAGGCTGGAGTGCAATGGTGTGATCTCGGCTCACCGCAACCTCCACCTCCCGGGTTCAAGTGATCCTCCTGCCTCAGCCTCCCGAGTAGCTGAGATTACAAGCATACGCCATCACAGTTGGCTAATTTTTGTATTTTTAGTAGAGACGGGGTTTCTCCATGTTGGTCAGGCTGGTCTCAAACTCCCCACCTCAGGTGATTCACCCGCCTTGGCCTCCCAAAGTGCTCGGATTACAGGCATGAGCCACTTCGCCTGGCCCAGGCCTTTAGACTTTTATGGAGGCTTTATTACATTGGTGTGATCGATTAAGTAATTGGCCATTGGTCATTAGCTCAATCTCAGCATCTCTTCCCTCCAAAGAAGTGGGAAGTTGGGGTGGGGCTGAAAGTTCCAATCTTGTAATCATGCCTCGGTCTTTGTGGTGACCAGACCCCTCCTAAGGTATATATGGGTCCCCAGGCACACCAGTTGTCTCATTAGCATAGAAAAAGACACTGTGATCACTCCTGAGACTCCAAGAGCTTTAGAAGCTGTGTGCCAGGAACAGGGGCAGAGACCACTTATATATTTCTTTTTATGTCACAAATGGAAACACCCAAATGCCAATCAATGGGTGAATGAATGGATATACAAATTGTGGTATGCCTTTAAAATGGACACTACCCAGCCATAAAAAGTCACGCATTACCGGCCAGGCACGGTAGCTCACGCCTGTAATCCCAGCACTTTGGGAGGCCGAGGCAGGTGGATCACATGAGGTCCGGAGTTCAAGACCAGCCAGGCAAATATAGTGAAAAACTGTCTCTACTAAAAATACAAAAATTAGCCAGGCACGGTGGTACGCACCTGTAGTCCCAGCTACTCGGGAGGATGACTTAGGAGAATCGCTTGAACCTGGGAGGCGGGGGTTGCAGTGAGCCGAGATGGCGCCACTGCACTCCAGCCTGGGCAACAAAACGAAACTCCGTCTCAAAAAAAAAAAAAAGTTACCAATTACCTATATATCCAACACCACCGATGAATCTCAAAAGCCATTATGCTGAGAGAAAGAGACCAGCTGTAAGAGATGACATACAGTATGATTCCATTTATATGACATTCATGAAAACAAAAAAGTATAGAGACAGAAAACAGTAGCTGCCAGGGATGGGAGTGGGAAGACAGGAAATGACTTAGCGTTGCCAGAGAAAATACAGGTCGCCCAGGTAAACTGACTAAATCTGGCAACCCTAGATTGTCTACAGAGGGGGATAAAGGAAGTTTTGGGGATGATGGAAATATTCTATATTTTGATTGTGGTGATGGTTACTTGCCTGTGTACATTTGTCATGGAGTCGTGGAGATGTAAATTTTACTACATGTAAATTATACCTCAATAAATTTAGCTAAAAACAAACAAAACAGCTGTGAAGAAAGGTAAAAGTCAAAAATGGAAAAATGGATTATAGATTATGATGGTAGTTAATATGTGTGTATGTGCATGGGCATGTAGAGTTGAACACTTAAAATAGGTGCATTTTATTCTATGTTAATTATACCCCCAATAAAGTTGATTCTTTTTTTTTTTTCTGAGGCAGAATTTTGCTCTTGTGGCCCAGGCTGGAGTGCAGTGGTGCAATCTTGGCTCACTGCAACCTCCGCCTCCCAGGTTCAAGCAATTCTCCTGCCTCAGCCTCCCAAGTCACTGGGATTACAGGTGCCTGCCACCATGCCCAGGTAAATTTTTTTTTTTTTTTTTTGAGACGGAGTCTCTCTCTCTGTTGCCCAGGCTGGCGTGCAGTGGCACGATCTCGGCTCACTGCAAGCTCCACCTCCCGGGTTCACACCATTCTCCTGCCTCAGCCTCCAGAGTAGCTGGGACCACAGGTGCCCGCCACCACGCCCGGCTAATTTTTTGTATTTTTAGTAGAGACGGGGTTTCACTGTGTTAGCCAGGATGGTCTCCATCTCCTGACCTCGTGATCCTCCCACCTTGGCCTCCCAAAGTGCTGGGATTACAGGCGTGAGCCACCACACCCGGCCATGCCCAAGTAATTTTTTGTATTTTTAGTAGAGACGGGGTTTCGCCATATTGGCCAGGCTGGTCTCGAACTCCTGACCTCAGCTGATCCACCTACCTCGGCTTCCCAAAGTGCTGGGATTACAGGTGTGAGCCACCGGGCCTGGCCAAAGTTGGTTCTTTAGAAAGCAATATTATAAATAAAGAAGGTTGGCCAGGTGCGGTGGCTCACGCCTGTAATCCCAGCACTTTGGGAGGTCCAGGTGGGGGCATCACGAGGTCAGGCGATCGAGACCATCCTGGCCAACATGGTGAAACCCTGTCTCTACTAAAAATACAAAAATTAGCTGGGCCTGGTGGCATGCACCTGTAGTCCCTGCTACTTGGGAGGCTGAGGCAGGAAAATCACTTGAACCCAGGAGGCGGAGGTTGCAGTGAGCCGAGATTGCGCCACTGCGTTCCAGCCTGGCGACAGAGCGAGACTCTGTCTCAAAAAAAAAAAAAGAAAAGAAAAGAAAAGATATAAAGAGGGTCACTTTATGATAAATGATAAAAAATTCAACTCACCAGGAAGATGTAACAATTCTAAATATTCTAAAGCAGAATGTACCAATAACAAGACCTGAAAACTCATTTTGTATTCTTTTGGAACTTGAGAAAATAATTCTAGCATTCATCTGTAACATTAAATGGTCAAAAATAGCAAAGAAATTAGCATGCCTTTATTTCTCAAAATGGCTACAAAATATTTATTACTTTTATAATAGAAAAAGAGTGTTTTTGTTTTGTTTTTTGTTTTTTAAGACAGAGTCTTGCTCTGTTGCCCAGGCTGGAGTCCAGTGGCACAATCTCGGCTCACTGCAACCTCTACCTCCCTGATTCAAGCAATTCTCCTGCCTCAGCCTCCTGAGTAGCTGGGACTACAGGTGTGAGCCACCACGCCTGGCTAATTTTTTGTATTTTTAGTAGAGACAGGGTTTCATCATGTTAGCCAGGCTGGTCTCGAACTCCTGACCTCATGATCTGCCCGCCTTGGCCTCCCAAAGTGCTAGGATTACAGGCGTGAGCCCCCGCGCCCTGCTGAAAAAGAGTGTTTTAAAATAGAAAACTGTTTTTTAGGAGAAATGCTCTTTAGCAACAACACAACAAAAAACCCAACTTAATCCCAATACACATTTTAAAATAGTATATAGCATGCAATAGCTGAGGTATAAACCTTCCTATCTGTTCCTTATTAAATTATTGCCGGAAGTTCAAGTCACTCCTCTCAAAAGGACTGCAAATAAGTGGGAAAATCATTCTCTGAGAAGAAGGTATATGATTTGATATTGTTTTGCCTAGAGAAGAAAAAGAAACAAACCCGTTAGAGTGTTGCAGAACCTGAATGGTTTTTCAAGAATTATGTTGATCAACTTCCTCTATAAAGTAGCAAATAAACAAGTGTCACCGATTTGAACAATAGTGTATTTGGGAAACAGAGAAAGGGCTGCTTCCTGTCTTTTGAGATCTTCAGGGCAACCACAAACCCTATCTTGTCATCTGTGTTCCGGCACGCCCAGGCGCATTTGACCAATTCTAAATGCTAAACGTTACTCCAGCACCGAGTATAACCCATCACAAGGTGCGTCACAATGAATCCTAACCAGGACCCCGGTGGGAAATGCTGCATGCTTCCTCCCCTTTAGATTTCTGATTTCACTTCAGTTTCCCGGTAGTACTTATGGTGTCATTGATCACCCCTCCCCACCCCCTCATCTCTTTCACAATTTTGTCCTCCGTGGGTCACGTATGTTTTGGAGATGTCTGACTTTCCCGAGAGCTGGTGTTGAATCTCCACCCAGTGTTTCCAGGACGGCAGCCTATGTGAAGTGCTAGGAAAAGCCTTTTCATGCCTTGAGAAATACACACAGAAAGTATTTGTCTTCCTGAGCTTCAAGGAGACTCTGCGTTCAAAAGACCACTCCCGGGCACTGCCTTCTACCAACTTCCCCATCCAACTCTGATTGCATCGGACCACTGTCTTCCCTCCACGCCTCCAGTCCTAAGGTTGTCAACGGGGTGCTCCAGCCTCCATGTGCACCCTGTGACTTCCTTCATCCTAGTCCTGCTGACCCTCGTGGCTTCTCCTGCTCCATGGCCATGCTCGGGACCCTGTCATCATCCCCGGGGGCAGGCCCCATCTTAGAGAGAATCCACCCAGCTCCCGCTCCTGAGCCATCTTCCAGCTATCCTGCCTGGAGACTCCCACCGCACCTGCTCCTGGGCTGCAGCCACACCCAACAAGTAAGTCATTCTTTTGCCAATAGAGTGTCTTCCACGTCCTTGTCCTTCCCGCACTCCCCTTGGCAGCCCCACCCTGCCGGATGAATCCAGCTGCCCACCTTCATGCCTGCCCCTGGGTGGGTGCTGAGGGAGACCCGTGGCTTTTTCCCGCAACCAGGCCTTCTGAGCTGCCAGAAACCCCATGCTCACCTGGCATGGCGCTCGCACCCAGCCCCCTCCACCATTTTCGAACCCACCTGATTCTCTTCCAGCAGGTCTTGCCTCTTTCTTCAAAGAGAAAACAGCAGCCCTGTCATGGGAACTCCCTTAACTCCCTTCCTCCCTGCCTGCACCAGACCTGAAGAAACACACGTCCATCCTTTTCTCCTCCCTTCCAGTAGCATTGGAAGAGGTGTTCTCACCAGTGAAATATCTTCTCACCTGAGATGTGGGTTCTATCCCCCACAATCCCCTGGGGAACTTTATCCCACTGATTAACTACTGCCTCTCCGGGACGTCCCACCTCTCTCTACTGGAATCTTACCTTTTTTTTTTTTTGAGACGGAGTCTTGCTCTGTTGCCCAGGCTGGAGTGTAGTGGTGCAGTCTCAGCTCACTGCAAGCTCTCCCTCCCAAGTTCACGTCATTCTTCCTCAGCCTCCCGAGTAGCTGGGACCACAGGCGCCTGCCACCACGCCTGGCTAATTTTTTTGTATTTTTAGTAGAGACGGGGTTTCACCATGTTAGCCAGGATGGTCTCGATCTCCTGACCTCGTGATCTACCTGCCTCGGCCTCCCAAAGTGCTGGGATTACAGGTGTGAGCCACCACACGCGGCCTGGCATCTTCCCTTTAACAGTGACACATGGCAGGGCACAGTGGCTCAGCCTGTAATCCCAGCACTTTGGGAGGCCTAGGCAGGAGGATTGGTTGGACCCAGGAGTTCAAGACCAGCCTAGGCAACAAAGGGGGACCATTTTTCTCTATAAAAATCTAAAAAATTAGCCAGGTGAGGTGGCATGCCTCTGTAGTCCCAGCTACTTGGGAGGCTGAGGTGGGTGGAGTGCTTGAGCCCAGGAGTTCAAGATTGCAGTGAGCTATGATCATGCCACTGCACTCCAGCCTGGGCAACAGAACAAAACCTCAACTCAGAAAAGAAAGGAAAAAAGAAGAAAAGAGAAATAGAGCTTTTCCAGCTCTCAGAAAGCCGTGTTGCTTGTTCCTTGCCCACATCCCTTTTCTCCTTCCCTGTGGGTAACAAGCTCTTGGTTTTTGTGAGCGCCATCTCCTTGCTTTTTGTTATAGTTTGACACCTTTGCATGCATTCGTAGTCAAACTTGTTTCATTTTGAACCGCGTATGAATGAATCGTGCTGTATGCATCCTTCTGTGCCTGGCTTCCTGTGCTCTTCATCATGCTTTGGTTGTTATATGTAGCTGTAACTTGTTTATATTTATTGCATTTGGCATGTCATTACGTGAATGACCACAATTTGTTTATCTGTTTCCCTGTAGGTCAACATGTGGATTGCTTCTAGAATTTGGATATTATGAACACTGCTGTGATGAACATTCTTGTACACTTATATGGTTTGGCTGTGTCCCCACCCAAATCTCATCTTGAATTGTAGCTCCCATAATTCCTATGTGTTGTGGGAGGGACCAATGGGAGGTAATTGAATCATGGGGGCGGGTCTTGCCCCTGCTGTTCTTGTGATAGTGAATAAGTCTCATGAGACCTGATGGTTTTATACATGGGAGTTCCCCTGCACAAGCCCGCTTGTCTGCCGCCATGTAAGATGTGCCTTTGCTTCTCCTCTGCCTTCCACCATGATTGTGAGTCCATTAAACCTCTTTCCTTTGTAAATTACCCAATCTTAGGTCTGTCTTTATTAGCCGCGTGAGAACATACCAATTTATACACGTCTTCTGGAACCCATTTCTTTCCGGTAGGTACTAGGAGTGACACTGTCAGGCTGCAGGATATAAGATGCTTCAACCTTATAAGATAATGCCAATGGAGTGTATGAAAGCCTCATTATGCTACATCTACCCTATTCTTGATATTGTCAGACTTTTAAATGTTTGCTTCTCTGGTTGATACGTAATAGAATTTTGTTGTGGTTTTAATTTGCATTTTTAAAATTCCTAGTGAGGATGGGCACCATTGCTTGTATCTGTTAACCATTTGGATTTCTCTTTTACAAAATACCCGTTCAAGAGTTTTAATTTTTCTACTGAGTCTTCTGGATTTTTCTCACAGACTTGCAGGGGTCCTTTGTGGATTATATATTGTGGACATGAGGGTTGTCAGTTACATTTGTTGTAAATATCTTTTCCTACTCTATGGCCAGTCTTTTTGCTCTCTTTATGTATCTTTTTTTTTTTTTTGGTAAAGATTTTTAAAAGATAAATAATAAATAGATAAATGAGAATGGAACACAAACTCAAAATAAGTAATAGTTGTAATGGACTGTAGCCCATTGACTAAAATAAGAATTTTTGAGTCTATCTACACTGATAAAAAAGATTGGCCTGGCATTGTGGTTCACACCTGTAATTCCAGCACTTTGGGAAGCTGAGGTTGGCAGATCACTTGAAGCCAAGAGTTGGAGACCAGCCTGGCCAACATGATGAAACCCCATCTCTACTAAAAATACAAAAATTAGTTGGGCCTGGTGGTACATGCCTGTAATCCCAGCTATCTGGGAGGCTGAGGCAGGAGAATAGCTTGAACCTGGGAGGTAGAGCTTGCCGTGAGCCGAGATCAAGCCACTGCACTCCAGCTTGAGCAACAGAGTGAGACTCTGTCTCAAAAAAAAAAAATGTATATTATTTATTTATTTATTTATTTATTTATTTATTTATTTATTTGAGACAGAGTCTCATTCTGTCACCCAGGCTGGAATGCAGTGGTGAGATCTCAGCTCACCGAAACCTCTGCCTTCCAGGTTCAAGCTATTCTGCCTCAGCCTCCTAAGTAGCTGGGATTACAGGCGCACGCCACCACGCCCAACTAATTTTTTGTATTTTTAGTAGAGATGAGGTTTCATCATGTTGGCCAAGTTGGTCTCAAACTGCTAACCTCAGCCTTGGCCTCCCAAAGTGCTGGGATTACAGGTGTGAGCCACCGCGCCCAGCCTTATTTTATTTTTTTAGAGACAGGGTCCCACTCTGTCACCCAGGCTGAAGTGCAGTGACACAATCATGGCTTACTGCAGCCTCAACCTCCTAGGCTCAAGTGATCCTCCCACCTCAGTACCACCGTGCCTGGCTAATTTTTTATTTTTATTTTCAGCAAAGATGAGGTCTCTCTATGTTACTCAGGCTGGTCTTGAGCTCCTGGGCTCAAGTGATCTGCCCACCTCTGCTTCCCAAAATGCTGAGATTACAGGCTGAGCCACTGCACCCAGCCACACTCTTTATAGTCTTAACCTTATTATTTTCTTCTTTTGATTTTTTTTGGTTTATTTGTCATTCCTTTCTAACTTCTTGAGATGGATGTTTATCCCATTACTTTTTTTTTTTTTTTTTTTTTTTTTGAGACGGAGTCTCTCTCTGTCGCCCAGGCTGGAGTACAGTGGCATGATCTTGGCTCACTGCAAGTTCTGCCTCCTGGGTTCACGCCATTCTCCTGCCTCAGCCTCCTGAGTAGCTGGGACTACAGGCGCCTGCCACCACGCCTGGCTAATTTTTTTGTATTTTTAGTAGAGACGGGGTTTCACTGTGTTAGCCAGGATAGTCTCGATCTCCTGACCTCGTGATCCACCCACCTCAGCCTCCCAAAATGCTGGGATTACAGGCGTGAGCCACCATGCCTGGCCTTTTTTTTTTTTTTTTTTTCCTTGAGACGGAGTCTCGCTCTGTCTCCCAGGCTGGGGTGCAGTGGCGCAATCGCGGCTCACTGCAACCTCCGCCTCCTGGGTTCCAACAATTCTCTCGCCTCAGCCTCACCACGCCTGGATAATTTTTTGTATTTTTAGTAGAGATGGGGTTTCACCCTGTTAGCCAGGCTGGTCTTGAACTGCTAACCTCAAGTGATCCACCTGCTTTGGCCTCCCATTAACTTTCAATCCTCCCTGCTCCTTAAGGTATGCACATAACAGTATACTTTTCCTCTACATACTGTTCAGCTGCACCCCAAAGTTTTGGGGTATAGTATTCTCATTATTTTTCAGTTCAAAATATTTCTAAATTCCTCTCTGAATTAATCTCTGATCCATTTGTTATTTCAAAGTATATATTAAAATTTCCAGATACATGGGGCTTTTCTAGCTTTTTGTTTTCAATTTCTAGGTTAACTGTACTTATGGTCAGAAAACACGGTCTGTGTTATTTTACTCCTGTGAGATTTGTTGAAACTGCTTTATGGTCCAACATATGGTCACTTTATATAAATGTTCTGAGTATGCTTGAAAAAGTGTGTGTTCTGCAGGGTTCTAGATGTGTAAATTAAGTCAAGTTTGTTAATTACGTTGTTCAAATCTTCTACATCCTTACTGATTTTTTTGTCTACTTATCAGTTACTGAAAGTGAAGTGTTCAAATCTTCTGCTTGATTACAGATTTCCTATTTATTCTTGATGTTCTATCAATTTCTGCTTTACTTACTGCCTTATCTACAGTACACAGCCCATGTAGCCAGTCTGCTGAAAGTTAGACTCGCAGGAAGCCAGATTACTACGTCCAGTAACAATCGAGGAAGCTAAACAATAACTTTTTTTTTTTTTGAGATGAAATTTTGCCCTGTCGCCCAGGCTGGAGTGAAGTGGCACGATCTCGGCTCACAGCAACCTCTGCCTCCCCGGGTTCAAGTGATTCTCCTGCCTCAGCCTCCCAAGTAGCTGGGATTATAGGTGTGCACCACCATGCCCAGCTAATTTTTGTATTTTTAGTAGAGACAGGGTTTTGATATGTTAGCCAGGCTAACTCCTGACCTCCCAAATCCTCCTTCCTCCCCGATCTACCCACGTTGGCCTCCCAAAGTGCTAGGATTACAGGCATGAGCCAGCGCACCTAGCCAAAACAATAACTTCTATCACAACCAGTCCACTACTGCCAGAACTTGATTAATAACTAACAGCTTCCCTAATTTTTGTCCCTGCTTCCAACTTAGGACCAACCAGGGAAAGCCAAAGATGCACCCATAGTCAACCACATAGTACCCCCTATCTCTAGTTAGCCCACCTTCAGCACCATGCCAATAGGGCAGACTTGGAGCATTCCTTTTTGTCCACTATAAAGCTTTCCCACTCCTTTGCCTATCTTTGAGTCTCTCTCTCTCTCTCTTTTTTTTTTTTTTGAGAGAAGGTCTCACTCTGTTGCCCAGATTGGAGTGCAGGGGTGTGATCATGGTTCACAGTGTGATCAAACTCCTGGGCTCAAGCGATCCTCCTGCCTCTGCAAGCAATCCATTTCCAACACTGTACATCCTGTCCATACAAAAAAAATTAAAAATTAGTTGGCATGGTGGTGTGCACCCGAATCCCAGCTACTCAGGGGCTGAGGTAAGAGGATTTCTTGAACCCAGGAGGTTGAGATCAGCCCTGGCAACATAGTGAGAGCCCCATCTCTACTGAAAAAAAAAATAGCCAAACATGGTGGCATGTGCCTGTACTCCTAGCTACTCAGGAGGCTGAGGCAGGAGGATCACTTGAGCCTGGGAGATGGAGGCTGCAGTGAGCCATGATCGTGTCACTGCACTCCAGCCTGGGTGACAGAGCAAGACCTTATCTCAAAATAAAAATGATGATAATAATGATAATAACGATGATAGGACTTCCAGAGGAAGAGGGGGAAATAGAGGCAGCTGAGTCATTGGAGAAATGAAGCCCTAGCCTCATCCTCTGGGAGGTCCTCCATGTCCAGTGTCCTCCAGGGCCACATCTGAAGTGTATACTGGGGACTAGGAACTAGGTCCACCTTAGAGGATGAACAGCTTTGGCAGCCAATTCCTGCCCATGCAAGTGTAGGGGCCTAAAGATTGTTTTTATTTTAATGCCCAAACAATATAGAGTCTGGTTTCATGACTTCTTTGGCATTGCAATTCCCTCGAAGAAGTTGTAGACGTCTGATCTGTTTGTTTCCAGTCCATTTGCATGTGCAAGTAATCAGAGCCCAAACTCTCCTAAACGAAATGCTCAAACGATTTTACTTCTCTGCCTCCTCATCACCACAAGCTTCTCATTTCATTTGGGGTTAGCCCACCTGGTCGTTGTTACCGCGCTGAGTGTTAATCAGCCTTTACCACTCAAAGGCTTGTTTTCAGCATTGTTTTCATATACGGTGTCTAGAAGCAACTGGATTTTTCTTAACCCACATGGGCACAAATGTCTGGACTCTGTTTATTACCTTTCACTTTTATTTGAAAATGGTCCAGTTGCTGCCCAAGAATATCTCTTTAGTTTAATATTTGGCTAAATGCAACTGGTAAGAACCAAGGTCCACTGCTAGTATTCTGTTTTATACTATTTTCCCCTATGTCTACAGCCTCTGTAAGCATGTGGTTGACTTTCCAAGTCATCATGACAGACAGCTGGATCAAATGGTTGCCAATGTATTACATGGCGTGATGTTGGGTTCCACACATGATTTAGTTATTTCTTTTTATTTATTAACAGTAGCACCCCACTTCTGATACTAATTCCAGTATTAGGACAATGCTATATGCTATCATGTAGCTTAACGCAACTGGACTTTAATGTTACAAAACTCAGAAAGTTCATTCACATGCTTTCAGATTCCACACTGCACCTAACCTTTATTTACTATAACTTTTTGCATTCTGATGTCGTAACAGCAGGCTATCCATAATTATTTGAAGAGAGAATCAAAATACTCTTGCCTTTCCAACTACACAACCGTATGAGGCCACATTTTCTTTATATACTTCAACCAACACAACATTTTGCAATAACTTGAATGCAGAAACAAATATGAGAAGGCAGGCATTAAAGACATTCACAAAAATTTAGGCCAGGCGCGGTGGCTCACGCATGTAATCCCAGCACTTTGCGGGGCTGAGGTGGGTGGATCACGAGGTCAGGAGATCAAGACCATCCTGGCTAACATGGTGAAACCCCATCTCTACTAAAAATACAAAAAATTAGCCGGGCATGGTGGCGGGCGCCTGTAGTCCCAGCTACTCGGGAGGCTGAGGCAGGAGAATGGAGTGAACCCGGGAGGCGGAGCTTGCAGTGAGCCGAAATCATGCCACTGCACTCCAGCCTGGGCAACAGAGCAAGACTCCGTCTCAAAAAAAAAAAACGGAAAATGTGGACTTCAGTGAATAATAATGTTACTGGTTTATTAATTGTGTATCACGTTAAGATAATAAGGAAACCCAGGTGTGGAGTACACAGGAACTCTCTGTACTATCTTTGCACATTTTCTGTAAATATGAAACCATTCTAAAATTAAAAGTTTATTTTAAAATGCAGTTAGATAAAATGAAAAAATATGTAGACACATTGGAAAGGAGGTAGTAAAATCATCCTTTTTTGTAACCAATATGATTAAATAGCTAGAAAACTCGAGATAAAAACTATAAAACAATTTCTTTTAAAAAAAGACAGAACTTGGCCAGGCCAGGTACAGTGGCTCATGCCTGTAATCTCAGCACTTTGGGAGGCCAAGGCAGGAGGATCACTTGAGGCCAGGAGTTCCAGACCAGGCAACATAGGGAGACTCCATCTCTACAAACAATTTTAAAAAATTGCCACGTATGGTGGTGCATGCCTGTGGACCCAGCTACTTGGGAGACTGAGGCAGGAGGATTGCTTGAGCCCAGAAGGTTGAGGCTACAGTGAGCTGTGATCGTGCTGCTACACTCCAGATGGGGCAACAGAGAGACCCTGTCTCAAAACAAAACAAAACAAAACTAGCATACAGAGCTAGTTTTCTTTTTTTCTTTTTCCTTTTTTTTTTTTTTTTGAGACGGAGTCTCGCTCTGTCACCCAGGCTGGAGTGCAGTGGCAGCCGATCTTGGCTCACTGCAAGCTCCGCCTCCCGGGTTCAAGCCGTTCTCCTGCCTCAGCCTCCTGAGTAGCTGGGACTACAGGCGCCCGCCACCACGCCTGGCTAATTTTTTGTATTTTTAGTAGAGATAGAGTTTCACCATGTTAGCCAGGATGGTCTTGATCTCCTGACCTCGTGATCTGCCTGCCTCGGCCTCCCAAAGTGCTGGGATTACAGGCGTGAGCCACCGTGCCAGGCCATACAGAGCTAGTTTTCTGAGTATCCCATAAAAAGAACCAGGGCTTTTCTGAGAACTGATTGAGTCTAAGTCTAGGGCAGCAAAAATGTATCCTGGAGCTTCTTACAGTCACAGAAAGTAGGAAAGAAAAAGAAAGGACAGGGGCATGTTAAAATGGCATAGGAGGCCGGGTGTGGTGGCTCACGCCTGTAGTCCCAGCACTTTGGGAGGCCGAGGCGGGCAGATCACCTGAGGTCAGGAGTTTGAGACCAGCCTGGCCAACATAATAAAACCCCGTCTCTACTAAAAATACAAAAAATTAGCTGGGCATGGTGGTGGAGCGCCTATAATACCAGCTATTCAGGAGGCTGAGGCAGGAGAATCGCTTGAACCTGGGAGGCGGAGGTTGCAGGGAGCCAAGATCATGCCACTGCACTCCAACCTGGGTGACAGAGTGAGACTCGGTCTCAAAAAAAAAAAAAAAAAAAAGGCATGGGAGCCAAATTTCAAGGGCTCCTAATGACCAAGGTCGGATGGAACAACTGACTAACCAAATAATGATAGGATTCGATTGCAACCCAAAGAATAAAACCAATATCCACGAATCCATATTGGTATAAACAACTGAAACAAAGTGAATAAGTGAGGAAGAAGCAAATTAATAAAGGTTGAAGGAATGAGAGAAACAGAAAATTACCATTAGAACTCCACAGTAATAATTGCTATAAGCAAGATCCATAGATGAATGCTAAACTTAGTGAGCCGAAGTTAAAGCAGAAACAGGATATTTGCATAGTCTCAAAGTATTTCCCCTCAGATATTTGGTAATTAAAAAGGGAACAATAGTAACTTTCTAGTGGAGAATCCTGGCAGACAGCATCTTCATGAAATGCTCAAGGTTAGGGTCTCCGGTGGTATAAACTGACATTACAAACCTTCTGATATGATGCACTGAGCTTGCACATCAAGGCTATGGCACCCTCTCCAATAATGCATGACCTCGATCTAATCACAAAAAACTTCAGGCAAACCCAAACTGAGGGCGTTCTACAAAACAACCGGCCAGTATTTTTCAAAAGTATAAAAAAATGAAAGTCATGAAAAACAAAGAAAGACTGAGGAACTGTCACAGATTGGAAGACACCAAAGAGAAACGACAACTAAATATAATGTAGGATTCCGGATTGAACACTGGAAGAGAAAAGGGGAGCAGTAGAAGAACTGGTGAGATCTGAACAGCTTCTGCAGTTTAGTTAATAGCATTGTGCCCAGGTTGATTCTTAGATTTGACAATTGTTCTGTAGTTATGTAAGATGTTAACATAAGGAGAAACTGGGTTAACATAAGGGGGAAACAGGAACTCTCTGTACTATTTTTGCAAATCTTCTGTAAGTCAAAATTATCTCAAAATAGAAAGTTAAAAAAAAACACAAAAGAATGGCCATTTTCAAAGTAATCAAAAAATTCAACAGATGTCCTATATGCAAATAACAGCCAATTAGGAAATAACGACAAATGAAAAATATTTATTAACAAACAACAAGAAAACATGCAGAATATCTAGGAATACATTTTATAAGAAATAGCAGGATATCGTGAAAAAAACTGTAAAATTCTGTTGATGCATTGAAAAAGACTTGAATACATGAAAAGCTATATTGTGCTCTTGGATAGGAAGACCTAAGAATCTAAGAGTCTCAATCCTTCAGAATTTTTTTTTTTTTTTTTCACAGAGTGTCACTCTGTCACCCAGGCTGGAGTACAGTGGCATGATCTCTGCTCATTGCAACCTCTACCTCCTGGATTCAAGCGATTCTCCTGCCTCAGCCTCCCAAGTAACTGGGATTATAGATGCACGCCACCACCCCCGGCTAATTTTTGTATTATTATTATTTTTTTTTTGAGATGGAGTCTCACTCTGTTGCCCAGGCTGGAGTGCAGTGGCGCAATCTTGGCTCACTGCAAGCT